>NC_135821.1:34129028-34501120 GCF_964213995.1 Mustelus asterias
CAGACTTTTTGGCCACAGCAGAAATGTAGCGAACAGTGTGAAACGTGACATAGGAAAGCACTTGCAACATTTGAAAACACAGCTCTGCGAGTACTTCCCAAAGTTCAACTGGAAAAGAAATCCCCTTGATGATGACATCCTCACAAGCCTGACCTTGAGAGAGCAAGACAGCCTTGTAGAACTCTGTTTTAAAGCTGGAATTTTCTCAGAACTACCTGACTGTAATTTGGCTTGATGTTGCCTCAGCATACCGAGAACTGTCCGACAAGGCAGTAAAGTTTCTGATGCCTGTTCTTACAACCTTTCTTTGCAAAACTGGATTTTCAGGGTTTGTCATATTGAAGACCAAATATCAGAATAAACTTAACGATGAACCAGATATCCGTTTGAGACTGTCATCCCCGGAACCTGACATACAGCATTTGCCGTCTGCAAAACAACATCAGCCATCTCATGAGGTAAGCATTATCTGTTTCCACTGGCAGGCTTACTGTAATGATGTGGAGATGTCGGCGTTGGACTGGGGTAAGCACAGTAAGAAGTCTCACAACACCAGGTTAAAGTCCAACAGGTTTATTTGGCAGCACTAGCTTTCTGAGCCCCAAGCCCCTTCTTCAGGTGAATGAGGACTCGTGTTCACAAACAGGGCATATAAAGACACAAACTCAATTTACAAGATAATGGGTGGAATGCGAGTCTTCACAGGTAACCAAGTCTTAAAGGTACAGACAATGTGAGTGGAGAGAGGGCCAAGCACAGGCCAAAGAGATGCGCATTGTCTCCAGCCAGCGAGACTCTGCAAGCCCAGGCAAATCGTGGGGGTCACAGATAGTGTGACATGAACCCAACGTTGTCTACGTGATACGCTGCAGGAAAGGATGTCCTGAGGCATGGTACATTGGTGAGACCATGCAGACGTTACGACAATGAATGAATGAACACCGCTCAACAATCACCAGGCAGGAGTGTTCCCTTCCAATCGGGGAACACTTCAGCAGTCACGGGCATTCAGCCTCTGATCTTCAGGTGGGCATTCTCCAGGGCGGCCTTCATGACGCACGGCGGCGCGGAGTCGCTGGGCAGAGACTGGTGGCCAGGTTCCGCACACATGAGGACGACCTCGGCCGGGATCTTGGGTTCATGTCACACTATCTGTGACCCCCACGACTTGCCTGGGCTTGCAGAGTCTCGCTGGCTGTCCTGGCTGGAGACAATGCGCATCTCTTTGGCCTGTGCTTGGCCCTCTCTCCACTCACAATGTCTGTACCTTTAAGTCTTGGTTACCTGTGAAGACTCGCATTCCACCCATTATCTTGTAAATTGAGTTTGTGTCTTTATATGCCCTGTTTGTGAACACGAGTCCTCACTCACCTGAAGAAGGGGCTTGGGGCTCCGAAAGCTAGTGCTGCCAAATAAACCTGTTGGACTTTAACCTGGTGTTGTGAGACGTCTTACCAGGCTTACTGTGCCCTGACGAGTGCAATGTATTTGTGAATGTGCATCATAAACTATTTGAAATAGCTGTGTTTTAACACCTTTTTGCTATATAAGTTTGAGGATGTCAAGAACAACAAAGAACAAAGAACAATACAGCACAGGAACAGGCCCTTCGGCCCTCCAAGCCCGCGCCGCTCCCCGGTCCAGGATTGAATCCTGAATCCAGGGTCCCCGCCCAATTTTCCAGCCTATCTACATACTAATATCCTATCCCCGAGCTGTCCCTCACAGCTATGATGCTTTGTTCATCACAACCTATTAACTCACCCCTACCCCCCCATTCCAGACCATGTGGTCTCCAGGGAGAGGCGAAAACCCAGAGTGAAAACCCCAGGGCCAATATGGGGAAAACAAAATCTGGGAAATTCCTCTCCGACCCCCTGAGGCGATCGAAACGAGTCCAGGAGATCACACTGGCCCTGATCGGAAAATGCTTCCCAACCCTATTCATTTCCACTTCCACGAACACCATATGAATTCCCTGCCCCCGAGACAGGTTCCCAACTATCCGCAGTCTCGCTCTGTACTGGCACCAGCAAGATGATCATAGAATGAAGCCTTGAAACGAGAAACAAAGAACAATTAGCCCGCGCTGCTCCCTGGTCCAAACTAGACCACTCTTTTGTATCCCTCCATTCCCACTCCGTTCATATAGCTGTCTAGATAAGTCTTAAACGTTCCCAGTGTGTCCGCCTCCACCACCTTGCCCGGGAACCCATTCCAGGCCCCCACGACCCTCTGTGTAAAATATGTCCTTCTGATATCTGTGTTAAACCTCCCCCCCTTCACCTTGAACCTATGACCCCTCGTGAACGTCACCACCGACCTGGGGAAAAGCTTCCCACCGTTCACCCTATCTATGCCTTTCATAATTTTATACACCTCTATTAAGTCTCCCCTCATCCTCTGTCTTTCCAAGGAGAACAACCCCAGTTTCCCCAATCTCTCCTCATAACCAAGCCCCTCCATACCAGGCAACATCCTGGTAAACCTCCTCTGTACTCTCTCCAAAGCCTCCACGTCCTTCTGGTAGTGTGGCGACCAGAACTGGACGCAGTATTCCAAATGCGGCCGAACCAACGTTCTATACATCTGCAACATCAGACCCCAACTTTTATACTCTATGCCCCGTCCTATAAAGGCAAGCATGCCATATGCCTTCTTCACCACCTTCTCCAACTGTGACGTCACCTTCAAAGATCTGTGGACTTGCACACCCAGGTCCCTCTGCGTCTCTACACCCTTTATGGTTCTTCCATTTATCGTGTAGCTCCTCCCTACATTATTCCCACCAAAATGCATCACTTCGCATTTATCAGGATTGAACTCCATCTGCCATTTCTTTGCCCAAATTTCCAGCCTATCAATATCCTTCTGTAGCCTCTGACAATGTTCCTCACTATCTGCAAGTCCTGCCAGTTTTGTGTCGTCCGCAAACTTACTGATCACCCCAGTTACTCCTTCTTCCAGATCATTTATATAAATCACAAACAGCAGAGGTCCCAATACAGAGCCCTGCGGTACACCACTAGTCACAGGCCTCCAGCCGGAAAAAGACCCTTCCACTACCACCCTCTGTCTTCTATGACCAAGCCGGTTCTCCACCCATCTAGCCACCTCCCCCTTTATCCCATGAGATCCAACCTTTTTCACTAGCCTACCATGAGGGACTTTGTCAAACGCTTTACTAAAGTCCATATAGACAACATCCACGGCCCTTCCTTCGTCAACCATTTTGGTCACTTCTTCAAAAAACACCACCAGGTTAGTGAGGCATGACCTCCCTCTCACAAAACCATGCTGACTATCGTTAATGAGTTTATTCCTTTCTAAATGCGCATACATCCTATCTCTAAGAATCTTCTCCAACAACTTCCCCACCACGGACGTCAAGCTCACCGGCCTATAATTACCCGGGTTATCCTTCCTACCCTTCTTAAATAACGGGACCACATTGGCTATGTCCTGGCAGTTTTGAATAAACTGAAGGTCGATAAGTCCCCTGGGCCTGATAAAATATATCCTAGGATTCTTTGGGAGGCAAGGGATGAGACTGCAGAGCCTTTGGCTTTGATCTTTGGGTCCTCGCTGTCCACGGGGATGGTGCCAGAGGACTGGAGAATGGCGAATGTTGTTCCTCTGTTTAAGAAAGGGAATAGAAATGACCCTGGTAATTATAGACCGGTTAGTCTTACTTCGGTGCTTGGTAAATTGATGGAAAAAGTCCTTAGGGATGGGATTTACGACCATTTAGAAAGATGCAGATTAATCCGGAATAGTCAGCACGGATTCGTGAAGGGCAAGTCGTGCCTCACAAATTTGATTGAATTTTTTGAGGAGGTAACTAAGTGTGTTGATGAAGGTAGGGCAGTTGATGTCATATACATGGGTTTTAGTAAGGTGTTTGATAAGGTCCCTCATGGTCGGCTTATGATGAAAGTGAGGAGGTGTGGGATAGAGGGAAAGTTGGCCGATTGGTTAGGTAACTGGCTGTCTGATCGAAGACAGAGGGTGGTGGTGGATGGAAAATTTTCGGATTGGAGGCAGGTTGCTAACGGAGTGCCGCAGGGATCAGTGCTTGGTCCTCTGCTCTTTGTGATTTTTATTAATGACTTAGAGGAGGGGGCTGAAGGGTGGATCAGTAAATTTGCTGATGACACCAAGATTGGTGGAGTACTGGATGAGGTGGAGGGCTGTTGTAGGCTGCAAAGAGACATAGATAGGATGCAAAGCTGGGCTGAAAAATGGCAAATGGAGTTTAACCCTGATAAATGTGAGGTGATTCATTTTGGTAGGACTAATTTAAATGTGGATTACAGGGTCAAAGGTAGGGTTCGGAAGACTGTGGAAGAACAGAGAGATCTTGGGGTCCGTATCCACAGATCTCTAAAGGTTGCCACTCAAGTGGATAGAGCTGTGAAGAAGGCCTATCGTGTGTTAGCTTTTATTAACAGGGGGTTGGAGTTTAAGAGCCGGGGGGTTATGCTGCAACTGTACAGGACCTTGGTGAGACCACATTTGGAATATTGTGTGCAGTTCTGGTCACCTCACTATAAGAAGCATGTGGAAGCGTTGGAAAGAGTGCAGAGGAGATTTACCAGGATGTTGCCTGGTTTGGAGGGTAGGTCTTATGAGGAAAGGTTGAGGGAGCTAGGGCTGTTCTCCCTGGAGCGGAGGAGGCTGAGGGGAGACTTAATAGAGGTTTATAAAATGATGAAGGGGATAGATAGAGTGAACGTTCAAAGACTATTTCCTCGGGTGGATGGAGCTATTACAAGGGGGCATAACTATAGGGTTCGTGGTGGGGGATATAGGAAGGATATCAGAGGTAGGTTCTTTACGCAGAGTGGTTGGGGTGTGGAATGGACTGCCTGCAGTGATAGTGGAGTCAGACACTTTAGGAATACTTAAGCGGTTATTGGATAGGCACATGGAGCACACCAGGATGACAGGGAGTGGGATAGTTTGATCTTGGTTTCAGATAAAGCTCGGCACAACATCGTGGGCCGAAGGGCCTGTTCTGTGCTGTACTGTTCTATGTTCTATGAATCCCATCAGTCGTAGTCTATATAAAAAAACTTTATAGCGGCTTGTATACGTTGTGGTCCACAAAAACTTTTGATGATGATCTAGTGGTCCGCATAAAGGAAAAGTTGGGGGCAACTGCCTTACTTCGTCAAATGCTGCTTTGATGTCAAGGGCAGCCAATCTCACTTTTGTTCACTCTTTTGTCCACATTTGGACTAAGGCTGCAATGAGGTCAGGAGGCAAGTTTCCCTGGTGGAATCCAAACCGACCATCAGTTAAGCAGATTATTGCAGTGTAAGAGCCGGTTGTTAGTGCTGTTAACAACACCTTCCATCACTTTGCTTGTGATCAAGATGAGGTTCATGTCACCATAACTGGTTTGATTGGATTTGTCCTTTTTGTGTACAGGACGTACCTACGCAATTTGCCACATTGCCAAATAGCTGCCAGTGTTACAATTGTACTTTAACCTGGTGTTGTTAAACTTCTTACAGTGTTACAATTGTACAGGAACTGCTTGGCTAGGGGCAGGGCTAGTTCGGTAGTACAAGTCTTCAGGCCTATGGCTGGGATATTTTCAGGACCCACAGCCGTTGCAGTATCCAATGCCTTCAGCTGCTTCTTGATTTCAACTGGAGGGAATCAAATTGACTGAATATGGTTATCTGTGATGCTGCAGACCTCAGGGGGAGGGGCTAAGATGGATCCTCCACTTGGCACTTCTGGCTGATAATGGTTACAAACGCTTCAGCCTTCCCTCCCTTTTGCACTGATGTTCTGGCTTCCCCAACAATGAAGGTGGGGATATTACTGGACTTTCCTCCTCCAGATAGTTGTTTAATTGTTCACCACCATTCATGACTGGATGTGACAAGACTGTAGAGCTTTGATCTGATCCATTGGTTGTGGAATTGCTTAGCTCTAAAACTCTTAATGTTTCTCTCTACAGTAACTTCATTGCAAGCCTACTTGTGACACTAAAATACTTCACTGTTTGGCACACATGTAGTCCTATTTTGTAGCTTCCTGAAGTTGACACCTTATTTTTTGATATATGATGGTGTTCTTGGCATGCTCTCCTGCATTGTTTCATTGAACAAGGATTTGGATTTGATTTGATTTGATTTATTATTGTCACATGTATTAGTATACTGTGAAAAGTATTGTTTCTTCCGCGCTATACAAAGCATACCGTTCAGAGAGAAGGAAATGAGAGACTGCAGAATGTAGTGTTACAGTCATAGCTATTTTGATTTGATTTGCTTTATTATTGTCACATGTATTAACATACAGTGAAAAGTATTGTTTCTTGCACGCTATACAGACAAAACATACCGTTCATAGAGAAGGAAACGAGAGAGTGCAGAATGTAGTGTTACAGTCATAGCTAGGGTGTAGAGAAAGATCAACTTAATGCAAGGTAAGTTCAAAAGCCTGACAGCAGCAGGGAAGAAGCTGTTCTTGAGTCGGTTGGTGGGAAGAAGCTGTTCTTGAGTCGGTTGGTACATGACCTCAGACTTTTGTATCATTTTCCCGAAGAAGGTGGAAAAGAGAATGTCCGTGGTGAGTGGGGTCCTTAATTATGCTGGCTGCTTTGCCAAGGCAGCGGGAGTCAATGAATGGTTTGCATGATGGATTGGGCAACATTTATGAACTTTTGTAGTTCCTTGCGGTCTTGGGCAGAGCAGGAGCCATACCAAGCTGTGATACAACCGGAAAGAATGCTTTCAATGGTGCATCTGTAAAAGTTGGTGAGAGTCGTAGCTGACATGCCAAAGTTCCTTAGTCTTCTGAGAAAGTAGAGTCATTGGTGGGCTTTTTTAACTATACTGTCAGCCTAAAAACTTGAAGCTCTCGACCCCTTCTACTTCGCCCCTGTCGATGTTCTTCTTTACGCTTCCTGAAGTCGATGACAATCTCCTTCGTTTTGTTGACATTGAGGGAGAGATTATTGTTACTGCACCAGCTCACCAGATTCTCTATCTTATTCCTGTACTCTATCTCGTCATTGTTTGAGATCCGACCCACTACAGTGGTGTCGTCAGCAAACTTGAAAATCGAATTGTAGGGGAATTTGGCCACACAATCAGAGCTCTATAAGGAGTATAGTAAGGGGCTGAGAACACAGCCACCAGATTCTCTATCTAATTCCTGTACTCTGTCCCGTCATTGTTTGAGATCTGACCCACTACAGTGGTGTCATCAGCAAACTTGAAAATCGAGTTCAAAATCAATTAATCCCTTGACTTTATGGTAATGGTAAAGTGAGGGATATACCAGGCCATGAGCTTACAGACTATGGCTGAGTAAAATTCTGCTGCTGCTGATGGCCCACCGTGCCTCACGAATGACCAGTGTTAAACTTTTAGATCTGTCCCGAATCTGGTCACACACTGGTGATATCATGCAATACAATAGAAGCTATGCTCAACGTAAAGACAGGACTTTGTCTTCACAAAGACTGTGAGAGGTTCACTTTCATGGACAGATGCTGCAATGGTACATTGGTGAGCACAGTAAGAAGTCTCACCAGGTTAAAGTCCAACAGGCTTATTTGGTAGCAAAAGCCACTAGCTTTTGGAGCGCTGCTCCTTCATCAGGTAAGTGGGAGTTCTGTTCACAAACAGGGCATATAAAGACACAAACTCAATTTACAAAATAATGGTTGGAATGCGAGTCTTTACAGGTAATCAAGTCTTAAAGGTACAGACAATGTGAGTGGAGAGAGTGTTAAGCACAGGTTAAAAAGATGTGTATTGTCTCCAGACAGGACAGTTAGTGAGATTTTGCAAGCACCTCTCTCTCACACACTCCTCAACCACCTCATACACCAGCTCTCCAGCAAACGCCGCATCCTGGAAACCAAGATAGAGTCCATATTCTCAACTTGCGTTCAGGATGCAGACCAGCTGCGAAACTCTGCCAAGCAGTCAAGACAAAGGAACTACGCCATCTACATGCACACCAAGAACAGGAAACGTGAGAAACTCGGCATCACCACCAGCAGCAACCAAGTCTCTCCCAGTACCACAGTAGAAAACAGTACCACTGCAGGGAAGTCCATTGTCAACTTGTTGGACTACACACTTCAACCAGATGAAATTGAAGTTCTCAGCCGAGGGCTCAATTTCTGCCCCATCACCAAAATAGACCCCATCAGTCTCGCAGCAGACACAGAGGAATTCATCAGGCGAATGAGGCTGCGGGAGTTCTTCCACAAACCCCAAGAGGCCAACGGCGAACACAATGAGACAGCCAATGAACGGAACAGCTGACAGAAAGATCTGCAGTGCAGCAACCGAAGAGGAAAGAGTTGAATTGGACTCCTCCGGAAGGCTGCTGCCCTTGACTTGACATGTATGCCCAAGCCGTCAGGAGGTGCATCAACACCAGATTCATCAGCTGCACTCACAAGACAGCCCCGAACATCACCCAAGCACAACGCAACGCCATCCGCGCTCTCAAGACCAACCGCAACATTGTCATCAAACCAGCAGACAAAGGAGGGGCCATCGTCAGACTGAACAGAATGGATTACTGCAAAGAAGTGTACCGACAACTGAACAACGAGGAACACTACAGTTACCCGCAGATCTGACCAAAGAACACACCCGTCAACTCAACACACTGATCAAGACCTTTGATCCGGAGCTTCAGAGCACCCTCCGTGCTCTCATCCCACGTACTCCCCGCGTTGGAGATCTCTACTGCCTCCCGAAGATACACAAGGCAAACACACCCGGCGTCCCATCGTATCGGGCAATGGGACCCTGTGCAAGAACCTCTCCGGCTATGTCGAGGGCATCCTGAAACCCATTGTACAAAAAACCCCCAGCTTTTGTCGCGACACTACGGACTTCCTACAGAAACTCAACACACATGGAGCAGTTGAACCAGGAGCACTCCTCGTCACAATGGATGTCTCGGCACTCTACACCAGCATCCCCCACGACAATGGCATTGCTGCAACTGCCTCAGTACTCAACGCCGACAACTGGCAGTCTCCAGATGCAATTTTACAACTCATCCGCTTCATCCTGGACCACAATGTCTTCAGCTTCAACAACCAGTTCTTCATCCAGACACACGGAACAGCCATGGGGACCAAATTCACACCTCAATATGCCAACATCTTCATGCACAGGTTCGAACAAGACCCCTTCACCGCACAGGACCTTCAACTGATGCTATACACTCGATACATTGATGACATTTTCTTCCTTTGGACTCATGGTGAACAATCACTGAAACAACTATATGATGACATCAACAAGTTCCATCCCATCATCAGACTCACCATGGACTACTCTCCGGAATCGGTTGCATTCTTGGACACACGCATCTCCATCAAGGACGGTCACCTCAGCATTTCACTGTACCGCAAGCACACGGATAACCTCACGATGCTCCACTTCTCCAGCTTCCACCCTAAACATGTTAAAGAAGCCATCCCCTACAGACAAGCCCTCCGTATAAACAGGAGCTGCTCAGATGAGGAGGATCGCAACAGACGCTGAAAGATGCCTTCATAAGAACAGGATATGGCGCTCGACTCATCGATCGACAGTTCCGACGCGCCACAGCGAAAAACCGCACCGACCTCCTCAGAAGACAAACACGGGACACGGCGGACAGAGTACCCTTCATCGTCCAGTACTTCCCCGGAGCAGAGAAGCTACGACATCTTCTCCGGAGCCTTCAATATGTCATTGATGAAGATGAACATCTCGCCAAGGCCATCCCCACACCCCCACTTCTTGCCTTCAAACAACCGCCCAACCTCAAACAGATCATTGTCCGCAGCAAACTACCCAGCCTTCAGGAGAACAGTGACCAAGACACCACACAACCCTGCCACAGCAACCTCTGCAAGACGTGCCGGATCGTCGACATGGATGCCATCATCTCACGTGAGAACACCATCCACCAGGTACACGGTACATACTCTTGCAACTCGGCCAACGTTGTCTACCTGATATGCTGCAGGAAAGGATGTCCCGAGGCATGGTACATTGGGGAAACCATGCAGACGCTACGACAACGGATGAATGAACACCGCTTGACAATCACCAGGCAAGAGTGTTCTCTTTCTGTTGAGGAACACTTCGGCGGTCACAGGCATTCGGCCTCTGATCTTCGGGTAAGCGTTCTCCAAGGCGGCCTTCACTACACACGACAACGCAGAGTCGCTGAGCAGAGACTGATAGCCAAGTTTCGCACACATGAGGACGGCCTCAACCGGGATCTTGGGTTCATGTCACACTGTAACCCCCACAACTTGCCTGGGCTTGCAAAATCTCACTAACTGTCCTGTCTGGAGACAATACACATCTTTTTAACCTGTTCTTAACGCTCTCTCCACTCACATTGTCTGTACTTTTAAGACTTGATTACCTGTAAAGACTCGCATTCCAACCATTATTTTGTAAATTGAGTTTGTGTCTTTATATGCCCTGTTTGCGAACAGAACTCCCACTTACCTGATAAAGGAGCAGCGCTCCGAAAGCGAGTGGCTTTTGCTACCAAATAAACCTGTTGGACTTTAATCTGGTGTTGTGAGACTTCTTACTGTGTTTACCCCAGTCCAACGCCAGCATCTCCGCATCATGACTACATTGGTGAGACCATAAGACATAGGAGCAGAATTAGGTCACTTGGCCCATCGAGTCTGCTCCACCATTCAATCATAGCTGATATTTTTCTCATCCGCATTCTCCTGCCTTTTCCCCATAACCCCTGATCCCCTTATTAATCAAGAACCTATCTATCTCTGTCTTAAAGACACTCAATGACCTGGCCTCCACAGCCTTCCACAGATTCACCACTCTCTGGCTAAAGAAATTCCTCCTCATCTCTGTTTTAAAGGATCGTCCCTTTAGTCTGAGGTTCTGCCCTCTGGTTCTAGTTTTTCCTGCTTGTGGAAACACCCTCTCCACGTCCACTCTATCCAGGCTTCCCAGTATCCTGTAAATTTCAATAAGATCCCCCCTCATCCTTCTGAACTTCAATGAGTACAGACCTAGAGTCCTCAGCTGTTCCTAATACAACAAGCTAATTTGTTCGAAGTGGTGCAGGACAGAAGGAGAGATTCTCAGCAGGAGTACTGAGGGTGAGTAAAGTGCTGTGATTTATTTATTTAATCCGTTTTTTCGCGGGCTTTTTTCAAAGGTTTAAACTCTGAGGAAGTGGGAGTAGGCTGCAGGGGATTCTGGGAGATTGTGTTTTTTAGTGTAAAAGTCACTCTATACAGCGGGCAGCGTCGGGAGATGGCAGCGGAGTGAGTGGGAAGCTGAGTGAAAGCTGTAAGGGCTTTGGCTCACAGGGCTTCAGGGGAAAGGGCGAGCAGGGGTGAGTTTAATTCATTTTTGCTGTTTCTACCTGGTACTGGCAAGGTATCTAGAGGGGCTGGGTGTGCAGGCAGTGCTATGTTCCTCTTGCACTATGTTTGAGGTGAGGGACGACGTCAGTGTTCCTGCTGATTACACCTGTGGGAAGTGCACCCATCTGCAGCCCCTCCAAAACAGTGTTAGGGAACTGGAGCTGGAGTTGGATGAACTTAGGATCATTAGGGACGCAGAGGTGGCTATAGACAGAAGCTTTAGGGATACAGTCACTCCGAGGAATGAAAATAGATGGGTGACGGTGAGAGGGGCTGGGAGGAAGCAGTCAGTGCAGGGATCCCCTGTGGTCGTTCCCCTTCGCAACAAGTATTCCGCTTTGGATACGGTTTAGGGGGAACGACATACCAGTGGTGAGCCGCAGTGAGAGGATCTCCAGCACTGTGTCCGTCTCTGTGGCTCAGAAGGGTAAGGGGGAGAGCGGGAGGGCAATAGTTATTGTGGACTCGTTAGTTAGAGGGATAGATAGGAGGTTCTGTGGCAGCAAAAGAGACTCACGGATGGTATGTTGCCTACCGGATGCCAGGGTCCGTGACGTCTCGGACCGTGTCTTCCGGATTCTTAAGGGGGAGGGGAAACAGTCACAAGTCGTGGTACACATTGGTACCAACGACATAGGTAAGAGAAGGGACGGGGATTTAAAACAGGAATTTCGGGAGCTGGGCTGGAAGCTGAGAGCCAAGACAAAACATGTGGTCATCTCTGGTATGTCACCGGTGCCACGTGATAGCGAGTTGAGAAACAGGGAAAGAGTGCAGTTAAACATATGGTTGCAGGGATGGTGTAGGAGGGAGGGTTTCAGATATGTGGATAATTGGAACACATTCTGGGGAAGGTGGGACCTGTACAAACAGGACGGGGTGCACCTGAACCAGAGGGGCACCAATATCCTGGGAGGGAAATTTGCTACGGCTCTGCAGGGGGGTTTAAACTAATTTGTCAGGGGAGTGGGAAAAGGAGTTGTAGTCCAGAAGTCAGTGTTGAGGGTGGTGAGGTATTGGGGAATGTATCAAGGTCAAGGGTGGGTACCGGTACACAGGAAGGTGGGTTGAAGTGTGTCTTCTTCAAGGCAAGGAGCATCCGGAACAAAGTAGATGAGCTTGGGGCGTGTATTGGTACTTGGGACTACGATGTTGTGGCCATTACGGAGACGTGGGTAGAACAAGGCAGGAATGGTTGTTGGACGTTCCGGGGTATAGATGTTTCAGTAAGTGTAGGGAAGCTGGTAAAAGAGGTGATGGAGTGGCATTGTTAATCAAGGATAGTTTAACGGCTGTGGAAAGGCACTTCGAGGGGGATCTGCACACTGAGGTAATATGGGCTGAAGTTAGAAATAGGAAAGGAGTGGTCACGTTGTTAGGAGTTTACTATAGGCCCCCAAATCGTAATAGAGATGTGGAGGAAGAAATTGCTAAGCAGATTATGGATATGTGTGGGGGTCACAGGGTAGTCGTCATGGGGGACTTTAACTTTCCAAATATTGATTGGAACCTTTGTAGGTCAAATAGTTCGGATGGGGCAGTTTTTGTGCAGTGTGTGCAGGACGGTTTCCTGACACAATATGTGGATAGGCCGACAAGAGGTGAGGCCACATTGGATTTGGTACTGGGAAATGAACCGGGCCCAAGTGTTAGATTTGGTTGTGGGAGAGCACTTTGGAGATAGTGACCACAATTCGGTGTCTTTTGTTATTGCAGTGGAGAGGGATAGGGCCGTACGGCAGGGCAAGGTTTACAATTGGGGGAGAGGTAATTATGATGCGATTAGGCAAGAATTAGGGGGCATAAGATGGGAACAGAAACTGTCAGAGAAAGGAACTAATGAAAAGTGGAACTTTTTCAAGGAACAAATACTGGGTGTCCTTGATAGGTATGCCCCTGTCAGGCAGGGATGAAATGGCCGAGTGAGGGAACCATGGTTCACGAAAGAGGTGGAATGTCTTGTGAAAAGGAAGAGGGAAGCTTATGTAGGGATGAGGAAATAAGGTTCAGATGGCTCGATTGAGGGTTACAAGTTAGCAAGGAATGAGCTGAAAAAGGGGCTTAGGAGAGCTAGGAGGGGACATGAGAAGTCCTTGGCGGGTCGGATCAAGGAAAACCCCAAGGCTTTTTACTCTTATGTGAGGAATAAAAGAATGACCAGGGTGAGGTTAGGGACGGTCAAGGACAGTAGTGGGAACTTGTGTATGGAGTCAGTGGAGATAGGCGAGGTGATGAATGAATACTTTTCTTCAGTGTTCACCAAGGAGAGGGGCCATGTTTTTGAGGAAGAGAAGGTGTTACAGGCTAATAGGCTGGAGGAAATAGATGTTCGGAGGGAGGATGTACTGGCAGTTTTGAATAAACTGAAGGTCGATAAGTCCCCTGGGCCTGATGAAATATATCCTAGGATTCTTTGGGAGGCAAGGGATGAGATTGCAGAGCCTTTGGCTTTGATCTTTGGGTCCTCACAGTCCACGGGGATGGTGCCAGAGGACTGGAGAGTGGCGAATGTTATTACTCTGTTTAAGAAAGGGAATAGAAATGACCCTGGTAATTACAGACCGGTTAGTCTTACTTCAGTGCTTGGTAAATTGATGGAAAAGGTCCTTAGGGATGGGATTTACGACCATTTAGAAAGATGCAGATTAATCCGGGATAGTCAGCACGGATTCGTGAAGGGCAAGTCGTGCCTCACAAATTTGATTGAATTTTTTGAGGAGGTAACTAAGTGTGTTGATGAAGGTAGGGCAGTTGATGTCATATACATGGATTTTAGTAAGGCGTTTGATAAGGTCCCTCATGGTCGGCTTATGATGAAAGTAAGGGGGTGTGGGATAGAGGGAAAGTTGGCAGATTGGATAGGTAACTGGCTGTCTGATCGAAGACAGAGGGTGGTGGTGGATGGAAAATTTTCGGACTGAAGGCAGGTTGCTAGCGGAGTGCCACAGGGATCAGTGCTTGGTCCTCTGCTCTTTGTGACTTTTATTAATGACTTAGAGGAGGGGGCTGAAGGGTGGATCAGTAAATTTGCTGATGACACCAAGATTGGTGGAGTAGTGGATGAGGTGGAGGGCTGTTGTAGGCTGCAAAGAGACATAGATAGGATGCAAAGCTGGGCTGAAAAATGGCAAATGGAGTTTAACCCTGATAAATGTGAGGTGATTCATTTTGGTAGGTCTAATTTAAATGGGTCAAAGGTAGGGTTCTGAAGACTGTGGAGGAACAGAGAGATCTTGGGGTCCATATCCACAGATCTCTAAAGGTTGCCACTCAAGTGCATAGAGCTGTGAAGAAGGCCTATCATGTGTTAGCTTTTATTAACAGGGGGTTGGAGTTTATGAGCCGTGGGATTATGCTGCAACTGTACAGGACCTTAGTGAGACCACATTTGGAATATTGTGTGCAGTTCTGGTCACCTCACTATAAGAAGGATGTGGAAGTGCTGGAAAGAGTGCAGAGGAGATTTACCAGGGTGCTGCCTGGTTTGGAGGGTAGGTCTTATGAGGAAAGGTTGAGGGAGCTAGGGCTGTTCTCTCTGGAGTGGAGGAGGCTGAGGGGAGACTTAATAGAGGTTTATAAAATGATGAAGGGGATAGATAGAGTGAACGTTCAAAGACTATTTCCTCGGGTGGATGGAGCTATTACAAGGGGGCATAACTATAGGGTTCATGGTGGGGGATATAGGAAGGATATCAGAGCTAGGTTCTTTATGCAGAGAGTGGTTGGGGTGTGGAATGGACTGCCTGCAGTGATAGTGGAGTCAGACACTTTAGGAATATTTAAGCGGTTATTGGATAGGCACATGGAGCACACCAGGATGATAGGGAGTGGGATAGCTTGATCTTGGCTTCAGATAAAGCTCGGCACAACATCGTGGGCCAAAGGGCCTGTTCTGTGCTCCTCTATGTTCTAAGTTCTTCATTCCAGGGATCATTTCTTTCCTCTTGACCCTTTCCAAGGCCAACACATCCTTCCTTATATACGGGGCCCAAAACTGCTCACAAAACCAAATGGGGTCTGACCAGAGCCTTATACAGCCTCAGAAGTACATCACTGCTCTTGTATTCTAGCCCTCTCGACATGAATGCTAACATTGCATTTACCTTCCTAATTGTTGACTGAACCTAGAACAAAGAACAGTACAGCACAGGAAACAGGCCCTTCGGCCCTCCAAGCCTGTGCCGCTCCTTGGTCCAACTAGACCAATCGTTTGTATCCCTCCATTCCCAGGCTGCTCATGTGACTATCCAGGTAAGTCTTAAACGATGTCAGCGTGCCTGCCTCCACCACCCTACTTGGCAGCGCATTCCAGGCCCCCACCACCCTCTGTGTAAAAAACGTCCCTCTGATGTCTGAGTTATACTTCGCCCCTCTCAGCTTGAGCCCGTGACCCCTCGTGATCGTCACCTCCGACCTGGGAAAAAGCTTCCCACTGTTCACCCTATCTATACCCTTCATAATCTTGTATACCTCTATTAGATCTCCCCTCATTCTCCGTCTTTCCAAGGAGAACAACCCCAGTCTACCCAATCTCTCCTCATAGCTAAGACCCTCCATACCAGGCAACATCCTGGTAAACCTTCTCTGCACTCTCTCCAATGCCTCCACGTCCTTCTGGTAGGGCGGCGACCAGAACTGGACGCAGTACTCCAAATGTGGCCTAACCAGCGTTCTATACAGCTGCATCATCAGACTCCAGCTTTTATACTCTATACCCCGTCCTATAAAGGCAAGCATACCATATGCCTTCTTCACCACCTTCTCCACCTGTGTTGCCACCTTCAAGGATTTGTGGACTTGCACACCTAGGTCTCTCTGTGTTTCTATACTCCTGATGACTCTGCCATTTATTGTATAACTCCTCCCTACATTATTTCTTCCAAAATGCATCACTTCGCATTTATCCGGATTAAATTCCATCTGCCACCTCTCCACCCAATTTTCCAGCCTATCTATATCCTGCTGTATTGCCCGACAATGCTCTTCGCTATCCGCAATTCCAGCCATCTTCGTGTCATCCGCAAACTTGCTGATTACACCAGTTACACCTTCTTCCAAATCATTTATATATATCACAAATAGCAGAGGTCCCAGTACGGAGCCCTGCGGAACACCACTGGTCACAGACCTCCAGCCGGAAAAAGACCCTTCGACCACTACCCTCTGTCTCCTATGGCCAAGCCAGTTCTCCACCCATCTAGCCACTTCTCCTTGTATCCCATGAGCCTTAACCTTCTTAACCAACCTGCCATGTGGGACTTTGTCAAATGCCTTACTGAAATCCATATAGACGACATCCACGGCCCTTCCTTCATCAACCGTTTTTGTCACTTCCTCAAAAAACTCCACCAAATTTGTAAGGCACGACCTCCCTCTTACAAAACCATGCTGTCTGTCACTAATGAGATTGTTCCGTTCTAAATGCACATACATCCTGTCTCTAAGAATCCTCTCCAACAACTTCCCTACCACGGACGTCAAGCTCACCGGCCTATAATTTCCTGGGTTATCCCTGCTACCCTTCTTAAACAACGGGACCATATTCGCTATCCTCCAATCCTCAGGGACCTCACCCGTGTCCAAAGAAGCGACAAAGATTTCCATCAGAGGCCCAGCAATTTCACCTCTCGTCTCCCTGAGCAGTCGAGGATAGATGCCATCAGGCCCTGGGGCTTTGTCAGTTTTAATGTTCCCTAAGAAACCTAACACTTCCTCTCTTGTAATGGAGATTTTCTCTAACGGGTCAACACCTCCCTCCGAGACACTCCCGGTTAACACGCCCCTCTCCTTCGTGAATACCGATGCAAAGTATTCATTTAGGATCTCCCCTATTCCCTTGGGTTCTAAGCATAATTCCCCTCCTTTGTCCCTGAGAGGTCCGATTTTCTCCCTGACAACTCTTTTGTTCCTAATGTATGAATAGAATGCCTTAGGATTCTCCTTAATCCTGCCTGCCAAGAACATCTCGTGACCTCTTTTTGCCCTTCTAACTCCCCGTTTGAGATCTTTCCTACTCTCTCTGTATTCCTCCAGAGCTCCATCTGTTTTCAGTTGCCTGGACTTAACGTACGCCTCCCTTTTCATTTTAATCAGATCCTCAATTTCCCTACACATCAACCTTAAGAGAATCTTGAACAATGACTCCCAAGTCCCTTTGTGTTTCTGATTTCCTTAGCATTTCCCCATTTAGAAAATAGTCTATGCCTCCATTCCTCCTTTCAAACTGCATAGCCTCACATTGTATTCCATCTGCCACTTCTTTGCCCACTCTCCTAACCTGTCCAAGTCCTTCTGCAGCCCCCCTGCTTCCTCAATACTACCTGTCCCTCTACATGTCTTTGTATCATCTGCAAACTTAGCAACAGTGCCTTCCGTTCCTTCTCCCAAATCATTCATGTATATTGTGAGGACAAGGTCTAGCGTGTGTTTACCTTTTGCTCCTTCCTTCACCAACGGCCACAGACCCAAACTGGTATATATGTCCTTTAGCACTTGGTCAGCAGTTGTGCTATTGAGTCACTTTTGATGATCAACATTGCATCTCCCAGAATACATTCTGTGCCCTTGCCACCCTCAGTGCTTCATCCAACTGGTGCCCTTCATGGAGAAGTACCGATTCATTAGCTGATGAAGGGCAGTAGGTGATAATCAATCAGTCAGAGATTTTCCTTGCCCATGTTTGACCTCATGAGACTTCATGAGTTCTGGAGTCAATGTTGAGGATTCCTAGCGGAACTCACACCCGACTGTACACTACTGTGCCACGGCCTCTGATCGGTTTGTCCTGTTGGTGGGACAGGACATACCCAGGGATGTCGGTGCTTGTGTTGGGAACATTGTCTCTAAGTAATTTGACAGTCAAGCTGTTGCTTGTGGGACAGCTCTCCCAACGTTGGCACAAGCTCCAGTTGTTAGTAAGGAGGACTTTGGGTGTATGAAGGACTTTGCAGGTCTTGGAGTGTACCATGTAAAGTTAAATTATTGTACCTAATCCAAAATATAGTATGGAAGCCCCTTTAATATAATACTCTAATAACATATTGTGAAAATAATATATCATAAAGTAACATTCAAGGTGTTAAAAGAGTACAAGATATAGTAGGAAATATCTCCTCTATTTGTTACCTATACCTTCATATAGTGAACATAAGAAAATTTCTCCCAGGCCGATATTCATGTTATTCAGATATTTAATATAAGTTTCCTTTGATTATTACTAGCTTTTTGAGAAATCATCTTCATATTTTATCCTTTGACAAAATTTAACCAATTTCCTTCAAAAGGAAGGGATACAGAATAGATTTTTACAAACCATAAAACCTGCAACGATACCTCACTGAGCTTTCCAGTAATACTCCAGCCGGAACTATCAATAGTTGCTGAGAGCAAGTTTGCAAGAAAATGGAAAAATTTGCAGAACATAAATATTCATGATATAGAAGATAGCAGGAGTGAGTAATGGTGTCTTATCACATATGGATTCAGATTATATAATAAATCATCAGAGCAAAGCAGGAATAGTCGATGAATGTCATTTGGTCTTGAACGCTATACATATTCTTGGAAATGTTGTTGTTTTATTTGTGATTATAATTAGGCATTTTGCTGCTTACAGTTTCAATGTGATGAGTATTACATCCAACAATATTATTGAAAAGATTGTACCATTGCTTATTACATGAAAAGTCAAAGGCACTGTTTATTACACTGTAATTGAGCCGATTGCCAATCGCAGAGCTTTCAATAGTGAAGTTGCACTAATGCAGAGGCCACAGAGGCAACAAGATGGTACCACATGAATGGTTGTCAGTCATAAAGCATAGATTGAAATACTACATTATTTTGGAAACATGCAGAGATATTGTGAGTTATAAATGGAGATTGCTGTCAACTACTAAGATTTAAATAGGCTAATCTATAGAGTCTGAAGCAGCATGTTAAAATTAGAGGCTGTTATCAAACAACAAGGTTTGGAGTGATAAGTTACTCTATTTAAGAACAAAGGAAATTACTTGAGCAGTCCTGATTGAAGCAGTCCCGGGCTTCAGCCTGGAGACCTTTACACTCTGTCCAACCTTGGGTCGAAATGCATTTGCGGATTCTCTGTTGCGTTCCATTTGAACATGTTACTGAGCACCTGTTCCATGGTCCCCACTGCAGCCACTGTCCTTCAACTGTCAACAGATAAGAGGAACATAAATTCCATAGTCACTACTGCCAGGCCTGGAATATAGCATTCGTCTTACCACTCACTGTATCCTTTTATGGAAGGGATTGGGGCTTATGACATGACAAATACTGTAGAGTTTTTTCCATACGTTAAATTGCAAACTGTCCTTCCCACCCTCCCTTCGCTATTTTTAAATGTATTTATGTCCAAGCAAAACAGAATTCACCAGCCAAGATGGGTGCAGGCTTGTCTGGCTTACTTTCACTCAGATTTTCCCCTTTCTTGGTAACATTTCCTGGGTCAGGAGCTGAGGATTTAGGCATAAGTATGAATTGACTCTGCACCACCCCAATGCTTTGTAAAACCAAGCAATCTTGTTGCAGCAGTTGTTGCAGCTTCTTGACAGCTGTGGCCTATCCCAATACACATAATAAACCATCCTGTTTGCAAAGTGAAAAGGAGGCAACAGAATTAGACCAATTGAGTTCCAGCCCTGATTTATGAGCATCAATTTACCTACAAAAAATAAGCATACTTTCAGTTCTGACCAACTTTCAGTTTTCTCTGTAGAAGAGGAATTAATGTGCAACTATATTGTACTAAATTCTAACAATCAATTCCCTTTCTGGCACTTAGCATTTTATGTACATTTATTGTTCTCAATAACTCATTTCATCAGAGTTTAATGTGCTCTATATTTTAAAACAGGTAATCAATCCTGTTTTGCGTTCTTTCAATGCAACATCATAAAAATTCCGAACAATTGCAAAAAATGGACACACCCAATGCAAAGTGTTTGGGACCAGAGAATATCTGTTCAAATATCTGGGAAGGCATAGTTGCTCTGTGGTTAGCACTGTTGCTTCACAATGCCAGGGATCCTGGTTCAATTCCCAGCTTGGGTCAAGATCTGTGCGGAGTCTGTATGTTCTCCTCGTGTCTGCGTGGGTTTCCTCCGGGTGCTCCGGTTTCCACCCACAGTCCGAAAGACATGCTGGTTAGGTGCATTGTCATGCTAAATTCGCCCTGTGTACCCGAACAGGCGCCGAGTGTGGCGACTAGGGGATTTTCAGTTAATTCATTGCAGTTTTAAAGTAAGCCTACTTGTGACACTAATATATAAACTTTAAAACAGAATGGGAAGGTCAGGAAGCACCATGATGCTGACAGTAGATTACACTGCAGGTTTTCTCTCAAGATACTTCGTTTCATTATCAGTCTCAGAATATTTCAATTTATAAAATATGGGATAGTCTGGATTAATTCACAATTTCGGAGGAATTTCTTCAGGTAAATCCTTGACTCGTACCACATTTCTAAAATTATGAAATCAAACTGACGCCTTATTATAACTGTTCCATTCAACAACCTCCTGAGTAAAACATGTAAAGATTTGAAATTAAAACATTTTGATCATTGTGGAAAAGTTTACTTAAAGGAAACAGAAAAAGGGGTAGAAATTCATCTCAGTTGGTGTGCAAATTGGGTAGTTTCAGATGAACCGCCAATTTTATGCAGGGTCTAATATTTAGTTTCATTAGAGACAATGGAATTAAAAATATGTGCTGCATATAATGGGTGACTGACCTGCTGTTATCTATTTTGTGATTTTCTAACCCAAAGCTTACTTTTACTGATATATGTTATTCTCGTTATTTACAAAATGTAGAGATATCTGGGTCTACATTGGATTCTGAGGCAGTTATAATAGAGCAATATTTACTATGGCTCTAATTTTCCAGCCGTTCCCAATGGCAGGGTCGTCTAATCCCACCGATGGCGAAATCCCACTGCAGGTCTCCCAGTGGCAGGGGGTGAGTGCAACAGGAGACATCATTGATAACGAGGGAACCAGAAAATCCAACCACTGGCAAATGGCGGGCCACTTCCATGAAACACATGGAAGTGTAAGAATACCCGCAATTCTCTGTAAAAAAGCACTAAAGTCAGTGACTGTTAGATTCAAATAACGCTGCTTACATGAGTACTCTCTTACAAACCACAGCCACACTTAAAAGAATTAAATAACAAAATAAAAATTACAGTTGTGCACACATGTTGCATAGGAGTACACAGAATCAGTGTGTATGATAGTCACTATAGAATAGTGATTACGCAACTTGCCCACAAAGACAGAGTACATAGTGTTTGCCCTTACAATCAACATGGTAATCCAGGAGGTTATGAGGGACAGCAAACTGGATCCATAATGACAAGTCTTGCAAATCTATTTGCTCTTGAGAGATAGAGTAAATGGAACCCTTGGAGATAAGCCTCAGTAAATTAATGTTTGTTATGTTGCTTATGAGAAAATTAGTTTGGAAAAATGCATGTCACCCATAGAGTCAGAGACTGAGAGTGAATAATCAGAACTGACAATAAATTGAAGCAGATCATGGTTGCATATGATAGGCTAAGCCTGAATAAATTATACTCACTGCAACAAAGCTCATTAGAGACTGATTATGGTTGTTTTTGATAAGCTTACTTTTTTAAAAAATCATGGATTGTGGGTATTTCTAGTTGGGCCAGCATTTATTGCCCATCCCTGATTGGGGCGGCATGTTGGCACGGTTGTTCCCATTGCTGCCTCACAGCGCTAGGGACCCGGGTTTGATTCCAGCTCGGGTCACTGTCTGTGCGGAATCTACACAATCTCCCCATGTCTGCATGGGTTTCCTCCGAGTGCTCTGGTTTCCTCCCACAGTGCAAGAGACGTGCTGATTAGGTGCATTGGCCATGTTAAATTCTCCCTCAGTGTACCCGAGCAGGCGCCAGAGTGTGGCAACTAGGGGATTTTTACAGTATCTTAATTGCAGTGTTAATGTAAGTCTACTTGTGACATTAATAAATAAATTTTAAACTACTCGTGAGAAGTTGATAGTGAACAGCATTCTTGAACGCTGCAGTCCATGTGGTATAGGTACATCGCACTGCTTTTATGGAGGGAGTTCTGAGATTTTGGCCAATGACAGTGAAGGAACTGTAATATATTTCTAAGTCAGGAAGAGTTGATGTTAAGTGGTTTATATTTGTAATGCTGGATGTTAGAAATAAGGTTAAGTTTTAAGGGGTTTAATTTAGTGTTTCTGTGTGGGAAAAGGTACAACCCTAGTTAGATTAATGTTAGACAAAGGTGTTTGCATGTATAAGGGTTTTGGTTTAGGTTTAAATAGTGTCTATTGTGCTGAGGGAGGTTACCACATTAAAAGTAAACAAGAGATTGTGAAGAGAATGAGCTGTTGCTTCGCAACCAGGGGCACCTTTAGGGGAGAAAGTCTTTCCGTGGTTAGTTTTACAATGAACCCATTGCAGTTGCAGCTAGGAAGTTAGAAAGTGAACAGCTCTTAGAGCTCTGCTGGAAGCAGGAATGTCATAATGGAGTAAGTAGGCGCAAATGCAAGTCCCAGCAGGGTACTGTTTGCTGAAGTCAAAGTCAGACCTGGAAAGAACAGAGACAACAAGGTTGTCTAGAGAAAAACTACATACCTTAAGGTTTGGTGTCCTTATTTCCAGTTTTTTAAACAATAGTATTTGGTTGGGCATGCAGAACCTGAGATACTGGGCCCGATTTTACCATTGCGTCGGGCGCGAAAACTTGGTAAAGTCGGGCGTGAGGCGATTAGCGTGATTTTGCATGCATTTAAATTGAATTAATGAGCTGGACGCACAATCTTACCAATACTTCCCCCTTTACCATCGCGTTTGCCCATCCAGATTCGGCGTGAAACAGGCATGCTCGGCAAAGGTCTGTTTCGGGTGCTTCAGCTTCGGAAGAGGTAAGTTCAGGGCTTCCGGCGACTCTCTAACTCAGATGGGGGGGAGGGGGGGTCAGATCAGATCATTCTCTGGTGAAGGGAAAGGGAGGAGGGAGGGGTGATCATTCTCTGGTTGGGGGGAAGGGTGGCCAGATGGATCTTTGGGGGGGGGGGGCGGGGAGGGGCAGCGGGGGTCCGCTGCCACTCTGCGGGTGATCGGTGAGGGGGAAGGGGGGCAGAGGGTCACGATCGGTCTGGGTAGCGGGGGGTGGGTGGATAAGGGGGACAGTTATGTTGTGGGGGTGGGGCGATGTCTATGAGAGCCATTGCTCCTACATTTCATTCCCGGGCCGCCTTATCCGCTTTTTGCGGCCCGGGAGCGATGTGACAGGGGTGCGTTTTTCAAAATTTTTTTTCACTGCGCATGCTCAGTTCAAAGCTCCGATTGGAGCTGCAGTATTTCAGGTGCGATAAGCCCCACCCACAGCGTGATTCAGACTCGCAATTTTTTTTTCAGGCTAAGTGCGTATGGGAGCGCCTGAGAACAGTTTTCCAAGTCGGATCTGAATTGCGCCCAGATTCAGCACTTAGAATCAAAATGGTAAAATCAGGCCCATTGTGTGAAAAATTTGAATGCACTTAGCTCGTCAAGACAAAGAATACTGAAAGGGGAGGTGGAAACCCTGGAGATGAATCCTTGCTCAAACAGTTGATGGAAAATGTTGTTTGGAAAAAGATTTTAATGTGTGTCTTTCTGAGAGTGGAGTTTGGAAAATCATCTGGATAATTTGTGGAGTAGTCTACAGAAGTCCAATTGGGTGGGATCTGCCACTTGGTTCCAGGTGAGGTGTTGTCCAACCACAGTTAGCTCATTGAGTTGCAGTGCATCCACCTAGAACATTATAGCATAAGATATATTGTGTAACCTGTGATTTCCTTGAAACCAATGTAAAGTGGGAGTTGAGGAGCATCAAACCTTTTGGGAGTGATCTTACCGGCCTGTCCTGCTGTTGGTCGGCATGTTGAGCCAGCAAGATCGGGTGAGAGGACAAAAACTAGGTTCGTATCCGGTTTTTCACCTCTTACAATGATATTGGCAGAATCAGCCTTGTGCCTGGGAAGGATGCAAAGTTGACTTAAATTTTTATGGAGTAATTTGAAAATCATTAGTGAGTCCTGGACACAAATTTGCCTAGCAACCTCATCAGTGGAGGTCCTCACCAGCGAGGATTATGTATGGTCTCCACCAATGGGGA
The DNA here is from genome assembly GCF_964213995.1 of Mustelus asterias. NCBI lineage: Eukaryota > Metazoa > Chordata > Chondrichthyes > Carcharhiniformes > Triakidae > Mustelus > Mustelus asterias. Next base: position 34,153,617 of record NC_135821.1, read on the forward strand.
CCTGACATGATGGCCTCAACGGTGGCACTGGAGACCATTGAAGCCCCCAGGTGGTCTGGGGCAGGGGCAGGTAGTGCCCCTTGGGCAGTGCCAGCCTGGCATCCTGGCACTGCCCACAGGGCACCAGGCAGTGCCGAGATGGCAGAGCCTCTGAGGAGGGGAAGGGCCTGAAAGGAGCACGACCATGATGGGGGCATGGCCATGATAGGGTGGCATGGGCAGTGCTCTATTGGGGATCGATCAGGGCAATGATCGGTTGGAGGAGGTATATGAGGGTCAGCGAACATCTGGGGAGGGGAATGTCAGGGCCAGCGATCGATTGCCTGTGGGAAGGCAAAGGGACGTCTGGTAAGTGGGAGGCTTTCAAAAGTGTGTTAACCAGGATTTAGGATAAGCACATTCCTCTTAGAGTGAAGGGCAAGGCTGGCAGAAGTAGGGAATCCTAGATGACTCGGGATATTGAGGCCCTGGTCAAGAAGAAGAAGGAGGCATATGACATGCATAGGCAGCTGGGATCAAGTGAATCCCTTGAAGAGTAGAGGGGGTGTAGGAGTAGAGTTAAGAGACAAATCAGGAGGGCAAAAAGGGGACACGAGATTGTTTTGGCAGATAAGGCAAAGGGGAATCCAAAGAGCTTCTACAAATACATCAAGAGCAAAAGAGAAACAAGGGAGAGAATAGGGCATCTTAAGGATCAACAAGGTCATCTATGTGCGAATCCACAAGAGATGGGTGAGATCCTAAATGAATATTTCTCATCAGTATTTACTGTTGAGAAAAGCATGGATGTTAAGGAATTTGGGGAAATAAATAGTGATGTCTTGAGGGGTATACATATTACAGAGAAAGAGGTGCTGGAAATCTTAAAACGCATCAAGGTAGATAAATCCCCGGGACCTGATGAAATGTATCCCAGGACATTGTGGGTGGCTAGGGAGGAAATTTCGGGTTCCCTAGCAGAGATATTTGAATCATCGAGAGTCACAGGTGAGGTGCCTGAAGATTGGAGGGTGGCAAATGTTGTGCCTTAGTTTAAAAAGGGCTGCAGGGAAAAGCCTGGGAACTACAGGCCAGTGAGCCTCATATCTGTGGTGGTTAAGTTGTTGGAAGGTATTTTGAGAGACAGGATCAACAGGCATTTAGAGATGCAAGAACTGATTAGGGATAGTCAGCATGGCTTTGTGAGTGGAAAATCAGGTCTCACAAATTTGATTTGAGTTTTTTGAAGAGGTAACTAAGAAGGTAGATGAGGGCAGTGCAGTTGATGTTGTCTAAATGGACTTTAGCAAGGCCTTTGACAAGGTACCGCATGGTAGGTTGTTGCATAAGGTTAAATCTCACGGGACCCAGGGTGAGGTAGCTAAATGGATACAAAATTGGCTTCTTGACAGAAGCCAGAAGGTAGTTGTAGAGGGTTGTTTTTCAAACTGGAGGCCTGAGACCAGCGGTGTGCCTCAGGGATCAGTGCTGGGTCCACTGTTATTTGTCACTTATATTAATGATTTGGATGAGAATATAGGAGGCATGGTTAGTAAGTTTGCAGATGACACTAAGATTGGTGGCATAGTGGACAGTGAAGAAAGTTATCTCCGATTGCAACGGGATCTTGATCAATTGGGCCAGTGGGCTGACGAATGGCAGATGGAGTTTAATTTAGATAAATGTCAGGTGATGCATTTTGGTAGATTGAACCAGGGCAGGACTTACTCAGTTAATGGTAGGGCATTGGGGAGAGTTACAGAACAAAGAGATCTAGGGGTACATGTTCATAGCTCCTTGAAAGTGGAGTCACAGGTGGACAGAGTGGTGAAGAAGGCCTTCAGCATGCTTTGTTTCATTGGTCAGAACATTGACTACAGGAGTTGGGATGTCTTGTTGAAGTTATACAAGACATTGGTAAGGCCACACTTGGAATACTGTGTACAGTTCTGGTCATCCTATTATAGAAAGGATATTATTAAACTAGAAAGAGTGTAGAAAAGATTTACTTGGATGCTACCGGCACTTGATGGTTTGAGTTATAAGGAGAGGCTGGATAGACTGGGACTTTTTTCTCTGGAGCGTAGGAGGCTGAGGGGTGATCTTATAGAAGTCTATAAAATAATGCGGGGCAGAGATCAGCTAGATAGTCAAGATCTTTTCCCAAAGGTAGCGAAGTCTAAAACTAGAGAGCATAGGTTTAAGGTGAGAGGGGAGAGATTCAAAAGTGTCCAGAGGGGCAATTTTTTCACACAGAGGGTGGTGAGTGTCTGGAACAAGCTGCCAGAGGTAGTAGTAGAGGCGGGTACAATTTTGTCGTTTAAGAAGCATTTAGACAGTTACATGGGCAAGATGAGTATAGAAGGATATGGGCCAAATGCGGGCAATTGGGATTAGCTTCGGGGGTTTTTTAAAAAAGGGCAGCATGGACAAGTTGGGCTGAAGGGCCTGTTTCCATGCTGTAAACCTCTATGACTCTATGACTGGGGTGGGGCCAATGATTGGCTGGGGGGAGGATATCAGGGCCAATGATCAGCCGGGGGGATATAGGGCCAACGATTGGCCGGGGGGGATCGAGGCCACAGATCGGCTAAGTCGGGGAGGGATTGGGTGGGATGTTGTCCAGGAGTGGTGATCGGGGTTGGGGGTGATGTCCGGGGGAGTGGAGGAGTGACAGATCTACGTACACTTGTACACAGTGCATTGGGTGCATGCGCAATAGTGTCCCTACAGCTCAACAGCCAGTTTTCCAACGTGAACTGATAAATAATGTTAGTATCCAATAATATCTGTTGGCGGAAGCCCAACTGGACTGCAAACAGGCGCTACAGCCCATCCTATTGTTGGAAAAGGTAGCAAATGGGGCATATGAGTTGCAAGCTATACCAATGGAAGTGGATACCCACACCAGTTCAACTGAATTTGGGGACCACCACTTAAGTGCAAGCAATTATATAGCTGCCCTCAGGAAGGATACGAATACAAATCAACCAAGGTCTACCCACAGGACACCTCCAAAACAAAGCCAAGCCTTGACCAAACAGTCAACAGTCCCTTCAAAATCCTGCCCAGCAAGGCATTGTAACTGTTGCGGTATGCAGAATCGGAACAGCAAAATAAGTTTTCAAGACCTAGATATAAGAAAACGACATGTCAGCTCGTGTACCTTCACCAGATTCCCTTTATTTAAAAACTCTATTCCATTCATTAAGTGCTTCTGGTACACAGTCAGAATCCAGTGTACCAGAAGACCTGACACTCCCAGTTTTATATATTGAGGCTCCCTGATTGGGCAGGCAATTATGACCTCAATCAGGCAGTTCATACTCCAAGATGTCAATGTCCTGTGCCTCAAAGAAATCATTTTAGCCCCCCCCTCCCCTCTAAATCCAAGGAAGCTCGGGGGTTCATGGGTCTCTTTCGATGTTTTAGCACTGAGTCCAGCATCTGACGTGGAAGGAGTGTATCTAATTGGAGCCCGTATCTTACGACGTGAGCACCTGCATTCTAGTTCACTCCCTTCCTCGGGCGGTCGAGGAGTAGCCGCGGCTTCGTCTGCATTGCCCATTTCAGACTCCAAGGTCCTAACTATGGGTGACGGAGGGGCTGAGCTGGCCAGTCTGGGAAGATTCTCCTCTGTTCTTGGCCCGCTGAGCAGTGTTGGCTCTTGGACGAATTGTGATTTCAAGGCCTACACATGGTCCAGATGTTTTTTCAGAATGGCCTCACCCACGCGTAACCTGTAGAATACAGGTCCCGTCCTAGACTCAACCATTCCAGATGAATGTACGGGAACATTTGCGGAATTCTTTACCCAAATTTTTTCACTCGTCTCCAATTGACTCTCCCAGCTATTATTGTCGTGGTCTTTATGCTGGGCTTTTTGTTGCTTTTTCACCATTCCCCACACCCCCACCATCCCCCACTTCCCGCCCGCACCGCCCAGGTTTGGGAATAGCAAAGTTAATCTGGTGTGGAGTCGGAGCAGCAAAATAAGTTTTCAAGACCTAGATTTAGGAAAACAACACATAAGCGGGATTGCTGCCTGTGCCACGGGAAGGTGAGGAAAGGAATGGAGTGAGGTGGAGGATGAATGTGTGGCTGAGGGAATGGTGCAGGGGGCAGGGATTCAGGTTCCTGGACCATTGGGACCTCTTTAGGGGCAGGTGTGACCTGTATACTAAAAACGGGTGGCACTTGAATCCCAGGGGGACCAATATCCTGGCAGGAAGGTTGGCTAAGGCTACTGGGGAGAGTTTAAACTAGATAGGTTGGGGGGAGGGGATCAAAGTGACGTGACTGAGAGTGAGGAAGGTAGCTCGCAAACAGAGAAGGGTTATAGGCAGTGCAAGAGGGCAGGTGGACTGGGAACAGAGAAGGGGAGAGGTCAGACCATAGGATTGAGATGTGTCTACTCTAATGCCAGGAGTATAGGGAATAAACAACTAGCTAAAGGAGGAGAGGGCTTGGGAGATGTTAGTAGCGCTTCAACAAACCGGGTCCAGATAAAGGCCGGCATAAAGACACTTTGCCTGAATGCACGAAGCATTCGAAACAAAGTAAATGAGTTGATGGCACAAATCCATACAAATGAATATGATCTAGTGTCCATCACAGAAACGTGGTTGCAGGGTGACCGGGACTGGGAACTGAATATACAGGGTTATCAGGCATTTAGGAAGGATAGACAGGTAGAAAAAGGAGGTGGGGTAGCTTTGTTAATAAAGGATAATATCAGGACGGTAGTGAGAGACGACATAGGCTCTAAGGAGCAAAACGTGGAATCGTTGTGGGTGGAGATAAGGAATAGTAGGGGGAGAAAGACACTGGTAGGCGTGGTCTATAGGCCCCCAAATAATAACTTAGAGGTGGGGAGGGCTATAAACAAGCAAATAATGGATGCGTGCAAAAGTGGAACGGCAATAATCATGGGGGATTTTAACCTACATATTGATTGGTCGACTCAAATTGGACGTGGAGGGCTTGAGGAAGAGTTCTTGGAATGCTGTCGGGATTGTTTCATTGAACAGTATGTTACAGAACCTACGAGAGAACGAGCTATCTTGGATCTGGTTCTGTGCAATGAGACAGGTAGGATTAAGGATCTTCTTGTGAAGGATCCTCTTAGGATAAGTGATCATAATATGGTGGAATTTCTGATACAGATGGAGGGTGAGAAAGTAGGGTCCCAAACCAGTGTCCTCTGCTTGAACAGAGGGGAGTACGATAGGATGAGGGTGGAATTGGCTAATGTAGACTGGGCGAGCAGACTGGTAGGTAGGACAGCTGAGGAACAGTGGAGGATTTTTAAGGAGATTTTTTTAAGTACTCAGCAAAAATATATTCCGGTGATAAAGAAGGACTGTAAGAAAAAGGATAACCGGACGTGGATAACGAAGGAAATAAAGGAGAGTATTAAAATAAAATCAGATGCGTACAGAGTGGCCAAAAATAGTGGAGAATTAGTGGATTGGGAAAGCTTTAAAGAAAAACAAAGAACGACTAAGAAAGCGATTAAGAAAGGAAAGATAGATTATGAAACTAAACTAGCTCAAAATATAAAAAATGATAGTAAAAGTTTTTACAAGTATATAAAAAGGAATAGAGTGGCTAGAGTGAATGTTGGACCCTTGGAAGATGAGAGGGAGGATTTAATAGTGGAAAACGAGGAAATGGCTGAGACTTTAAATAAGTTCTTTGTGTCGGTCTTCACGGTGGAAGACACTAATAGTTTGCCGAATATTAGAGATCGAGAGTTGGTGGGAGGGGAGGTCCTTAATACAATTACTGTTACTAAGGAGGTGGTGCTTGGTAGACTAATAGGACTGAAGGTAGACAACTCCCCGGGCCCGGATGGAATGCATCCCAGGGTACTGAAAGAAATGGCTGAGGTAATAGCAGATGTGTTAGTAGTAATTTATCAAAATTCGCTGGACTCTGGGGTAGTGCCGGCTGACTGGAAAACAGCTACTGTTACGCCGCTGTTTAAAAAAGGAAGTAGACAAAAGGCGGGTAACTACAGGCCGGTTAGCTTAACGTCCGTAGTTGGGAAGATGCTAGAGTCCATTATTAAAGAGGAAATAACAGAGCACCTGAATAAGAATGGTTCGATCAAGCAGACGCAGCATGGATTCATGAAGGGAAAGTCGTGTTCGACGAATCTACTGGACTTTTATGAAGATGTCACTAGTGCGGTTGACAGAGGGGAACCGGTGGATGTGGTGTTTTTAGATTTCCAGAAAGCGTTCGATAAGGTGCCTCACAAAAGGTTGCTGCAGAAGATTGGGGTACACGGAGTTAGGGGTAAGGTGTTGGCGTGGATTGGGGATTGGCTATCTAACAGGAAGCAGAGAGTTGGGATAAATGGGTGCTTTTGTGGTTGGCAGTTGGTGACCAGTGGCGTGCCGCAGGGATCGGTGCTGGGGCCTCAATTGTTTACCATTTACATAGATGATCTGGAGGAGGGGACTGAATCTAGGGTATTCAAGTTTGCTGATGACACAAAGGTGAATGGGAAAGCGAATTGCGTGGAGGACGCGGAAAGTCTGCAGAGAGATTTGGATAGGCTGAGCGAGTGGGCGAGGATCTGGCAGATGGAATATAACGTTAGCAAATGTGAGGTTATCCACTTTGGAAGAAATAATAGTAAATTGGAATATTATTTAAATGGAGAAAAATTACATCGTGCGACTGTGCAGAGGGACCTGGGGGTCCTTGTGCACGAATCGCAAAAACTCAGTCTGCAGGTGCAGCAGGTGATCAAGAAGGCGAATGGAATGTTGGCCTTTATCGCGAGGGGGATAGAATATAAAAGCAGGGAGGTCTTGCTGCAACTGTACAAGGCACTGGTGAGGCCGCAACTGGAGTACTGTGTGCAGTTTTGGTCCCCTTATTTGCGAAAGGATATATTGGCCTTGGAGGGAGTGCAGAGAAGGTTCACCAGGTTGATACCGGAGATGAGGGGTGTAGCTTATGAGGAGAGATTAAACAGATTGGGTCTGTACTCGTTGGAGTTTAGAAGGATGAGGGGTGATCTTATAGAGACATATAAGATAATGAAGGGGCTGGATAGGGTAGAGGTGGAGAGCTTCTTTCCACTTAGAAGGGAAACCAGAACTAGAGGGCACAGCCTCAAAATAAGCGGGGGGGGCCGGTTCAGAACAGAGTTGAGGGGGAACTTCTTCTCTCAGAGGGTAGTGAATCTCTGGAATTCTCTGCCCATTGAAGTGGTGGAGGCTTCCTCGTTGAATATGTTTAAATCACGGGTAGATCGTTTTCTGATCGATATGGGAATTAGGGGTTATGGGGAGCAGGCGGGTAAGTGGAACTGATTCGCTTCAGATCAGCCATGATGTTGTTGAATGGCGGGGCAGGCTCGAAGGGCCAGATGGCCTACTCCTGCTCCTATTTCTTATGTTCTTATGTTCTTAAGCCGGTGTCCCTTCACCTGCCTCTGAGGACTTATTTCAGACAGTTTTTTAGGTATTCCTGGTGATGCTCCAGAATTTCAGATTTTTATTGAATTCAAATTCCACAATCTGCTGTGCTGGGATTAGAACCCAGTTTTCCAGATCATTAATATGTGTCTCTGCATTTCTAGTCCAGTAACAATACCAATATGCCACCCCCTTCCCTGTGAATGAGTTATCAGGGCCTTGAGATAGGGCTCACTGGAATAAAATTGACCATGGTTTTATGATAAGCTAAGAGTGAAAAAGAGTACTTAGGGCCTTGAAGGCAGCTTCCTGTGGACTACAGCTGGTCATTGTTTTTATAATAGAATAATTGGTCAGTATTTAACAACCTCGCTCGGGCAAGGCTCCTAAAATTCCACCCGAGGCCAACGGAGAATTCTGATCTGCAAGCCGTGCCCGCCCCAATTCCGGTAAAATTCCGGCTATTATGTCCAATAGAAATAGCTGACTCATCATAGGTGTGGTTACACTGTTTTAGCCACATTTATTGATTGTAATACAAAACATCCTACATACACACAATATAGATAAATGTATTTCACATGTATATAGCTGAAGAAATATCTAGCATATCTAAGGAATTAAACAAGGAATTAAACAGTGATCATAAAACACTCTCATATCTTGTTTTCATCTGCAATGTTAACAGCAAATGCACAAAAGCATTCAAGTAACTATGCATAAGATGTGTGAATATAGTAATGAGATTATACGCTCAACACTCGTGTCTATTACTCCTGTTTTATTTACCAATCAATAATGCAGTTTGCCACAACTGAATTTCCCAATTTGCCACTTATAGCTTGTAGCTGACATACTGAACAACACCTTGACAGAATTAATGAGCAAATGAGCTTTCTGGAGACACGTTCTACTGTAGCCTTATGTTACTTACAGTTGTTCATGAAAGAAGCAAAGAGAAAGATTAATTGTTCTCATGGACAATGACATCACTACAGGCTGATGAAATCCAGATTGTTTTCTTTCTTGTGTCTTTCCTGTTGTGATTTCCATTTCTTTTCCAGGTTGGATTTTTTTCACATACTCTATAGTATTTGTTACTGCAGATGAATATCTTTGAGGTTAGAGGTAATAACTTTCAATTCAGAAATGACTGCAATCACCATATTAACTATGAAAAGCAATTGACTCCAGCTACTAGGAATCATAGACACCAGGCTCAAAATCTGTATCCAAAATAATTCAGGTATGGTCTCACTAAGTTTCTATATAAGTTAGCTTGCTCTCTCACCTATTCACCCAAATGCTTTATTTGCTACTTTTAATAATGTATGAACATGTATCGTAGATTCTTTTACTCTTCTGTCAAATTTAGACTCCTTGATTCGAAGTTGTCCCTGCGTATAGGTCAGCCTCAAATTAAGGGACAGCTACTGCCGCCATAGATTCCATGTCTCCATCATTGTATATAGACTCTTATTTTTCAAGGAGTACTATCAGTGATGCTTTTTTAACATGATTTTATCAGGCACCATGTGTTGCAGACAAGTCTAATCCTATCCTCCAGTGGTATCCACTTTAGTACTTAAGTATTTCTTCAATTGGCAATTACTGGAAAAAGTAACTGATGGATTTTTTACCCCTTATGCCAATCTGGCAAGAAAAAAGGCCATATTGGCAATTCTGATTATGATTGATAACTTAGAAGAGACCATGGACTGAACTTGACACTTTTTGATCTGTATCACACAGTATTGCACCAGTCGGTGCATTTATCCAAATACTTCTCATCAGAGAAGCATTTTGTCTTCTTGCTTTGATCAAAAAAAAACAATTTTAGCTCACCATTGAAGTGAATCATGCTACATGAACAGAATCTTGGAACTTTGCATGAGTGTTCTACTTCCTGATCCATCAAAGTCTCTTCACCACACCAAAGTTCATTTATTAGTCACAAGTAGGCATATGTTAACAATGCAATGAAGTTACTGTGAAAATCCCCCAGTCGCCACACTCCGGCAACTGTTCAGGTACACTGAGGCAGAATTTAGCATGGCCAATTCACCAAACCTGCACATCTTTGGACTGTGGGAAGAAACCAGAGCACCCGGAGGAAATCCACAGACATAGGGAGAATGTGCAAACTCCACACAGACGGTGACCCAAGCTGGGAATCGAACCCAGGTCCCTGGCACTGTGAGGCAGCAGTGCTAACCACTGTGCCATTGTGCTGCCCCCACATATACAAGACTCAAGTCTGGAGTGGAATATTCACTACTCACCTGGATGGATGTAACCATAACATACAAGAAATTCAATACTATCCAGGGCAGAGCTGTATTCATCATTGGTATCCCGTTAATGAACTTAATATTCACTCTCTTCACCATTGCTTGTAGTATGTTCTAACTATAAGCAACATAGCAACTCACCAAGCTCAATTTGACAATGCTTCCCAGGCCTGTAACCTCTATAACTAAAAGCAGCAACTTCATGGGAACACCAGCATCTCAAAGCACCTCTCAAAACCAATATAACCCTGACCTGAATTAAATCATGATTCCCCGGAGCGGAGAAGCTACGGCATCTCCTCCGGAGCCTTCAACATGTCATTGATGAAGACGAACATCTCGCCAAGGCCATCCCCACACCCCCACTTCTTGCCTTCAAACAACCGCACAACCTCAAACAGACCATTGTCCGCAGCAAACTACCCAGCCTTCAGGAGAACAGTGACCAAGACACCACACAACCCTGCCACAGCAACCTCTGCAAGACGTGCCGGATCATCGACACAGATGCCATCATCTCACGTGAGAACACCATCCTCCAGGTACACGGTACATACTCTTGCAACTCGGCCAACGTTGTCTACCTGATACGCTGCAAGAAAGGATGTCCCGAGGCATGGTACATTGGGGAAACTATGCAGACGCTGCGACAACGGATGAATGAACACCGCTCGACAATCACCAGGCAAGACTGTTCTCTTCCTGTTGGGGAGCACTTCAGCGGTCACGGGCATTCGGCCTCTGATATTCGGGTAAGCGTTCTCCAAGGCGGCCTTCGCGACACACGACAGCGCAGAGTCGCTGAGCAGAAACTGATAGCCAAGTTCCGCACACACAAGGACGGTCTCAACCGGGATATTGGGTTTATGTCACACTATTTGTAACTCCCACAGTTGCGTGGACCTGCAGAGTTTCACTGGCTGTCTTGTCTGGAGACAATACACATCTTTTTAGCCTGTCTTGATGCTCTCTCCACTCCCATTGTTTTGTTTCTTAAAGACTGGATTAGTTGTAAGTATTCGCATTCCAACCATTATTCATGTAAATTGAGTCTGTGTCTTTATAAGTTCTGTTTGTGAACAGAATTCCCACTCACCTGAAGAAGGGGCTCAGAGCCTCGAAAGCTTGTGTGGCTTTTGCTACCAAATAAACCTGTTGGACTTTAACCTGGTGTTGTTAAACTTCTTACTGAATTAAATCTCCATTCACCATTGCTGGTCAAACTTTGAATTCACCTAAAACCATTGTGGGAGCAACATCAATACAAGGACGCCAATGATTCAAGAGGATGCCCATCACCACTTTCTCAAGGTGACTGAGGATAGGTGATTAATGTAACCTTGCTAGCATTCCACAAAAGACAAAACCCTATTAAGAATTAACAGCATTTTAGTTAAACCTTGATTATATGGTGGAAAGACTCCCCATGACTCTTGGAATATGCCAGATAATTGAGAGCCCTAAAGTTAAACGACTGATATCAAAGAATGTGCCTCACTCCAGTTCACTCAATTCAGTTGTCTCCTGTTTAAAGACTAAAACAAACAGGCTGCAGCCCTAAGTGAATATTGGACTGAGACAAGCGGGCCGCAGCCTTAGACATCGGGAATACACAGAAAATAGGCCATCCCGAAGACAATGGACACTCTTTGGTCAAACATATTTGTTTACCAGACGCACTAACCCCTTATTTGGGAGAGAGGTATGTGACATACGTAACTCCAGCACCCACAGGCATGGCTGCTTGGTACACACCCCAAAATCGATGATAGCATCCAATTGGACTCCATTGATCAGGATGATCAAACCCTGATCAATTGATTGGTAGTGATCGAGGGCCCGCCCTAAAGGGTGCGAAACAATCAAAGGATAAAGGTGCTACACAACATACTACCAGCAGCGGCAGGTCTAGAAACCAACCACTGTGAAGGACGACCCTGGACCATCCAGAGGAGAAGAAGGAAAAACAGACCAGACCCAGAAGAAGAGGATCAGACCAGACCATACCGACTGCAGAGACCAACACGTGGATACAGACCAATATCTGCTTGGGTCCTTGCCAGTCACTCAAAGTTAAGTCAAAGTCCAGCATTACATTTGAATCATGATTGTTCTGTAAAAGTAACAACCGTAACTAATATTAATTGTCCTGAATCTCAATAAAGGTAACTATGATGGTATGAGGCATGATTTTGGCCATGATGGACTGGGAAACATTACTGAAAGGAAAGACGGTGGGCAGGCAATTGCAGGCATTCAAAGAGTGAATAGGTGTACTCCAGAAGTTGTTTATTCCTGTTTGGCGCAAGAGTGGTAAGGGAATTGCGGCCAAACCATTGCTTACAAGGACAATTAGAGATAGTGTCATATTCAATGAAGATGAATACAAATTGGCAAGAAAAGACAATAGGCTTAAGCATTGAACATAAGAAATAGGAGCAGGAGTAGGCCATCTAGCCCCTTGAGCCTGCCCCGCCATTCAATAAGATCATAGCTGATCTGAAGTGGATCAGTTCCACTTACCCGCCTGATCCCTATAACCCCTAATTCCCTTACCAATCAGGAATCCATCTATCCGTGATTTAAACATATTCAACGAGGTAGCCTCCACCACTTCAGTGGGCAGAGAATTCCAGAGATTCACCACCCTCTGAGAGAAGAAGTTCCTCCTCAACTCTGTCCTAAACTGACCCCCCTTTATTTTGAGGCTGTGCCCTCTAGTTCTATCTTCCTTTCTAAGTGGAAAGAATCTCTCCATCTCTACCCTATCCAGCCCCTTCATTATCTTATAGGTCTCTATAAGATCCCCCCTCAGCCTTCTAAATTCCAACAAGTACAAACCCAATCTGCTCAGTCTCTCCTCATAATCAACACCCCTCATCTCTGGTATCAACCTGGTGAACCTTCTCTGCACTCCCTCCAAGGCCAATATATCCTTCCGCAAATAAGGGGACCAATACTGCACACAGTATTCCAGCTGCGGCCTCACCAATGCCCTGTACAGATGCAGCAAGACATCTCTGCTTTTATATTCTATCCCCCATGCGATATAGGCCAACATCCCATTTGCCTTCTTGATCACCTGTTGCACCTGCAGACTGGGTTTTTGCGTCTCATGCACAAGGACCCCCAGGTCCCTCTGCACAGCAGCATGTTGTAATTTCTTTCCATTTAAATAATAGTCCAATTTGCTATTATTTCTTCCAAAGTGAATAACCTTGCATTTGTTAACGTTATACTCCATCTGCCAGATCCTCACCCACTCACTCAGCCTGTCCAAATCTCTCTGCAGACCTTCTACGCCCTCCACACGATTCACTTTTCCACTTATCTTTGTGTCGTCTGCAAACTTTGTTACCCTACACTCAGTCCCCTCCTCCAGATCGTCTATATAAATGGTAAATAGTTGAGGCCCCAGTACCGATCCCTGTGGCACGCCACTAGTTACCATCCGCCAACCAGAAAAGCACCCATTTATTCCAACTCACTGCTTCCTGTCGGATAGCCAATCCCCAATCCACGCTAACACCCTACCCCCAACACTGTGTGACCCAATCTTCTTCAGCAACCTTTTGTGAGGCACCTTATCAAACGCCTTTTGGAAATCCAAAAACACCGCATCCACCAGTTCCCCTCCGTCAACCGCACTAGTCACATCTTCATAAGAATCCAACAAGTTCGTCAAGCACGACTTTCCCCTCATGAATCCATGCTGCATCTGCTTAGTCGAACCATTCTTATCCAGATGGCCTGCTATTTCTTCTTTAATGATGGATTCCAGCATTTTCCCAACTACAGTTTGGGAGCAGTTTAAATTCAGCAAAGCAGGGCCAAGGGATTGATTAAGAAGGGAAAAATAGAGTATGAAAGTAAGATGGTGAGGAACGTAAAAACTGACTGTAAAAGGTTCTATAGGTATGTAAAGAGAAAAAGATTGACAAAAATGAATGTAGGCCTCTTACAGTCAGAAATGGTAGAATTCATAACGGGGAATAAAGAAATGGCCAGGGAATAAAATTCATACTTTGTTTCAGTCTTCACAAAGGAAGGCATGAATAATGTACCAGGAATTCTGAGAGAAACAAGTTTTAGTGAGCTGCCGAAGGAAATCATCATTAGTAGAGAAATGGTTTTGGGGAAATTGATGGGACTGAAGGTGTCCTGATTATCTTCATCCCAGAGTACTTAAGGAAGTCAGTCGATCCATTGATGGTTATTTTCCAAAATTCTTTCGACTCTGGACTGGTTCTGACAGATTGGAGGCTAGCTCATGTAAGCCCGCTATTCAAAAAGGTAGGTAGAGAGAAAACAGGGAACTATAGACCAGTGAGCCTAAAGTCGGTACTGGGGAAGTTGCTAGAGTCCATTATCGAGGATTTCATAACTCAGTATTTGGAAGGCAGTGGTATAATCAGACAAAGTCAGCATGGATTTACAAAAGGGAAATCATGTTTAATGAATCTATTGGAATTCTTTGAGGATGTAAAGAGTAGAGTTGACCAAGGAGAACCAATGGATGTGGTTTATTTAGACTTTCAGAAGGCTTTCGACAAGGTCTCACATAACAGACTATTACGTAAAGTTAAAGCACATGGGATTGCAGGTAATATCTTGAAATGGATAGAAAGCTGGTTAGCAGATACGAAGCAAAGAGTTGACATAAATGGGTCATTTTCTGATTGGTGGTCAGTGACTAGTGGGGTGCCGCAGGGATCTGTGCTCGGACCCCAACTGTTCACATTATATATTAATGGTTTGGAAGAGGGAACTGAATGTATTATCCCCAGATTTGCAGATGATACAAAGTTGCGTGGGAGGGTGAGCTGGGAGGAGGATGCAGAGATGCTTCAGTATGATTTGGACAGGCTAAGCCTGTAGGCATATGCATGGCAGACGCATTATAATGTGGATAAATGTGAGGTTATCCACTTTGGCAGAAATAATCGGAAGACAGATTATTACTTGAATGGGTGTAAATGGAGAGAGGTGGATTCTCGCGACACCTTGGTGTCCTTGTGCATCAGTTGCTGAAAGTAAGCACGCAGGTACAGCAGGCAATAAAGAAGGCAAATGGTATGTTGACCTTCATAACAAGAGGATTTGAGTATAGGTGTAGGGATGTTTTGCTGCAATTGTATAGGGCATTGGTGAGGCCACACCTGGAGTATTGTGTGCAGTTTTGGTGTCCTTATCTGAGGAAGGATGTCCTTGCAATAGAGGGTGTGCAGCGGAGGTTTTCCAGGCTGATTCCTGGGATGGCAGGTCTGTCATATGAGGAGAGGCTAAGAGCCCGATTTTACCAATCGGAGCCTAAGGGCGGGATCCGGGCGTAATACGGATCTGAGCCCGGAATCCTCTTTGCTGCGCGCCCATACGCGTTTTGCCGGCTCTGGTACGATTCACCCTGTGGGCGGGGCTTAGCGCTGCCGGAACGATCGGAGCTCTGAACTGCGCATGCGCAGTTCGAAAAAAATCTGAAGAAGAGAGAGCGGCTCTCTGACACAGACCATCTGGTGGGGGGTGGGAGCGGGGAGAGGGGGTGTGATGTATCATCCTCTGGGGGGGGGGGGCACTGACACTCTGCGGCCGATCGGTGGGAAGGGAGGGGGCAGGGGGTTCCGCTGCCACTCTGCGGCTGATCGGTGGGGAGGGAGGGGGCAAGGGGTTCCGCTGCCACTTTGCGGCCGATCCCTCCTCCCCACCGGAGGAACGAATCCCTCCTCTCCGGAGTGGCCGCATACTTCAAACACCATGACTGTCATTATTCACCTCAGCGGAACGCTCCCCTCCCACCCGTCCCAGCATTCCGCTGAGGTGAATAATGACAGTCGTGGTGTTCGAAGTATGCAGCCACTCCGGAGAGGGGGGATTCGTTCCTCCGGTGGGGTGGAGGGATCGGCCGCAGAGTGGCAGAGGAACCCCCTGCCCCCGCGCTCCCCACCGATCGGCCGCAGAGTGTCCGTGGCCCCCCCCCCAGGGGATGATCGGTCACACCCCCTCCCCTCCCACCCCCCAGAGGATGATACGTCACACCCCCTCTCCTCCCACCGCCCCCCCCCCCCCCTCCCAGGGGATGATCGGTCACACCCCCTCCCCTCCCACCCCCCCACCCCAAGGATGATACGTCACACCCCCTCTCCTCCTCCACCCCCCCCCACCCCCCCCCCAGAGGAGGAGCTGGGTCAGAGAGCCGTTGCAGTCTCTGACCCCGCTCTTCGGAGACTGCAGCGGCGACTTCGGATTTTTATTTGGCAGGTCGATTAGAGCGCGGATCCGCATCGGACCAGAAGACGGTAAAGTGGGATTTGGCGGTAGAGTTGGGCGTGCGGTTCATTAAGTCGATTTAAATGCATGCAAATACATTTAAATTGGCTGGCCGCCCAATTCGGGTGTTGGTAAAGCCGCGATCTGCTTGGAATCAGGTGCAGATCGCGATATAGGCCCGACGCCCAACTTTACCGCGATTTCACGTCCGGAAACGGGCACGAAGGTTTGGTAAAATCGGGCCCAAAGTCGGCGAGGATTATATTCACTGGAATTCAGAAGAATGAGAGGGGATCTCATAGAAACTTATAAAACTCTAACAGGATTAGACAGGGTAGATTCAGTAATAATGCTCCCAATGGTGAAGGGGTCCAGAACTAGGGGTCATAGTTTGAGGGTAAGGGATAAACCTTTCAGAACTGAGGTGAAGAGAAATTTCTTCATCCAGAGGGTGGTGAATGTATGGAATTCACTGCCACAGAATGTAGTTGAGGCCAAAACATTGTCTGATTTCAAGAAGAAATTAGATATAGCTCTAGGGACTAAAGGGGACAACGGATATGCGGGAAAGGGGGGGAATCAGGATATTGAATTTGATGATCAGCCATGATCAAAATGCATGGCGGAGCAGGCTCAAAGGGCCAAATGGCCTACTCCTGCTTCTAGTTTCTATGTTTCTATGAGAACGCTGAGTCATCGCCACTGTTTTCACCAGCACCATCCACCATTGCAGAGACAATCAACTTGGTGCGGATGTTAGCGGACAGATTTCTGGGTCACTATCTGGTGCACACCTCACAGCTGCTGAAGCAAATCAGATAGGCAGGAACATCCAACAGAGCTGGTAGTTGAAAGGCTGCTAGATCCTAGGTAACAGCTGTCCACAAGCCAGATGTCAGGCCCCTGGAAAAGGTCATCCCATCACTGGTCAAGATGCAAATACAGAGCCAGGTTTAACAGGATGGAGTGTCAGCAACTTTTCAGCAAATGCAAGTCCAATTGGAGAAGTCCAGAAGCCTGCTCTCCCAGGAGATGGTGCCAGAATTGCACGGTACTCAGGCCAAGACAGCAAGGGTGGCGTTGCAGTGGAAAGCCTTGGGCAAGATGTCTGAGTCATGTCTAATGACATCCAAGGCTTAGCTCATTCTGCAATGTACATGGCTAAGGCACTACAAAGCTTGGCACAGTCACACGGGACCACCACTGAGGGCATTGAAAGCATATCACAGTTGCAGAAGACAATGGCTGAGGACTTTGCCACAATGGCTCAGACATTGGTGGGTTTCCAGGACCAGCAGCACAAGGTGACACAGAGGTACCTGGAGCTCAATTCAGCTGCCTTTCTGTCCCAAGGAATAGCCCAGGGGCCAGTGAGGACCCCAAGGGAGAAGAAACTGCTGGAGCCCATCCTGGGGCCTATCACCAAGGAGACTCCTGCAGTCTGCATCCCTTCTGAATAGCCCCCCCTGCCCACCTCATGGCACTGTCCCATCTCCTGGGCAGCAGGCAGAACAGGGTGACTCGTTATACCTGTGACACCCAAAAGTCAGTTGGGCCCTCGAAGTCCGGGCCCTCCAGAGGATGCCCACAAAGGGCATCACAGGCCAGAGGGCCCAGAATGCAGGAGGCCATTCTAATGTGCTTTCTAGGGACACACTTAGAAGGAGTAGGAGGCAATGGAAAGTTAACAAGGTGGAGAGCTACTGAGTTAGCAGGGTGATCTCATGCAGATAGGGTGAAAAGGGCTCTGGTTGTAAATTCACTATTAAATACATTTGCACATAGAGACTGACATGCCTCTCAATCTTAATGCTTTCCCATGGAATGGAGGGGAATGGTTATCTCCCCCTTCACTCTTTGAACCTCCCATACGGCCTCCAGCCTCACCCACAAGTGAGAGCACATGACACCACCAGTCTCAGTCATCCTTGAATGACAGCTTCACCACTCCATGAGCTCAGACCTCATATCATTTCCCACCCCCTCCATCCCTGGCCCCCTCCCTTAGTGAAGTGAAGTGCCCTTATCCCACAGTCAGACATAGGGTGGGAGGTCAGTGGGCTGACATCAGAAAGGCAGGAGTCAGACTTCATCAGATTCTGGGGAGTACCACAGTTTCCCTCACAATATCTTCATCACTCTTCTGCCTTGAAAAAAGTCCTGCTCACATTGCCAAATGAGGCCCATCACCCTGGTGTGCAATAGATCCTTGGAAGGCTGGGGGAGCTGGGGGTGAACTATGGCTATGACGTATCTTCCGGCTCGGCACTTTACAGCCTTCTGGTCTCAACATCGAATTCAACAACTTCAGATGATTTGTTCTACCCGACCTCGGCCCCCTTTGTTTTCATTCTATTTTATTTAATTTTTTACTGTTCTCTACCTTTTATTTCTTTATTGTCTTTCTTCATTCCCCCCCACCCCCCTGCACTCTTTCCCCCTACTTCATCCACCTTCCCTTATCTTTTCTCCCCCCGTGCTTCCCGTTTTCTACATTCTACCTTCTCTACTGTTTGGCCATTCACACCCTTTATTCTCTCTGTGGACAGCTATTAGCAGTCTTTTCCCCTGGTTTCTACGGCGATGACTCATCTTTCATTCTCTCCCCCTGCAATATAAATATCTCCCACTTTCCATGCCTTTTAGCTTTGACAAAGAGTCATCTGGACTCGAAACGTCAGCTCTTTTCTCTCCTTACAGATGTTGCCAGACCTGCTGAGATTTTCCAGCATTTTCTCTTTGGTCTCTGGAGAAATATCTATTTTCGAGCAGGTCCCAGACTTCGGATGCAACTCCCCCCACCTGATAAAGGTTCCCCCCCTACTGATCATTCCTTCAGCCAACCTTTCACGCCCACTGCCAATGATCTCTCTTTGCATACATCCGCACACCCTCCCCCCCCCCCCCCCCCCCCACCCCCTCGCCACTGATCACTTCCCCTTGCATACCTGCCCTATTGATCTTGGTCTGCAGAGCTCCAACTCCTGCAAAGCTCCCCTCTGTGTTTCTCCGCCCTCCTTGCAGAGCTTTATCCCCCTTGCAGAGCTCCCCGCTGTCTCCCCTCACTGCAGAGCTCCCAGCTCCTTTGCAGCACTCCGCCCTTGTCATAGCCCTATCCCCATTCAGGCTTTATCCCATTCAGGTCCTACCTCTTGGCACTGCCCCTGGCACAAATCATGGTGCTGATGGGCAATAAAAGGGTGCTCAGTGGGCAATACCAGAGTTACGGTGGGCAGTGCCGAGGTGCCAGGTGGGCATGCAAGGTTGGCACCATCTGGCAATGCCTCCGACTACCCAGGGTTTCAATGGTCTCCGATCTCCCCCAGCGACACCATCACATCTGGTCTCCGCTGGTGGAGACCAGCTATGATTCTCCCTAGCATGAGGTCCGACTAGCAAGAAGATAACTGTGAGGCCAGGCGATGCTGTGCTGACTGTGCTAAGCATATCATTAATATACAAATTGGCTTTGTACTCTTTTTTGGGTGAACACGATCGGCGCGGCGAACCAGTCAGATCGTGCACTTCAATTTCCAGAGAGAGAGAACAAACTCCTCCTTTCAAATTCAAATAGCAACTGCCTACTTTTCGCTTTGTAAGCCTAGCTCCGCCTATTCACATGACTTTCTTCTTGTCAATCAACCTACTCTGAAACCCCGGGGGCTAACCTAAAATGTACAAAACTACATTAACTCCGATTGAATCAAACACCCTAATAACGAGGAGCAAATATTCTTCCGCATGCTGACCAAGTGGGTTCAGGGCTGCAGACAATCGGCAATGTAATCAGAGCTACAGTATAAAATAGTCCTTTCACCAGAACCATGACACAAATACACTTCTTAAATACAATATCATCATTTGGATACTCCTCAAACCCGGTCTGGTCCTCCTCCTCTTTCCCTGATGAGGCTGCATGTTCCTCCTCATTCTTCATGTCACCCCACTGCCTTGCCAGGTTGTGCAGGACACAGCATGTGACCACGATCCGCGACACCCTTTTGGGGCTGTATTGGAGTGCCCCACCAGAGCAGTCCAGGCAATGGAACCACATCTTTAGATGCCCTATGCACTGCTCGATGACATTCCTGGTGGCAAAGTGGGCTTCATTGTAACAGGTTTCCCCCTTGGTCTTGAGCCTCCGTACTGGAGTCATTAGCTGTGACCTTAATGGGTAACCCTTTTCCCCCACTAGCCAACACTTCAGCCGAAGGTGACCCTCAAAAATGCCAGGTATCGCTGAGTGTGCCAAAATCTAGGCGTCATGCATGCTCTCAGGTTAGGGTATACAGACGTGCATGATGTTCAGCTGGTAGTCACACATTGTCTGGATGTTGAGAGGGTGGAACCAATTCTTGTTTATGAAGGGCACCTCTTGTCATGTCAGTGCTCTGAGGGCAGCATGGGCCACAATCGACTGACCCTGGAACTTTGGCATCTCGGCAATTGCAGTGAATCCTGCAGCTCGCACATTGTGGTGGGCTTGCCCAGGTGAAAGGAGATGTAGTCCAGATGGATCTGTGTGCTGATGTCTGTGAAATACTATACAGCTGTTCGAGCCCTCGAAGGACCAGCTGGTGAGGAAGTTCAGGGCAGCTGTGACTTTCACAGCCATGTGAAATGGTGTCCTTCTCCTCTTGGAGCCAGGTATGTAAAAATTGGCACAGGTGCCACACTGTGTCCCAGTGGAGTCCAAGTCTGTGGTGGCACAAATTGTCTGACAGCTCGATATAAGTCATGATGTGGAGATGCCGGCGTTGGACACAGTAAGTAAACACAGTAAGAGTTTTAACAACACCAGGTTAAAGTCCAACAGGTTTATTTGGTAGCAAATTTGCCAGCAAATAAGAACATAAGAACATAAGAAATAGGAGCAGGAGTAGGCCATCTAGCCCCTCAAGCCTGTCCCGCCATTCAATAAGATCATGGCTGATCTGAAGTGGATCAGTTCCACTTACCCGCCTGATCCCTATAACCCCTAATTCCCTTACCGATCAGGAATCCATCTATCCGTGATTTAAACATATTCAACAAGGTAGCCTCCACCACTTCAGTGGGCAGAGAATTCCAGAGATTCACCACCCTCTGAGAGAAGAAGTTCCTCCTCAACTCTGTCCTAAACTGACCCCCCTTTATTTTGAGGCTGTGCCCTCTAGTTCTAGCTTCCTTTCTAAGTGGAAAGAATCTCTCCACCTCTACCCGATCCAGCCACTTCATTATCTTATAGGTCTCTATAAGATCCCCCCTCAGCCTTCTAAATTCCAATGAGTACAAACCCAATCTGCTCAGTCTCTCCTCATAATCAACACCCCTCATCTCTGGTATCAACCTGGTGAACCTTCTCTGCACTCCCTCCAAGGCCAATATATCCTTCCGCAAATAAGGGGACCAATACTGCACACAGTATTCCAGCTGCGGCCTCACCAATGCCCTGTACAGATGCAGCAAGACATCTCTGCTTTTATATTCTATCCCCCTTGCGATATAGGCCAACATCCCATTTGCCTTCTTGATCACCTGTTGCACCTGGAGACTGGGTTTTTGCGTCTCATGCACAAGGACCCCCAGGTCCCTCTGCACAGCAGCACGTTGTAATTTCTTTCCATTTAGATAATAATCCAATTTGCTATTATTTCTTCCAAAGTGAATAACCTTGCATTTGTTAACGTTATACTCCATCTGCCAGATCCTCGCCCACTCACTCAGCCTGTAAACCTGTTGGACTTTAACGTGGTGTTGTTAAAACTCTTACTAGCTCGATATAAGACCAGTTCCTCCTGTAGATCCGTGGCCTACAATAGTGCTGTCTTCTTATCCCTCCTGAGCCTGATGGGCGGCTGGTTCTTGAACCTCAGCTCAGCCCCCTGGTATTAGGGTGCTGGTTCAAATGGTACTGGATCAAGATTGCGCTGGCCCTGGCACTCCTGCCATAGTCACTCTGCCCTAGAAGCAGTCACCATGAATTAAGCTATCTGGGCAAGTTGCAAACTGAAATTCATCCTTCATTTGTGAAGATATAAAGGAGAGAAAGAGAGAAACAGTCAGTAAGATCATCCATCACTGGACCCTCGAGTCAACCAAACTCCCATGGTCATTGTGTCTAAAGGCGGACAAACCCTCACCATTCACGCTGTCCAAATCAGGAGCCACTATTCCCAGGAGGGCTCGGTAGCCCTTATGATGGGTTTTCCAGGGATTCAAATGTGGGGGTGGGAATTGATGGATGGAACCGTTAGAGGGACCAGTATGCGTTCTTGTATGAGCTGTGGCAGATGCTTGTGTAGTGGAGATGTTATTACTGTGCAGACAGATGACTCATGTGAAGCCACTGTCTAAAGATAAATATCCTCAGAGATGTATGCGTTTGTTGGAAGCTTAAAGGCCTTGGGAAGAGTCCAGGAAGGATCAGAGTGCCCAATGGTGTGGTCAAACAATAGAGTTGGACTGACCAGCTGCACTGACAAGAGGAGCACCTCAGGCTTGGTGGAACATGGATTGAGTGTCTCCAGTATGAGGTGCTTGACGGAGTGGCAGAAAAGGTTTGAGGTGCTATTGGGCAATCAGGTGTTTGTAATCTTGAAATCCTCTCTTTGATGAGAGCTGGAGCTAAGGTGGGCAAAGGCAATAGACAACACCTGGGATCCTGAGATTAGTCAAGGACTATCCCATACTTGTCAGGGAGTGCAGAAAGTACAAATAAACTTTCTGGGTTTGCAGGGGCCATGACATTTTGAGTGACCAGAAGACCTCAAAGGTTTCACATGAGGCAGAAAAGCATCAGCATTATTAACGGTAAGGTGCCTGAATGGAACATCTGAAGAGTGATCGACTTCTCTTTCAACATGAAATGGCACAGCCAGGGGACCACCCCACCCCCCAGGGGTTGATCACCTGAGGTCATGCCATGGCTTGAGCCCCCCTAACCCCAGGTCACTTGAGTCACTGACATTACTTTACACCCTGGAAGAAATTTAAAGAGGGTACTTACCTCCTTGCTCCCACTCAGAGTCCAAGGTACCTGGTCCCTGCTTTTCAAAAGTTGTATGAATTGGCAGACTTCCAACTGTGGGGTGGGGGGAGGGAGCTTCCCTGGCAGCCGGACAGTCAGACTTTGGTCATGTTAATGACGTTCAAATGAAGTTTCATGCATAATAATACGATTCCCGCCTGCCTGCTGATCGGGGTCGGCATGGCAGGCCAAGAAACCTGCGCAGGGAGAATCCCATTTTGGCATCATGTTGGATTAAATGGGTCAGCGATGATCCCACCTTCAGCTGGCAGGAGAATCACTCCCCATAGCTCTATAGGCGGTGATCTTACCAAAAACATTCTAAGCACCAAACGAGCGTGAAAACGGGAGAGAATCATACTTTTTTTTGGTGAGTCAAAAATCGGATCTAACCTCACTTTGAGGAAAAAGTGAAGCAAGATCTATTTCCCGCCAACAGCTGGAGGGAGCGGGGCTTAAGCCAGCAGATTGCAGCAGAAGGCACCATTAAGCATGTGCAGATCCCTCTGTTCTGTGCAATAGCACCGAGGAGACAGATCTGTCAGTCACCTTCCCCCCCCCGGCTATCGCTGGCCTCCATGGTCGATCCATGGACTGACTGTTCGCTCCCCTTCTCGCACAGACTAGCTGTTAAACCCCCCGCCCTCAGACGATTGTCAATTGCAGAATGCGTAGCATTCCCCCCACTGATCCCAGTTGCAGGGTGCACAGCGTTCCCGCCACCTGCCTCCGTCTTAAGTTCCGCCCCTATCAGGCCCTGCCCCTCCCAGTGGGTCCCGTCCCCCTCAGGCCCTGCCCCCTTGGCATTGCCTGGTGCCTGGTGGGCACTGCCAGTGTGCCAGGTTGGCACTGCCAGAGTGCACAGGCAGTGCCAGGGTACCAGGCTGGCACAGCTCAAGGAGCATGCCCCCGTCCCCGATCGGGCCTCAATGGCCTCCAGTCCTACCGGCGAAACAATCACAACAGATCTCTGTTGATGGAGAGCCTATATGATCCTCGCATCCCGGGCTCACTTGTAATATTTACATTCTGCTTTAAATAGAATTTAAATATGAGAATCAGCCTCTTTCTCGCCGGATATTTGGTACCAGTGAAATCGCGAGAGGCAAGAAATCGGGGCAAACCTGATTTTTCGGCTCTCTCGCGATCTTACCAGTTCAGCCTGCCCATCGACCGGCAGGGCAAGATGGTAAGATCGCCCCTATAGTGTGTGATGTCTGATCGGATACCAAATACTGAGAACATGCTTAAAGCATCTTATGGTTCGTCTTTGGTTTGATTTGCAAATTATAGATTTTTTTTGATATTATAAGAAATGAAATATTTCTGCTCAAATACTATGTGCTTTTCAACAAAAATAAAAAGGAAATGATAAGTTTTAAACTAAAGGAGAAAATCACAAGTAAACCAAAAGTTGAAATACTCTAAACGTGTAAACTGAAGCAAAGCATCACCTTAATTACAAACAAATAACATGGAGATTGCTATTTTGAATAGTGGAAGAGACTGAACCAGCTTTCAGGTAAAACAAATCCTTCAAATAAAGCAAAGACAAAATATTTCAGATGCCAGAAATCAGAAATTAGAACAGAGAATGCTGAAAATGTGCAGTAGACCAGGCAACATTTATGGAAAGAGAAATAGAGTTGACATGAGAATTGGAAGAGTTTAGAGATGTAACAACTTTAAAGAAATACAGAGGCATGGAAAGAAGGAAATGATGAGGAGAAAGAACAAAAGGGAAAATTTGTGACAAGGAAGAAGGCAGGAATGATAACAAAATGGTTGTTGATGCACAACAAATGGGGGTGGTAATGAGACAAGCCCAGAAGCAAAAGATGGATCTAGAGGAGCTGTAAATGACACCCACAGAACCATTGCCAGCATCCCTCCTCTCCCCTCAATCACTTCCTCTGCATTTGATTAAAACTTGTTATATCTCTAACTTCTTTCATTACTGATGAAAGATCATTGACTTGAAATGTTAGCTTTGTTTTTTCGTCTCCAGAGATATCTATAGTCCATAGTATTTCCAGAACTTCCTGTTTGTTTTTATTTCCTTTAAATGCAAACAGGGTTTGACCAACTATGTGGAAGACTTAAAATCATTTGACCCCATTCAAGGAAATCAGAAATAAGAAAAATTACAAAATTATTCTAAAGTACATGAGGCAGCAAGGCAATTTCACACCTAAAAATGAATTGAGAAAATATTATGACAGTGAGAATAGAATTGTCAAACATTTTGCAGACCTGGGTTCAGGTCCCTCCCAGAAAGTATTATTCATCATTTATATAAATGACTATGTGTGGGATAGGATTAGTAAGTTTGCAGATAACACAAAGATTGGCCAGGTGGTTAAGAGTGAGGCTGTGTGTCTTGGGGTACGAGGAGATATAGACGGGATGATCAAATGGGCAGATAAGTGGCAGATGGAATTTAACCCTGAAAAGCATGAAGTGATATACTTTGGAAGGAGTAATTAGACAAGGCAGTAGTCAATGAACAGCGTGACACTTGGAAGTTCAGTGGAACAAAGGGACTTTTGCATGTTTGTTCATAAATCTCTGAAGGCGGAAGGGCATTTTAGTAGGGTGGTGAAAAAGTCATATGAGACACTTGCCTTTATCAATCAAGATGTGGAGATGCCGGTGTTGGACTGGGGTAAACACAGTAAGACGTCTCACAACACCAGGTTAAAGTCCAGCAGGTTTATTTGGTAGCACAAGCGACTAGCTTTCGGAGCGCTGCTCCTTCATCAGGTGAGTGGGATTTCAGTTCACAAACAGGGCATATAAAACACAAACTCAATTTACAAAATAATGGTTAGAATGCGAGTCTTTACAGGTAATCAAGTCTTAAAGGTAGAGACAATGTGAGTGGTGAAGACGTCCACTCTCTCACATTGTCTGTACCTTTAATACTTGATTACCCGTAAAGACTTGCATTCCAACCATTATTTTGTACATTGAGTTTGTGTCTTTATGTGCCCTGTTTGTGAACTGAAATCCCACTCACCTGATGAAGGGGCAGCGCTCCAAAAGCTAGTGGCTTGTGCTACCAAATAAACCTGTTGGACTTTAACATGGTGTTGTGAGACTTCTTACTGTGTTTATCAATCAAGGCATAGATTACAAAAGCAGGGAAGTCATGTTGGAGTTATATAGAACTTTGGTGAGGCCACAGCTAGAATACTGTGTGCAGTTCTGGTCGCCACATTATCAGAAGAATGTGATTGCACTGGAGAGGGTGCAGAGCAAATTTACCATGGGATGGTGTTGCCTGGGATGGAACATTTAAGTTATGAAGAGAGGTTGCATAGGCTTGGTTTGTTTTTGTTGGAAATAATGGGTTCAACAGTGTCAGGTTAGTACAGACAGCATAAAAAGACTTTTAATTTATCTCATTTTTAAAGGAAGGAGTAAAGTTCATCAAACATGTCAGAATCCGAATTTGCCCAAATATAAATGAAATCTAAATTGTCCCAGGTAAAGGCTTCTTATTAAGTGAAATGACTTGTTGCAATAATTCAACAGGCAAGAAGCCTGATTTTCATTTTACAATGCTCTCACTCCCTTCCCTAGAAGCACAGCAAGCAATTTTCCTGCCCACAAATAAACATTCTGAAAAGATATACAATTAAAATAAATGTTTATACCAACCAGGGCAAAGTGCAATGTTGCAGAGCTTGGTTTGGAGCTCTGGGCCCTGACACGCTTTCCCTCCATGTTGTGGAGCAACGCACATCCGAGATCTGGTTCTTGATCCTCTCCCACAGGTAACTGAGCACAAACTCCATGGCGACCATTCCTCCCACAGACCATGTACTACAACACAGTGTAAATCATATGAGGGATCTGTCACCATAGAATGCTAAAATAATAAATACAACTCTTTCTTCCTGAAGATGACAGATCTACTACAGTATTAAGTATGAAAATGTATTTCTTTGGTCATTTTGTTCTGAGATAGATATCTGTTGGCATATGAGGATTTCTTTGGACACTGTTGTTCTCTTAGTCTTACCAAAATAAAATTCAAAATGTTTTACTGATAATTTGACTGGAATTATCTTACCTAAAATTTCAATTTTGGTGTAAATTCAGTCCTTGCAGTGGGGAGTAATGCTCAGAGCACTAACGCTCTGCTTCCAAATTCCTAGATTCCATTCAGGCACAGTTCAACGAGCCAGGAGTACTGAATTCACTCTACCAAATTTCCAGCCCTTTCTGGGTGCGATCCGGTTCACACTATTAGAAAGGGGCCGGGAGGATTGCAAGCTGTTTGGTGCCGGACACAAAACTGAATTTTAGGCCCTCAGCTACTTTCCCAGACCAACGCGAGCTGCGCCAAGTGCAGCGAGATGAGAAAATTGCACCCAACCTTTCAATTCAATATGACTAGTCATACTGGACTTGAAACCTTAACTTTGTTTCTCTCTCCATAGATTTTGCCAAACTAGCTGAGATTTTCCAGCACTTTCTTTTTTTTTATTTACTAAAGGCAAATCATGTTTGACACGTTTGTTAAAGTTTTTTTGAGGATTTAGAGTGGATAAAGGGAAACCAATAGATCTTGTATACCAGAATTTTCAAAAAGCATCCGATAAGGTGCCTCACAAAAGACAATGGATCATTGGGTTGCGATAATATATTAGCAGGGTCAGTGGTTTGGTTAACGGACAAGAAGCAAAAAACATACATACATAGGAGCATATGAATTCCGAGCAGGTGTAGGTCATTTGATCCCTCGAGCCTGAGACACCATTCAATAAGGTCATGGATGATCTGACTGTGATCTCAAATCCACTTTCCTTCCTACCCTCTATACTGTTTGACTCTCTTGTCAATCAAAAATGTATTTAATTCACCCTGAATAATGATCAATGACACTTCCTCCACCACTTCTGAGGAAGAGAGTTCCAAAGACACAGGACACATTGAGACAAAAAATTTCCCTTCATCTCCATCTTAAATGGAAGACTCCTTATTGTGTCCACTATTTCTAGTCTCTCCCAGAAGGGGAAATGTCCTTCGAACATCCAAAAAAAGAAAATTGGCCCTGCACAGGGAAGAGCAGGGAAATATGAGGCATTTTCAAGTTGCCAGGCTGTAACTAGTAGAATGCAGCAAGGATCAAAGCCTCAGCTACTCACAATCTATATTAATAAATTAGTCAAAGATACAGAGCATTATCTACCTAAGCGAGTTAATGATATAAAGCTAGGTGGGAATGTGGTCTGTGAGAAGGACACAAAGAGGCTGAAAAGAGATACAGACAGGTTAGGTGAATGGGCAACAAGGTGGCAGGTGTAATATAAAGTAGGGAAGTGTGAGGTTATTTACTTAGTCAGAAGAATAGAAAAACAGAATGTTTTTCAAGGTGAAACTTGGATATAGTGCATTCATGAAAGAAACACAGAAAAATAGCACTTAGGTACTGGAAACATTTAGGAAGGCAAATGGAATGTTGACTTTTATTGCAAGGAGATTCAAATACAAGAAAACATTTAAGTCTTGCTACAGTGTACAGGGTTTTGCTGAGACCACACCTGGAATACTGTGTGCAGTTTTGGTCTCCATATTTAAAGAAGGATGGCTGAGATTCTCCCAAAACAATTCTAAGTGCCGAATTCGCGTAAAACCTGCAGTAATTCCCGGTTATTTTTAGTGGGATTTTCAAGATGAATCTCCCCTACTCTCTGCACTGCAGGGAGATTCACGCTAAAAATCTAACGGCTGGGCCTCTTC
Source organism: Mustelus asterias (assembly GCF_964213995.1). Lineage (NCBI taxonomy): Eukaryota > Metazoa > Chordata > Chondrichthyes > Carcharhiniformes > Triakidae > Mustelus > Mustelus asterias. The sequence goes on from NC_135821.1 coordinate 34,182,347, forward strand.
CCGCTGCAGAGGCCAGCAGCATAGCACTGAGCGGGACACTGTGCATGCACCGATCTATCATAGCGGACATCGGTACAGGCACAGTAGCCCTGCACCGATGGCCTCCCAATCACAGGCCAGCCCAATAGCTGGCCAGCCCCGCTGCTGCTCCGATCCCCCCACCCCCTGATCGCTGGCCTCTTGGACGTCTCCAGGCCAGCCCCGATGTGTGCGAACCCCCCCCACACCCGGCAGTCCTGATCTCCCCAATCCCGTTCCCCCGCAGCAGTTCCAACCCATGCCCCACCCCGATGGCCAGCCCCAAACAGCCCCTTCCCTCTCTCTGCCACTGATCACGACTGCAGAGTGACAGCGGGAACGCCATCCCCACCGATCTCCCCTCGATAGGTCCTGTCCCAATAGGCCCTGTCTCTTTGGTCCCGCCCCCTTGGGCATTGCCACTTTGCCCCTTGGGCAGTGCCAGGGGCCAGGCTGGCACTGCCAGGCTAGAATATTCTAGGCTAGCGGGCCCAGAGACTGTAGTCCCGGGCCCGCTAATGGTATATAAATCAGAATTTCAATATTACTGGACAGAAAATAGTCTAAGAACCTTTCATAAAAACAATTAAATGTGCAGCACAATTCAATTTCGAAGCTACTGCATGATTATTTTTGTCTAAGAGTTTATTTTGAGTGTGCGAGAGAGAGACGCAGCACACATGAGGTTAATTGATTTACTGGCTGAAAAGAAACTTTCTTTTCAGTTAGTAAATCAACTAACCTTATGGGGGCAATTTTACCATTTTGATTCGAAGTGCTGAATCTGGGTGTAATTCAGAACTGACTTTTAAACTTGTTCTCAGGCACCCCCATACGCACTTAGCCTAAAAAATAATAGCAAGCCTGAATTGCTCTGTGGGTGGGGCTTATCGCACCCAAAATGCTGCTGCTCTGATCAGAGCCTTCAACTGCGCTCCTGTCTCATCGCTCTCGGCCGCAAAAAGCTGATAAAGCGGCCCGGGAGCGATGGCCCCCACAGACATTGCCCCACCCCCACAACATAACTGTCCCCGTTATCCACCCACCCCCCCCCCACTACCCAGACCGATTGCGACCCCCTTCTCCCCCACAAATCACCCACAGAGTGGCAGCGGACCCCCCTGCTCTTTCCTCCCCCTGCCCCCCAGCAGGTAACGATCTGGCCTCCCTCCTCCTCACCCCTCCCCACCAGAGAACCATCTGGCCTCCCTCCTCCTCCACCCCCCCCAACCAGAGAACAATCTGGCCAGCCTTCCCCCCGCCCCCTCCTCACCAGAGATACATCTGGCCCTCCTCTCCCCCCCCCAACCAGAGAACGATCTGGCCTCCCTCCTCCTCCCCCACAATCTGACCCACCTCCCCCTTTAAATGCATTTAAATTGACGTCATGCCCGTTTCGGGCACAGTGCCGATCGTGGCCATTTTCGGGCCGTGGTAAAGTGGGAATCTGCATGGATGTGGGCACGGATTGCACTATTCGCCTCACGCCTGACTTTACCAAGTTTTCATGCCCGAAAACGGGCACAACACAATGGTAAAATCGGGCCCTATGTGTGCTTTTCAGGGGCATTATAATATTTAAGATTTCCGGCGTGGTGCTGATGACACCAGAAATCCTGGCCCCGGAGATGCGTGGAGGCCATGGCACCCAGCAAGGAGCCCACTAAATGGCCTCCGTTGATATCTCGCGGCCCGCTGCGCTGCTACAGCAGTGCAGCAGGCTGGGAGAATCGCCCCTGATATATTTGCGTTGGAGCCAGTATATCGAAATGTCACTAGCCTGATCCCTGGAATAAGAGAGCTGTCCTGTGATGAGAGACTGTCAATCAAACAATGTAACAATGTTTACACTTAGGTTCTGTTACTCTAATAGATGTCTGGGCTCTCAGTCAAGTCTCATTATGTTCACTTGGCAGCTCAGGCTCTTTGATCTCTGCATAGCTCATTTTCAAGTGCCTGTGATTAGTGGTTTTGAAACTTAAAAGGGCCTGAACGATTGACACTTTAATTAGTTTTCTGTCCAGGCCTTTTTTCTATCGGATAAATTTATCAATGTAGTACATCTTTTCAGTCTTTTTTTACACATCCTACTTTACACTGTGATGTTCATTGGCTCCAGAAAGTGTACAGTTGGTCAATGAGCATGGAAGTCCCAGAGCTTGGCATAGGAAGCCAAAAGGGGACATGGAGGTGAGTGTAAGAGCAGAGTCTGAGATAAGGGACATTGGTGGGCAGTGTCTGACATATGGGGCATGAGGGGGGCCTTTTAAGCTTACCTTTTAAAAGATTGCTTCATTCACACTGGGGGTCACGACTCCCCTAAGGAGCCGTGAACCACAAGACTTTAAAAACCTACCCTGGCTCCATGTAAATTGTGGAGGATTAATTGGTGCCAATCTCTAAAATGGAGTCAACCAGCATGGGAGTGCCAGATCTAGTAGGAAGGTATCTATCATTATTGTCTTCTATGAAAGATGTATCTAGTGAAAAACCCTGTGTAAAACATCTGGCACTCCCAGTACATGATGTGGAGTTGCCGGCGTTGGACTGGGGTAAGCACAGTAAGAAGTCTCACAACACCAGGTTAAAGTCTAACAGGTTTATTTGGTAGCAAATACCATAAGCTTTCGGAGCAGAGCTCCTTCGTCAGATGGAGTGGATATCTGTTCTCAAACAGGGCACAGACACAGAAATCAAATTACAGAATACTGATTAGAATGCAAATCTCTACAGCCAGCCAGGTCTTAAATGTACAGACAATGTGGGTGGAGAGAGCATTCAACACAGGTTAAAGAGATGTGTATTGTCTCCAGACAGAACAGCTTGTGAAATTCTGCAAGTCCAGGAGGCAAGCTGTGGGGGTTACTGATAATGTGACATAAATCCAACATCCCGGTTTAGGCCGTCCTCATGTGTGCGGAACTTGGCTATCAGTTTCTGCTCAGCGACTCTGCGCTGTCGTGTGTCGTGAAGGCCGCCTTGGAGAACGCTTACCTGAAGATCCAAGGCTGAATGCCCGTGACTGCTGAAGTGCTCCCCCACAGGAAGAGAACAGTCTTGCCTGGTGATTGTCGAGCGGTGTTCATTCATCCGTTGTCGTAGCGTCTGCATGGTTTCCCCAATGTACCATGCCTCGGGACATCCTTTCTTGCAGCCTATCAGGTAGACAACGTTGGCCGAGTTGCAAGAGTAGGTACCGTGTACCTGGTAGATGGTGCCTACTCTTGCAACTCGGCCAACGTTGTCTACCTGATACACTGCAAGAAAGGATGTCCCGAGGCATGGTACATTGGGGAAACCATGCAGACGCTACGACAACGGATGAATGAACACCGCTCGACAATCACCAGGCAAGACTGTTCTCTTCCTGTGGGGGAGCACTTCAGCAGTCACGGGCATTCAGCCTTGGATCTTCAGGTAAGCGTTCTCCAAGGCGGCCTTCACGACACACCACAGCGCAGAGTCGCTGAGCAGAAACTGATAGCCAAGTTCCGCACACATGAGGACGGCCTAAACCGGGATGTTGGATTTATGTCACATTATCAGTAACCCCCACAGCTTGCCTCCTGGACTTGCAGAATTTCACAAGCTGTTCTGTCTGGAGACAATACACATCTCTTTAACCTGTGTTGAATGCTCCCTCCACCCACATTGTCTGTACATTTAAGACCTGGCTGGCTGTAGAGATTTGCATTCTAATCAGTATTCTGTAATTTGATTTCTGTGTCTGTGCCCTGTTTGAGAACAGATATCCACTCCATCTGACGAAGGAGCTCTGCTCCGAAAGCTTATGGTATTTGCTACCAAATAAACCTGTTGGACTTTAACCTGGTGTTGTGAGACTTCTTACTGTGCACTCCCAGTACAACCAGGAAATGGGATCAAGAATTTCAGAATTGGGACCCTCTCACCATTTTTAAAGGGCTCCCAAGTCAATCCAAATAGTTGAAAATTCATCTGTGTACTTTGGGTTATCATAATTAGCTTCAGGAGATATTCCATTCATGCAAATTAAACATGCTGTTACTGAGGCTATCCACTAAATTATTGCTTACTGTCGCTAAAGACAAAAACAAGAGGAATACCCTCTGCTCTCGATAATAATGGGCAAAACATACTGCGTGATAGCACTGAGAATATAAGAACGATTTTGAATTATTTGTTGCTATTGCAGATGACGATTGCAGTATATGCTCAATGTGTACAACTGAGACTAGGAGTTAAAAACATTAGCACATTTGTTCTACCACATAGCAATGATGAACTTTGGCTCTCTTTTCCATAAATCCTGGGCTTATTTCTCTTGTCGGAGTCCCTCCAATCTAGTAGGAAGGTATCTATCATTATTGTCTTCTATGAAAGATGTATCTAGTGAAAAACCCTGTGTAAAACACTACCGGTATAAGCCCTCCACTGTAGATCCTTACCTTATTCTTTCCGTATCGGCACAACAATAGAGACTGGATATTGTTAGGGGCCAGATCAGAACCTCCAAGGTATATTATGAAGTTAGCCTAGACCCCAGCTTTATTTGATTTTGGCATTAGTGCAAGCATAAGGTCTTTTGTTCCAGATGATTCTATTGGCCCAATAGAAGTTTATTAAAACAAACTTTATTTAAGAGAACAGTTGGAAAATAACAAAAGAAATTAGCATAGTTTTTACCATTAGAATACTTAAACATGACAAAATAAAAATATATCTTTGTAGTTCCAATTTAAGCAATATCTCCATAAACATAAATCCTACTTCAAAACCAATTAGCACCAAAAACAGATATGCTCAGGGGGATGTTAGATTTCCAGCCTTATAACCCCTCTGGATAGATACAGAAAGATACATGCCTTCTGACTCCCATGCAATAGCTTCCAGAAAAAGGTCTACCTTCCAGCAGCAGAACTTCAGAGAAAGAGACCTATTTTCTGGCAGAGCCCAGTCTCCAATTCCAGAGAGGGAAAGAAACATCCAAGAGGTATTTCTTAACTCTACAGATTCCAAAAAGCACCTGAGCTGGGTTTCTCTCTGTGAGCCTAGCCCTGCCCAGTCACATGACTTTTCCTGTCAAAACCCAAATCAAGCCCAAATCTGAAAAACCCCAGGGGAAAACACTAAAATAACAACCCTGCATCAGCCCAGATTAAAACAAACATTTTAGCAATTAAGATCAATTATGCTTCTGCAGTATCAACATGGGCTGCTGAGTCCAAACAAAGCGTCATTGATAATAAAACAAACTTCTAAAAACAAATCCTGCACAAAGAAACTTAACACAATATATTTCTTAAAGGCACAGTATCGTCACAATATCTGCATGTAGATTTCCATCTGAGTTAATTTATTTTAATGTTCTATGAAGCACTGGATACCATAAATCTGGTTTCTGCCATTAGCCTGAGGACTGAAAAATGAACATGTGCTAAAATTAACTAAAGGGTATGATCCTGAAGGGGATGCAGGAAAAGAAAGACTTGGGGATATACATACATACATCATTGGAGATGGCAGGACACATTGAGAACATTTTTTAAAAAACAAATGGAATGCTGAGCTTTATGAAGAGAGGAATTATGCCAGAATTTTACTGCCTCGCCCGGCCCAGGCTCATAAGATCCCGCCTGAGGCCAACGGAGAGTGCCATTCTGTGAGTCTCGCCCGCCCCGGAATCGGGCCAGTAAAATTCCAGGCGCGTCAGTAAAATTCTGCCATAGATTACAAGAGGTTTTAAAAAGCCTCAATAGAATACTGGTTCAGCTACAAACGGCATCCTGTCAAATTATGGATGGCACACATTAGAAAGGATGAGAAGGACTTGGAGAGGTTGCAGATGAGATTTACCAAAATGGTCCCAGGGATGAGGGATTTCAGTTAAATGGATAGAATGAAGACGTTAGGGTCATTCTCCTCACTGGAGGGAAGATAGAGAGGAGAATTGATAGAGGTATTAGAAATCATGAAAAATTTAAAAAGATATAAATTGATCCCATTGTGGTAGGATGGGGACAAAAGGACAGAGATTTATGGTGATAGCCAAAATATGATATAAGGAAAAGCTTTTTACACAGCAAAAGGTTACCTTTGTTCTAAAATGTACAGCCTGAAAGGGTAGTGGAGATTCAATTAGGGCTACACGAAGGGAAAAAATAAATTGCACGGCTATGGGAAAAGGAGGAGGAATAGGACTAGCTGAATTGGTCTTGGAGAGAGCTGGGAAGGTCTTGACAGGCTATATTATCTCCATCTGTGTCGTAGCCATCCAAGGATCCAGCCAGATCCAGCACCCTTTGTCAATGCACCATCATGCCTAGGGCATTGGTGAGAAAGAGGACCCACCTTCCAGCAATCATTAAGAGTCAGAGAGTCATAGAGGTTTACAGCATGGAAACAGGCCCTTCAGCCCAACTTGTCCATGACGCCCTTATTTTTTTTTTAAATCCCCTAGGCTAATCCCAATTGCCCGCATTTGGCCCATATCTCTCTATACCCATTGTACCCATGTAACTATCTAAATGCATTTTAAAAGTTAAAATTGTACCCGCCTCTACTAGTACCTCTGGCAGCTTGTTCCAGACACTCACCACCCTCTGTGTGAAAAACATTGCCCCTCTGGACACTTTTGTATCTCTCCCCTCCCACCTTAAACCTATGCTCTCTAGTTTTAGACTCCCCTACCTTTGGGAAAAGATATTGACTATCTACCTTGTCGATGCCCCTCATTATTTTATAGACCTCTATAAAGTCACCCCTCAGCCTCCTACGTGCCAGAGAAAAAAGTCCCAGTCTATTCAGCCTCTCCTTATAACTCAATCCATCAAGTCCCAGTAGCATCCTTGTAAATCTTTTCTGCACTCTTTCTAGTTTAATAATATCCTTTCTATAATAGGGTGGCCAGAATTGCACACAGTATTCCAAGTTTGGCCTTACCAATGTCTTGTACAACTTCAACAAGACGTCCCAACTCCTGTATCCAATATTCTGACCGATGAAACCAAGCATGCTGAATGCCTTCTTCACCACTCTGTCCACCTGTGACTCCACTTTCAAGGAGCTATGAACATGTACCCCTAGATCTCTTTGTTCTGTAACTCTCCCCAACACCCTACCATTAACTAAGTAAGTCCTGCTCTGGTTCAATCTACCAAAATGCATCACCTCGCATTTGTCTAAATTAAACTCCATCTGCCATTCATCAGCCCACTGGCCCAATTGATCAAGATCCCGTTGCAATTGGAGATAACTTTCTTCACTGTCCACTATGCACCAATCTTGGTGTCATCTGCAAACTTACTAACCATGCCCCCTATATTCTCATCCAAATCATTAATATAAATGACAAATAACAGTGGGCCCAGCACTGGTCCCTGAGGCACACCGCTGGTCACAGGCCTCCAGTTTGAAAAACAACCCTCTACAACCACCTTTCGGCTTCTTTCAAGAAGCCAATTTTGTATCCATTTAGGCACCTCACCCTGGATCCCGTGAGATTTAACTTTATGCAACAACCTACCATGCGATACCTCGTCAAAGGCCTTGCTAAAGTCCACGTAGACAACACCAACTGCACTGCCCTCATCTACCTTCTTGGTTACCCCTTCAAAAAACTCAATTAAATTTGTGAGACATGATTTTCCACTCACAAAGCCATGCCGACTGTCCCTAATCAGGTTGTGCTACAGCTGCAAGGAAGGATCTGGGGATGGAATTCCTGGAATGCGAGCAGCCCAGGGCTTCACAATGACTCTCTGGCTTGGCAATGGAAGGTAATCATTGCAGATAATGTTCAATCATGCCTCTGATCAATTTTTCCACAGAAATGAGGAGCAGTGCACAAAGGAGGCAGCAGGCAATACTGCCTTTTTCATGGTTTTCATGCAACTGAGGAAAGAAGAAGGGCCTATTGCTACCAGACAGAACAAAGTGAAGAGCCTCACCTTAAGGAACATGAACAAGCGGGGCCCCATGAAGACACAGGAGCTGAGGAGGAGAGAGCAATTCCATGCAGGCACTTGTCACAGTCCAAGTTGTAAGAAACATGCCTCTCATAATTGCAGAGGAGCAGAGACGGTACAGTGGACACCTTTGCTTGTCAAGGGATGTGGTGACTCACATCTGCCAAATTTTTCTGGAGGACCAGGCACCACACATCCTGTGAGGCCATCCATTGTCAGTTGCTCTAAAGCTGACTGCTGCACTGAACCTTTTTGTGAGAGCCTTGTTTGAGGCCTCTGCAGAATATCACAGTCCTCTGCTCATAAATGCAACTAAAAGATCACAGGCAGCCTATTCAGTAAGGCACACAACCACATCCAGTTCTCCCTGGATGAAGTCAGCCAGGCTGCTAGAGCAATGGCATTTGCAGCAATCTCCAACTTCTGACAGGTGTAGGGTGCCATTGACTGTAACACGTAGCCTTAAGAGCTGTGACAGTAGGCACAGCGATTCATCAATGGAAAAAGCTTGCACTCTCTCAACATGCAGCTGATCTGTGATCACCAAAAGCAGATTATGAATGTCTATGAAAGATACCCTGGGAGCTCACATGACTCTTGAATCACTTGAAGATGCAAAAGATTTTCAAGGGAGGCCCCTTGGCGCATTCAAGTTTTGATGATAAAAGCTATTCCCAAAATCAAATGGCTAATGACACCTGTTCAGCAAGCACAGAGTGCCGCAGAGGAGGGTCCTCAACATGGTCCCTTGATTGAGCAGACCACTGAAAATGTGTTTCAGATGTCTGGACTGGTCAGGTGCCGTTTTCCAGGACTCTCCCCAGAAGTATCCTGCATCATCATGGTTTGCTGCGCTCCACAAAATCTGGTGTTCCAAAAGGCGGTGAATTGGCATACAGAGTGATGGAGGACCTGCACGTCTCTTTCGATGAGGAGGATATCGAAAGGAATGAGTTTGTTAAGTGCCAAGGATGTTTAGGCCCCACAGGAAGAGGCCATAGCACATTCCAGACACAGTAGACATGCCTGTAAGACTCTTATAGCCACAAAGTTCTAGAACAATGAAGACAACTAGCTCATACAAGCCTCTTTAACCTGTGCCCTTGATGCAAACTCAACATGAACAACTTTGCTATCCTCAGCCTCCAAATGAAAGCCATCAATCTCAGTTCAGTAGTCAGTCTTGCAAGGCCTCACCCTTGGAAGACTAAGTAGCCTATGGAATATGTGACCACTTTATTGAAGAACATCATCAGTGCTCATTATAAAACAAGTAGATATGATGCAGTCTTTTCAAATATCATGCCAACATTTCACTGCTAATGGAAGCCTTCAAGAGGCTGGATCAGCACTGCAATACCATAGTGAGACCATAAGAAAAGGCCATTCAGCCCCTCGAACCTGCTCCACCATTCAATAGGATCATGACTGATCTGACATTCCTCACATCCACTTTCCTACCCTTTCCCCGTAACCCTTGAATTCCTTACTGATCAAAAATGTATCTATCTCAGCTTTAAAGATACACAAGGACTCTGCCCCAGTGTCTGTCTGTGGCAAGGAGTTCCAAAGATTCTCGACCCTCTGAAAGAAGAAATTCCTCCTCATCTCAGTCTTAAATTGGCACACCTTTATTCTGAAACTATGCCCTCTCTCCCATGAGGGGAAACATTTAGCACCTTAAGGAGCCTATGGATGCGATCTCACTGGCCGTTCATGCCACATTCCCACTGCAGTGAAGTTGGAGAATTTGGCGCCCAGCGAAATTTCCATTCACTGCAGTGGGATGGTGAAAACCTACCGGTATGAATGGCAGTAACATCCGGCCAAGGTATATCAATTAGATCACCTCTCATTCTTCTAAATTCCAATGAATAGAGTCCCAACCTATTTAACCTTCATTCATAAAACAATCCCTCCATACCAGGGATTATACTAGTGAATCTTCTCTGAACGGCCTCCAATGAAATAATGAGTGGTCGATCAGCATGATGAGCAGGTAAGATAGGGCGAGAAGAAAAAAACAAGTTCATGCCCGATTTCACACCTCTCGTGATCTTGCCAGTCCCATTCTGCTGGTGAAGTCAGCCTTGCATCCTTGCTGGGTGCAAGGTTGATTTAAATAGAGACTGGGATGCAATTGGCTGTGCTCACTTACCTTAGTCTCCTCGCCAGGGAGATACGTATGGAAGCACCGTAGGGAGCTGGGAAGAGAGGGGGCATTGACCGGCCAGGCCATGACGGGGGGGGGGGGGGGGGGGCAAACAGCTGGGGCCATGATTGGGAAGGAAATTGGCCAGGGCTGTGATTGGGGAGAACTAGTTCTGGAGCACAAGTCTTCAGCAATATGGTTCGGATGTTGTCAGGGCCCATAAGCCACATTCCCGTATCCTGTGCATTCAACCTTTTCTTCTTGATGTCACATGCAGTGAATTGAACTGGTTGAAAACTGGGATATGTGGCGCTGAGGATCTCAGAACGAGGGCAAGATGAATCTTCTCCTTGGCACTTGTAGCTGACAATAGTTACAAATGTTTCAGCCTTGTATTTTGCACTGCCATTCTGGGCTCCCCCGTCACTGAGGGTGGGGATGTTTATGAAACCCCTTCTCCAGTAAGCTGTTTAATTATTCCCAACTCCTCTTGACTAGGTTTGCCACTCTGGAGTGCTTTGTCCTGATTTGTTTGCTGTAGGATTGGCTAGCTCTATCACATGTTGTAGCTGCTGTTTGGCATACATGTGGTTCTGTATTGTAGTTTCACAAGGTTGACATTTCACATTTAAGTTGCTGGATGCAGCTCCTGGCATTCCATCCAGCACTCCTGCTTGAACAAGGCTTGACTGTAATGGTTAAGGCATCCAGTCAATCATATGATATAACATTCTGATGAAGCACCATAAGTGCATATGCTGAAATGCCCCGCCCACCAAAACTCCATTTACCCATTTGCTGTATGCTTCTTCTGATACCTCTGTATCTCAGTGTGACTGTTCCTTACTGAACACTGGTAGTGACCTATTAATGATGTGGAGATGCCAGCGTTGGACTGGGGTAAACACAGTAAGAAGTCTCACAACACCAGGTTAAAGTCCAACAGGTTTATTTGGTAGCAAACGCCACTCGCATTCGGAGCGCTGCTCCTTCGTCAGGTGAGTGGGAGATCTGTTCACAAACAGCAAACAGTGCATATAAAGACACAAACTTAATTTACAGAATGATTGGAATGTGAGTCTTTACAGCTAATCATGTCTTAAAGATACAGACAATGTGACTGGAGAGAGCATTAAGCACAGGTTAAAGAGATGTGTATTGTCTCCAGACAGGACAATTAGTGAGATTTTGCAAGTCCAGGCAAGTCGTGGGGGTTACAGATAGTGTGACATGAACCCAAGATCCCGGTTGAGGCTATCCTCATGTGTGCGGAACTTGGCTATCAGTCTCTGCTCAGCGACTCTGTGCTGTCGTGTGTCGTGAAGGCCGCCTTGGAGAACGCTTACCCGAAGACCGTCCTTAATGGAGATGCATGTGTCCAAGAATGCCCATGACCGCTGAAGTGTTCCCCAACAGGAAGAGAACAGTCTTCCCTGGTGATTGTCGAGCGGTGTTCATTCATCCGTTGTCGTAGCGTCTGCATGGTTTCCCCAATGTACCATGCCTCGGGACATCCTTTCCTGCAACGTTGGCCGAGTTGCAAGAGTATGTACCGTGTACCTGGTGGATGGTGTTCTCACGTGAGATGACGGCATCCGTGTCGATGATCCGGCACATCTTGCAGAGGTTGCTGTGGCAGGGTTGTGTGGTGTCGTGGTCACTGTTCTCCTGAAGACTGGGTAGTTTGCTGCGGACAATGGTCTGTTTGAGGTTGGGCGGTTATTTGAAGGCAAGAAGTGGGGGTGTGGGGATGACCTTGGCGAGATGTTCATCTTCATCAATGACATGTTGAAGGCTCTGGAGGAGATGTCGTAGCTTCTCCGCTCCGGGGAAGTACTGGACGACAAAGGGTACTCTGTCCACCGTGTCCTGTGTTTGTCTTCTGAGGATGTCGGTGCGGTCTTTCGCTATGGCGCGTCGGAACTGTCGATCGATGAGTCGAGCGCCATATCTTGTTCTTATGAGGGTGTCTTTCAGCGTCGGGAGGTGTCTGTTGCGATCCTCCTCATCTGAGCAGATCCTGTGTATACGGAGGGCTTGTCCGTAGGGGATGGCTTCTTTAACATGTTTAGGGTGGAAGCTGGAGAAGTGGAGCATCGTGAGGTTATCCGTGGGCTTTCGGTACAGTGAGGTGCTGAGGTGACCGTCCTTAATGGAGATGCATGTGTCCAAGAATGCAACCGATTCCGGAGAGTAGTCCATGGTGAGTCTGATGGTGGGATGGAACTTGTTGATGTCATCATATAGTTGTTTCAGTGATTGTTCACCATGAGTCCAAAGGAAAAAAATGTCATCGTTGTATCTAGTGCATAGCATCGGTTGAAGGTCCTGTGCAGTGAAGAAATCTTGTTCGAACCTGTGCATGAAGATGTTGGCATATTGAGGTGCGAATTTGGTCCCCATGGCTGTTCTGTGTCTGGATGAAGAACTGGTTGTTGAAGCTGAAGACATTGTGGTCCAGGATGAAGCGGATGAGTAGCGACCTATAAAGTCAGCCACTCGGATGTGCAGGAACTATGGAGGTAAGTCATTTTTTGCTTCTTGCTGAGAAATTTCATAATCTCTGGTTACTGAGGACGGGTGGATTCAAATCTGTGGCACTAAGCTTTAGTACTTCGAACAATCAGCAACACCAAAGCATCCCACGTAGACAGGAAATATAATTTGAAGGAACATATTATTGTTTAGATAGAACATTTAGCTATTTGCTTATTTGTCACTTTATTTTTAGATTGGATGTTACCAGGTATTTCAATAAAGTTTCCCATTCTACTTTCAGATTTCTTCTGATCTACATTCTTTTGTGATAATGTGAAAAAGCCAATCATTGCATACAATTAGGAGCTGCTTAAATATTACTCTATTCAGTGTAAATGTATAAAGAACAAAGAACAAAGAAAATTACAGCACAGGAAAAAGCCCTTCAGCTCTTCAAGCCTGCACCGACCATGCTGCCCGACTTAACTAAAAATCCCCACCCTTCCGGGGACCATATCCCTCCATTCCCATCCTATTCATGTATTTGTCCAGATGCCCCTTAAAACTCACTATTGTATCTGCTTCCACTACCTCCCCCGGCAGCAAGTTCCAGGCACCCACCAACCTCTGTGCAAAAGATTTGCCTCGTACATCTCCTCTAAACCTTGCCCCTCGCACCTTAAACCTAGGCCCCTAGCAATTGATTCTTCCACCCTGGGAAAAAGCTTCTGACTCCACTGTCCATGTCCCTCATAATCTTGTAGACTTCCATCAGGTCACCCCTCAACCTCCGTCATTCCAGTGAGAACAAACCAAGTTTCTCCAACCTCTCTTCATAGCTAATGCCCTCCATACCAGCTAACATCCTGGTAAATCTTTTCTGTACCCTCTCCAAAGCCTCCACATCCTTCTGATAGTGTAGCGACCAGAATTGAACACTATATTCCAAGTGCGGCCTGGCTAAGGTTCTATAAAGCTGCAACATGACTTGCCAATTTTTAAACTCAATGCCCCAGCCGATGAAGGCAAGCATGCCGTATGCCTTCTTGACTATCTTCTCCACCTGCGTTGCCACTTTCAGTGAGCTGTGTACCTGTCCACCCAGATCCCTCTGCCTATTAGTATTCTTAAGGGTTTTGCCATTTACTGTATATTTCCTATCTTTATTAGACCTTCCAAAATGCATTACCTCACATTTGTCTGGATTAAACTCTATCTGCAATCTCTCTGCCCAAGCCTCCAACCGAGCTATATCCTCCTGTATCCTCTGATGGTCCTCATCGCTATCCGCAAATCCACCAACCTTTCTGTCATCTGCAAACTTATTAATCAATCCAGTTACATTTTCTTCCAAATCATTTATATATATTACGAACAGCAAAGGTCCCAGCACTGATCCCTGAGGAACACCACTTGTCACAGCCCTCCATTCAGAAACACACCCTTCCACTGCTACCCTCTGTCTTCTATGACCGAGCCAGTTCTGTATCCACTTTGCCAGCTCACCTCTGATCCCATTCGACTTCACCTTCTGCACCAGTTTGCCATGAGGGACCTTGTCAAAGGCCTTACTGAAGTCCATGTAGACAACATCCACTGCCCTACCCTCATCAATCATCTTCGTCACTTCCTCAAAAAACTCGATCAAGTTTGTGAGACATGACTTCCCCTTCACAGAACCATGTTGCCTCTCGCTAATACGTCTACTTATTTCCAAGTGGGAGTAAATCCTGCCTCTCAGAATCCTCTCCAATAATTTCCCTACCACTGACGTAAGGCTCACAGGGTTGTAATTACCTGTTGCTTGAATGTTTGAATCTATCATCAAGGAAGAAATAGCGAGGCATCTGGATATAAATTGTCCCATTGGTAAGACGCAGCATGGGTTCATGAAGGGCAGGTCATGTTTGACTAATTTGGTGGAATTCTTTGAGAACATAACATGTGCAGTGGACAATGGGGAACCTGTGGATGTGGTGTATCTGGATTTCCAGAAGGCATTTGACAAGGTGCCGCACCAAAGACTGCTACATAAGATAATGGTGAACATAAGAACATAAGAAATAGGAACAGGGGTAGGCCATTTGGCCCCTTGAGCCTGCCCCGCCATTCAATAAGACCATGGCTGATCTGAAGTGGATCAGTTCCACTTACCCGCCTGATCCCTATAACCCCTAATTCCCTTACCGATCAGGAATCCATCTATCCGTGATTTAAACATATTCAACGAGGTAGCCTCCACCACTTCAGTGGGCAGAGAATTCCAGAGATTCACCACCCTCTGAGAGAAGAGGTTCCTCCTCAACTCTGTCCTAAACTGACCCCCCCATTATTTTGAGGCTGTCCCCTCTAGTTCTAGTTTCCTTTCTAAGTGGAAAGAGTCTCTCCACCTCTACCCTATCCAGCCCCTTCATTATCTTATAGGTCTCTATAAGAGCCCCCCTCAGCCTTCTAAATTCCAACGAGTACAAACCCAATCTGCTCAGTCTCTCCTCATAATCAACACCCCTCATCTCTGGTATCAACCTGGTGAACCTTCTCTGCACTCCCTCCAAGGCCAATATATCCTTCCGCAAATAAGGGGACCAATACTGCACACAGTATTCCAGCTGCGGCCTCACCAATGCCCTGTACAGATGCAGCAAGACATCTCTGCTTTTATATTCTATCCCCTTTGCGATATAGGCCAACATCCCATTTGCCTTCTTGATCACCTGTTGCACCTGCAGACTGGGTTTTTGCGTCTCATGCACAAGGACCCCCAGGTCCCTTTGCACGGTAGCATGTTGTAATTTTTTTCCATTTAGATAATAATCCAATTTGCTATTATTTCCTCCAAAGTGAATAACCTCGCATTTGTTAACGTTATACTCCATCTGCCAGATCCTTGCCCACTCACTCAGCCTGTCCAAATCTCTCTGCAGACCTTCTACGCCCTCCACACGATTCACTTTTCCACTTATCTTTGTGTCGTCTGCAAACTTTGTTACCCTACACTCAGTCCCCTCCTCCAGATCGTCTATATAAATGGTAAATAATTGAGGCCCCAGTACCGATCCCTGCGGCACGCCACTAGTTACCATCCGCCAACCAGAAAAGCACCCATTTATTCCGACTCTCTGCTTCCTGTCGGATAGCCAATCCCCAATCCACTCTAACACCCTACCCCAACTCCGTGTGACCCAATCTTCTTCAGCAACCTTTTGTGAGGCACCTTATCAAACGCCTTTTGGAAATCCAAAAACACCGCATCCACCGGTTCCCCTCCGTCAACCGCACTGGTCACATCTTCATAAAAATCCAAGTTCGTCAAGCACGACTTTCCCCTCATAAATCCATGCTGCGTCTGCTTAATCGAACCATTCTTATCCAGATGGCCTGATATTTCTTCTTTAATGATGGATTCCAGCATTTTCCCAACTACAGACGTTAAGCTAACCGGCCTGTAGTTACCCGCCATTTGTCTATTTCCTTTTTTAAACAGCGGCGTAACATTAGCCATTTTCCAATCCGCCGGCACTACCGCAGAATCCAACGAATTTTGATAAATAACCACGAACGCATCCGCTATTACCTCTGACATTTCTTTCAGTACCCTGGGATGCATTCCATCCGGGCCCGGGGACTTGTCCACCTTCAGTCCCATGAGTCTACCAAGCACTACCTCCCTGGTATTGAGTACCTCTCCTCCTACCAACCCTCTATCGTTAATATTCGGTGAACTATTTGTTTCTTCCACCGTGAAGACCAACATAAAAAACTTATTTAAAGTTTCAGCCATTTCCTCATTTCCCACTATTAAATCCCCCCTCTCGTCCTCCAAGGGTCCAACATTCACTCTTGCCACTCTATTCCTTTTTATATATTTGTAAAAGCTTCTACTATCATTTTTTATATTTAGAGCTAGCCTAGCTTCATAACCTATCTTTCCTTTCTTTATCGCTTTCTTAGTCGTTCTTTGTTGTTTCTTAAAGTTTTCCCAATCTTCCGATTCTCCACTATTTTTGGCCACTCTGTACGCATCGGTCTTTAATTTAATACTCTCCTTAATTTCCTTTGTTATCCATGGCTGGTTATCCCTTTTCTTACAGTCCTTCTTTATCACCGGAATATATTGTTGCTGAGTACTGAAAAGGATCTCCTTAAAAATCCTCCACTGTTCCTCAGCTGTCCTACCTACCAGTCTGCTCTCCCAGTCCACCTTAGCCAATTCAGCCCTCATCCTATTGCACTCCCCTCTGTTCAAACAGAGGACACTGGGTATGGGACCCTACTTTCTCCTCTTCCATTTGTACCAGAAATTCGACCATATTGTGATCACTTGACCCAAGAGAATCCTTCACAAGAACATCCTTAATTCTACCTACCTCATTACACATTACCAGATCTAAGATAACTCATTCCCTCGTCGGTTCTGTAACATACTGTTCAAGGTAACTATCCCGACAGCATTCTAAGAACTCTTCCGCCATCCCACCCCTTCCAACTTGAGTCAGCCAATCAATATGCAGGTTGAAGTCCCCCATGATTATTGCCGTTCCGTTTTTGCACGCATCCATTATTTGCTTGTTTAGAGCCCTCCCCACCTCAACATTATTATTTGGGGGCCTATAGACCATGCCTACTAATGTCTTTCTCCCCCTACTATTCCTTATCTCTACCCATAACAATTCCACGTTTTGTTCCTTAGAGCCTATGTCATCCCTCACTACTACCCTGATATTATCTTTTATTAACAGAGCTACCCCACCACCTTTTCCTTCCTGTCTATTCTTCCTAAATGCCTGATACCCCTGGATATTCATCTCCCAGTCCTGGTCTCCCTGCAGCCACGTTTCTGTAATGGCCACTAGATCATACCCATTTGTGCTACGGGTAATGTATTAGCATGGATAGAGGATTGGTTAACTAACAGAAAGCAAAGAGTGGGGGTAAATGGGTGTTTTTCTGGTTGGCGATCAGTGACTAGTGGTGTGCCTCAGGGATCAGTGTTGGTACCGCAATTGTTTACGATTTACATAGATGATTTGGAGTTGGGGACCAAGTATAGTGTGTCAAAATTCGCAGATGACACTAAGATGGGTGGAAGGGCAAAGTGTGCAGAGGATGCTGAAAGTCTGCAAAGGCATATAGATAATCTAAGTGAGTGGGCGAGGGTCTGGCAAATGGAGTACAATATTGGTAAATGTGAGGTCATCCATTTTGGTAGGGATAACAGCAAAATGGACTATTATTTAAATGGTAAAAAATTGCAGCATGCTGCTGTGCAGAGGGACCTGGGTGTCCTTGTTCATGAATCTCAAGGAGTTGGTTTGCAGGTGCAGCAGGTAATTAAGAAGGCAAATGGAATTTTGTCCTTCATTGCTAGAGGGATGGAATTTAAAAACAGCGAGATTATGTTGCAGCTGTATAAGGTGCTGGTGAGGCCACACCTGGAGTACTGTGTACAGTTTTGGTCTCCTTACTTGAGAAAGGATATAGTGGCACTGGAGGGGATGCAGAGGAGATTCACTCGGTTGATTCCGGAGTTGAGAGGGTTGGCTTATGAGGAGAGACTGAGTAGACTGGGGCTATACTCTTCGGAATTCAGAAGAATGAGGGGAGATTTTATAGAAACATAAGGATTATGAAGGGAATAGATAAGATAGAAGCAGGGAAGTTGTTTCCACTGGCGGGTGAAACTAGAACTAGGGGGCATAGCCTCAAAATAAGGGGAAACCGATTTAGGACTGAATTGAGGAACTTCTTTACACAATGGGTTGTGAATCTGTGGTATTCCCTGCCCAGTGAAGCAGTTGAGGCTACCTCATTGAATGTTTTTAAGGCAAGGATAGATACATTTTTGAACAGTAAAGGAATTAAGGGTTATGGTGAGCTAAGTCCACAAAAAGATCAGTCATGATCTTATTGAATGGTGGAGCAGGCTCGAGGGGCCAGATGGCCTACTCCTGCTCCTAGTTCTTATGTTCTTATGTACCTGAATGATTCTTGCTATCCTTCTTAAACAAAGGAACAACATTGGCTATTCTCCAATCCTCTGGGACCTCTCCTGTAGCCAGTGAGGATACAAAGATTTCTCTCAAGGCCCCAGCAATTTCCTCCGTTGCCTCCCTCAGTATTTTGGGGTATAATCCCATCAGGCTCTAGGGACTTGTCTACCTTAGTGTTTCTCAAGAACCCCAATACCTCCTCCTTTTTGATCTCAACATGACTCAAACTATCTACACGCCCTTTCCCAGATTCATCATTTATGAAGTCCTTCTCTTTGGTGAATACTAACGCAAAGTACTCATTTAATACCTCGCCCATTTCCTCTGGCTCCATGCATAGATTCCCCCCCCTGTCTTTGAGTGGGCCAACCCTCTCCCTGGGAATCTTGCTCTTTATATATGTATAAAAAGCCTTGGGATTTTCCTTACTCCTGATGGCTAATGATTTTTCATGACCCTTTTTAGCCCTACTTACTCCTTGGTTAAGTTTCTTTCTACTTTCCTTGTATTCCACACTTGCTTCGTGTGTTCCCAGCCTCCTAGCCTTGACAAATGCTCACAATATCTCTCATTATCCAAGGTTCCCAAAACTTGCCATATTTAAACTTCATCCTTACAGTAATGTGCCGGTCCTGAATCCCTATCAACTTACACTTGAAAGCCTCCCACATGCCAGATGTTGATTTGCCCTCGAACATCTGTAGACTACACTCCACCGCACCACCTCATGGACCCCAAACCCCCCCCTCCCCGATCGCTACCCATCTCCCCGGTTGCCATCCCCCCACATGATCACCAAGACTCCGATCAGCTCCCACCTCTCGATCACCACCGCTACTCCCATTGCTGCTCCCACTGATCAGCCCACACCCTCCAAAGCAATTTCCCCCTTCCCTCCCCTCCTACGGACCTCTCTTCTGCAAGGTCCCACCACATCAGTCCCTGCCCCCCTCAGGCAATGTCACAAGAGATGAGAAATTGGGGCACGAATCTGATTATTCATTCATCGCTCATATTTTCTGCCCCACTGCTCTGCTTGATCAGCAGAGCCAGGCGGAAAAATCCCACTCAATATTTGTTTTTGCTAATCTCACTGAAATGAAAAAAACCAGAAGCAAGCCCTCTCAGATCCAGAAAGACCCAGGGTACCTCCAGCTTATGAGGACCCTAGCGATAATTTAAAAAAATGAAGATACATGAAAACAAAAGAGAGCACCAAAAAAAGTGAGAAATAATGACAAATTGTTAATTTAACAAATGCTTTTCCAGCCCTTTTCTGTGCAAATGCACAAATTATTAAGAAAAAAATCTAGCTTTCATGCAATGTCACAGTTGATATTAAGCATGGCGAAATCATTCAAACATTCTTGTCCCATAGTTTAATGATGATAGTTCTTTACCTGCTTCAACACGTTGAAATTGTGTTCATCTGAATTCACTGATACAGACAAATTTACAAAAATATGCAATACAATTATGAATTTATGTTGAAAACTATTAATTTTCAACAGTTACTGCAACAACTTCAACTGTGTGCCAGCTCTGCTGCTTAAATTTTATACATGTACTTATATCCTCCTTCACATGCCAGTAGAATAGGCTGAGCTGCCTGATGTACAATACGGATCAGCAAAACTTACTTTTTTTTCCTTAGTCCCTTATGCACATAAAAACAAATTGCGAAACTACAAAATGCCAAAAAATAAACAAATGTCGCAATTAGATGCCCCCTTTGAGTTTGAGGCCCAAGCCAAATGGCCCTCCTAAATCCAGCTATCCCTCCACTCCACCCCACATCCCCTCCAATTAGCCCTGTCCAGAAGCATGACATGAATTATGGAGAAGAGCAGATTGAAGATGACCATGATAGTTTAGAGTTTCACAAATGGGACATCTCTGCACGTCATTATTTTTCTGGAGATGTACAAATTGTAGTCATATAAAACATAAAATCACATACCTTCAGTCGGAGACAGTTCAAAATAATAACCCGCTCACAGAGACATAGGAGACATTTGGGTGGCACGGTGGCACAGTGGTTAACACTGCTGCCCCACAGCACCAGGAACTCAGGTTCAATTCCAGCTTGGGTCACTGTCAGTGCGGAGCCTGCACGATCTCCCCGTGTCTGCGTGAGTTTCCCCTGGGTACTCCTGTTTCCTCGCACAGTCCAAAAGACATGCTGGTTAGGTGCATTGGCCATGCTAAATTCTCTGTCAGTGTACCTGAACAGGCGCCAGAGTATGGTGACTAGGGGATTTTCACAGTAACTTCATTTCAGTGTTAATGTAAGCCTGCTTGTGACACTAATAAGTAAACTCTAAAAACTTTAATAAAATAACCCCTTAATTTTCCAGGGCTGTCCATTTATCATGCAGAGGTTTCTGAAATGAATGACTGATTTCATATTTTTTCAATTAACATGAATAATTATTTACAATGTAACTACCAAAATCACAAGCAGAGGATATCTATAAACAATACAATATTTCTTGTTGATGAGTAGTTTGAAGTTTAAGTTATGTAAGTCACTGGTTTCATAACTGTTTGCAGTGGACATAAATCCCGTTCGGCCAGAAACTCTGGCAGGAGGCCTAAAACAGGATTCGCGCCAGCCCAAACTCAGATCGTAATCTTCCCAGGCCCTTACAGCTGCCATGACCAAGGTCTCACAGTGAGAACCTGATTTGAATTCATTTGAATACTATGTCAGTGCATTTCCGAGATTAAAGTCAGATGGTCCAGCCGGACAGAATGTTACCACCCACCAGCGGGATATCACACAGACGCCAATTACTACCAATCCCTAAAAATGGGGACCAGGTGCCATGGACTCGGGGGGGAGGAAGGGAGTGAGTGCCGCTCCCCACTTACTTCCAGGGTGCTCAAGGGCAAAGCAGCCACTGGCCAGATGCCACGGGAGAGTCCTTCAAATGAGCTGGATCTTGGGCTAAGCTGGAGGGGGCCAGGTCGTGCTCTCCCCTGGAATGGGGGTCGCAGTGAGTTTGTGCAATCTTGAGGCCTACTTTCTTTCAGGTTTAACACCCTTGAACAGTGCACAAGGAGATAGTCATCGACTTTAGGAAGCGTAGTGGAGGACATACCATGTCTACATCAACGGGGATGATGTGGAAATTGTTGAGAGCTTCAAGTTTCTAGGTGTCCAGATCACCAACGACCTGTCCTGGTTCCTCCATGCTAACACTATAGTTAAGAAAGCCCACCAAAGACTCTACTTTCTCAAGAGGCTAAGGAAATTTGGCATGTCCGCTACAACTCTCACCAATTTTTACAGATGCACCATAGACAGCATCCTTTCTGATTCCAACACCGCAAGAAACTACCAAGAGTCGTGATTGAAGCCCAGTCCATCACGCAAACCAGCCACCCATCCATTAACTCTGTCTACACTTCCCACTGCCTCAGAAAAGCAGCCAGCATAATCAAGGACACCACATACCCCGGACACACTCTCTTCTACCTTTTTCCGTTTGGAAAAAGATACAAAAATCTGAGGAAATGTACCAACCAACACAAGAACAGCTTCTTCCCTGCTGCCATCAGACTTTTGAATGGACCTACCTTATGTTAAGTTGACCTTTCTCTACACCCTAGCTATGTCTGTAACACAACATTCTGCACTCTGACTCTTTCTCTATGAACGCTATGCTTTTTCTGTGTAGCGCGCAAGAAACAAAACTTTTCACAGTATATTAATATATGTAACAATAATAAATCAAATCAAATCATAGCAAAGCACAGGTGCAGCCTGTCTATCCTAAAATCCTCTCACAGGAAAGAGTCTTTCTACAGCTTGTCTTTTGGGGATTGGGGTGGCATGGTGGTACAGAGGTTAGCACTGCTGCTCACAACGCCAGGGACCCAGGTTCGATTCTGTGCAGAGTGCACATGGGTTTCTTCTGGGTACTCCAGTTTCCTCCCACAATCCGAGAGATGTGCTGGAGAGTGGCGACTAGGGAATTTTCAGTCACTTCATTGCAGTGTTAATGTAACCCTACTTGTGACACTAATAAATAAACTTAAACTTACATACGCTCTTGAAGTTTAAAGTGGTCTGTGATTTCAATGTTGCAGTCTGCCTGCTTTGATCCTATTGCGTTTGTTTAAAGTCGATTTTATATTGGAATACAGGTTAAATTTCAAAATTTGCATTTGTTAAATAGGAGATGTGACAAACAGCAAGGAAGAAAACAATGAACATAGCAGATTGAACAGACAAGTCTCTCATTCCCATTAAAGGTACATAATTTTCATAATTTTTAAAATACGAACTTTACTCAATGTGGAATCTTTCTGACAAAATGGCTGCAGAAGGTCAGGCAACCTGCTCTGTCTATTTGAAGGACTAACCCAGGAACACTGTCTGGCTATGCTGAATTGGCAGCCAAACATGCCTTTAGGGAGGTTCACAACTGGCTTTTTTTTGGCACAATCAGCTCCACGCCAGAAATCAACGCAGAGCTGATTAGAGTTGCCATATGATTAGCAGGCCCAGAATGGTATTCTCTGGGCCCGCTGGCGTCTCCTCCCCCCGCCGGGAGTGGTTCCTTCCAGGGGTTTACAACTTGTGGGGTTTACAACTGTTCCCCACTAACAGGAAACAGGCGCCCTCATCCTGCTAGTCAGAGGCCATTGAGGCCCCCACCCGGGAGGTCAGATGCAAGAGGGGTGCCCCTTGGGCAGTGCCAGCCTGACACCCCAGGCACTGCCCAAGGGGCAAACTGGCACTGCCCACCAGGCACCCTGGCACAGACCAGGGCTGGCTGTGGGGAGGGGTACATTGGGGTTGGTCCGGAGAGGTGCAGAAGGTCAGCGGTCGTGGGGGGTGGTGGGACGGTCTGCAAAGCCAGCAATCAGTGGGGTGCGGGGCTGGCCAGTGATTGGAGGCACGCAATGGTGGGCCACTGTGCATGCGTCAATCTCTGCGCTGACAGATCAGATCGGCACATGCACAGTGGCCCGCTCAAGGCTATGCTGCTGGCCACTCTGGCAGGAATAGATCCCACCCCCGACTTACCAGAGGGAATCATGCTGAGGCACTCTGCATTGCTCACAGTGTGTCGGAGATTTGTTCTGGTAAGTACACCCAAAAAACGGGTACATTGTTTTTTTGAGAATTCCAGCCCACTATTTTTTCACAAATTGAGGTTCTAATTCTTTTAACCTGCTGCCCAGACTAATTGAGCTTAACAACATTGAGATTCATGCAGTCTTCACTAGTTGTTTGAAAAGAACTGAAACATCATTATGCAGATGTTTTATGATTGCCCAGTAGAATTTCATTTCCAAATTCAAAATCATATTTGTTGGAAATTCATGTTTCAATACTGAGTCTCCACAACCAATATGTTCCATTACTCCCCTTTTCCAAAATCTAGCCTCTAAAGAGTGAGGAGAAAATAACAAACAACTTTGTTTATTTCACCTTAGTGAAATATCTAAAAATACTTCCATTGTAAAGTATTTGGAGCCTTAACGAGTGCATCTCTTTTATTCCGCTGACAATCCTATCATAGAGTCATAGTCACAATGTTTTACAGCACGGAAAGAAGCCTTTTGGCCCATCGGGCGGGATTTTACGACTGCGTTCGAGCGAGACCGGATATTCCCGCCTGAGATCAACGAATATTTATGTTGTCCACCCCTTGTCCACTCTGATTCTGTGGCGGATGGGGCGGTAGAATTCTGGCGATCATATCTGCACTGGTCATCAAGCAACTTTCTATTTTAATCCAATTTTCCAGCACTTGGCCCATAGCCTTCTGTGCTGTAGCATTTCAACTGCTCATCTAAATACCTCTTACCTGTTATGAGGGTTCCTGCCTCTACCAACTTTTCAGGCAGTGAGTTCCAGATTCCCACCATCCTCTGGGATGAAAACGCTTTTCCTCACATCTCCTATAAACCTCTTGCTCCTATAAATCTATGCCCCCTGGTTATTGGCCCCTCTGATAAGGGGAAAATTTCCTTCCTATCCACACTACCTATGCCCCTGATAATTTTATACACCTTAATTAGGTCCCCTTCTCTGCTTCAATGAAAACAACCCCAGCCTATCCAGTTCTCCTGATAACTGAAATACTCCAGCCCAGGTAACATCCTGGTGAATCTCCTCTGCACCTACTTGGGGCGACACGGCAGCGCAGTGGTTAGCACTGCTGCCTCACAATGCCAGGGTCCCAGGCTCAATTCCTGGCTCGGGTCAGTGTCTGTATGGAGTTTGCACGTTCTCCCTGTGTCTGCGTGGGTTTCCTCCGGGTGCTTTGGTTTCCTCCCACAGTTCAAAGATGTGCAGGTTAGGTAGATTGGTCATGTTAAATTCTCCTTTAGTGTCCCAAGGTGTGTAGGTTAGGGCAATTAGCAGGATAAATACATGGGATTATGAGGATAGGGGTTGGGTGGGAATATTCTCGGTGTAGGCACGTTGGACCGAATGGCCTGCAGGGATTCTATGATTCTATGATTCATGAGTGCAATCACTTCCTTCCTATATTGTGGCAAATAGAACTGCACACAGTACTCCAGCTGAGGCCTAACGAGCATTTTATACAGCTCCGTCATAACCTTCCTGCTCTTTTATTCAATGCCTCAGTTAATAAAGGCAAGTATTATCATATACCTTCTGGTGTTTCTTTGTATAAACTGTGAATATTGCAAATTATTGATAACAAATATCAATATTGTTTGTACATACTTGTCTAATACATACAACCACAAAAGGCTTGGCATTATCTTCAGCTGTTTCAAATGTGAACTCAATATTGATAATAAACGTTGCTGTTTAATTAAATTGATCTTTAATACTTTGAACAGGTTAAATGTTAAATAATAAATGCCAATAAATCAGTGGTGTGAAACATGCCATTTATGCAACATGGAAATATACCTGACTTTGATCCTCAACATGAACTTAAAAGTGGGGAGCAAGCCAGATGGGTTTAAAAACTATTTCACCATTACACACATGCAGTTACTTCTGCCCAATTTTCTGTGAAGTTTTGCCAGTGAAAGGGTCCCAGATATAACATACACCATGACATATTATCGTTTGACAAAAAAGAATTACATTATATTAAATAAAAACAGAAAATGCTGGAAATGCTCAGCAAGTTAGGCAGCATTGCTTGATCGAGAAACAAAGTTAATGGGCAGGATTTTTGTGTCACAAAATGGTTGGTGATGGGTAAGGGTACATCCATTGGAGAAGCAGCCCATAGTTGAGAAGAGGTTTGGATTAGGGCCAGGTTGCAACCCCACATACATGTCCTCTGACATCAAGCCCCAGAGAAATTTGATTTTCCTGTCATCCAGTATTTTCATCAGGTTTAGCAGGTCCTTAAAGGATTCTGAAAATCCACCTTTGTTTGACAGTTTGTAAAACTTGGGGAAGCCTGCTGAGAAGTCAAGAACATTTTGACAAGTGTTAAATTGTTTGACAATGTTAGGTATGTTTTTGTGACAGGGATTTATTACAGACCTTTTTCCTGCAAAGGTCTATTCACCATTAAATTAACCAGTATTGTGTAAGTGGTGAAATGCATTAGGGTACTTTTCCTATTTAGAAAAGTGCTATAATGCATTCAAAACTGGAAATTAAAAGTTCTTGGGAATTCTATTGTTATGACCTGAAGTTATTTAAATGTTCACAGCCCTTTAAATAGAAGAATCATAATGATTCTTTTGATTGGCAGGAGATCTGGTGCAGCTTAGAAAAAAAGTAATCTATTCTTGCCATTTCAATAGGTTCAATTGTTTGCATTTTCTAGGGTTTATTTTGAGAGCTGTGGCAGTTATGAATGGTTGATTGTGTTTCAAAAGCTACAGAACCACTTATATCAACAGGGGGCTGTTTTCACAATTTGACAGTTTTCAGAGGTTATTAACAAATTAGATGTCTCTGACATGGTTACTGAGTAGAAGTGTGTTTGCTTTTATAACTAAGTGACTCCATTAGTAGATTCACATTATGCTTTCATTGGGTCAGAATTTTTTAAAAATATGGACGGTTGTATTCTTTACTAACGTTTTTAATATCCATTTTAAAGGATTTGCATTGCTGTTACATGAATCCTGAGAACGTTACATAAAGGATTCCACATGGGTGACTATGGAGGATACTTGCGAGGCCTTCCAATCAGCCCATCTCAGCACCCACGCCGTCCTACATCTCCAGGAGATGAAAATATGGCAATATGGGCAGAGGTGACAAATTCAGTGACGGTAGAGGTGATAGCCCATGATGCTGCCTGCCCTGGGGGAGTTAAAATAGTGTATGTAGCACTAATAGAAGTAGCACTACGTGAACAAATTTCTTCCCTGTGTGCACATATGACAGTTCAGTTCACTACTTTAACTATGACAGTAACATACATTTAATTTAATTGAGTTTCTTTGAATTAACTTTAACTTTAATTTGTGTTAAAATAGCAGAAGAATACAAGATGAATACATTAGTATTCCTTTGCTATTACCCATCAGCACTTCTGAGCATTATCCACTCTCAGTAGATCCCATTTTGATAATTCAGTTTGATTAGTTTCAAGACATCAATCAATACTGTGATGTGAAATTGTTCCACACAACTAAAGCTACCTGGACATGTGGCTGAATTATTGCAAAGTCGCGTTTCCCTTAGCGGACCGCTGCACAGAGTTCCATAGGGGGAGGCTACACAGGATCTTGTTCGCACCTGCCAACCCATGCCACATGTAAGTGAGCAAACACTCCACTGAGACCATTCTTCAGCAGCAGGATCTCCTAGCAAAGAAATAGAACAAACTGGAATTAATAATTTTGGCGCTAAACCATCAAAGAATTTCACAGTAACAGCCAGATTATGCTGTTCATCATCCTTCAACACAAGGGCTGCAATTCTCCGGCCATTCACGCCGACAGGATTCTCCGGTCTCACCAACAGCGCACCCTCTCCCGCGGGTTCCCATCGGCGTGAATGTGGTCAATGGGAGACCAGAGAATCTCATACAACATTCCAGTTTATTCATTATCATTGGTCCTTATATGAATTCACTTAGAACGATAGAGTCCCTACAGTGCAGAAGGAGGTCCTTCAGCCCATTGAGTTTGCACCAACTCTCCAAAAGAGCATCCCACCCAGGTCCACCCTTTCCAACTGATCCCCCTAACTCCACGCATTTACCATGTCTAATCCACGGAACCTACACATCTTGAAGTGCCAATTTACTTGTTTATATAAACAAACGTCACTATTAGGGTGATAGTAATGTCATCAGATTTTTTTCTTTTTTGGTATGATGCATGTCCAAGTTAGATGAAGCATGTGTGGGGCAATGAAAGTAAATGTGAAGGAAATAAAAAACGTTTCATGCATCAGATTATTTACTTAAAGGCTAACATCTCTGAATGTAAAGTGTCCAATCACCTGATGTGCCCTTTTGATACTAATGTTAAAGCACGGTGGCACAGTGGTTAGCACTGCTGCCTCACAGCTCCAGGGACCAGGGTTCAATTCTTGGCTTGGGTCACTGTCTATGTGGAGTTTGCATATTCTCCCCGTGTCTGCGTGGGTTTCCTCTGGGTGCTCCTGTTTCCTCCCACACTCCAAAGATGTGCGGGTAGCTTGATTGGCCATGCTAAATTGCCCCTAGTGTTCGGGGGATTAGCAGGGTAAACGTGTGGGGTTACGGGAATAGGTGGGATTGTGGTCGGTACAGACTTGATGGCCACCTTCTGTACTGTGGGGATTTTAGGATTCACATTGCCGGCTATTTCTCCACGCTTAATGTAAAGATGCTGATTTATAATGTGGGGTTACATAGGAATGAGATCTCTGGGTTCCTACAAAGGAGCAATTCTTCATGTTTGAGCTTAGGTACTGTGTCCATTTGTGTGCCAGAAAAGTTCAATCCTATCCTAATGTGCTTCCATACACGAAATATTCCAGCAGCAATCACTGGGTGGTGATCAGCAGCAGGTGTCTGAGATGTGTTTCAGGCTATGTGACCCAAGAGTACAGCTGCCTTGTAAATTTCTTTTCAATGACCTGAAACCAGTTGTAGCGCATCAGAGGTTGAAGTCAGCAGCACAGCACAGACCTGAATTTGAAGCTGGTACTTCTTGGTATATCTTGGATCCATGTAAAATCAGGTAATGCATTGAGCAGTTGAGTCATAGAATCATAGAATCCCTATGGTGCAGAAGGAGGTCATTTGGCCCATCGACTCTTTGACAGAGTATTTTACCCAGGCCTCTCCCCCACCCTATCTCCATAACCCCACATATTTACCGTAGCTAATCCATCTAATCTACACATTTTGGGACACTAAGGAACAATTTACTTTGGCCAATACACCTAACCTGCACATCTTTGGACTATGGGAGGAAACCGGATGAAACCCATGCAGAACTGGCTGAGTTCTCATATGAGAGCTAAGTTCAAGATGACAGAAATTTCATTGGAAAAGGAGAGGAAAGGCATTTCAACACTGCTGCGGTAAAGATTCTATCCAACAATGCAATATACTGCCAATAAAGGATAGGACATTTACTCACAATAAACATAGAACCGCAGAATGATAACATCATATCATGGATCATTTCTGGCTGTAAAATTTGCATACTGTAAGAATTTGAATACTCCATGCCTTAACTTTAAAATGATCTTGGATGATTCAGACATTCCTAGCAAAGGACAACAGCTCAATACAACTAATCTTTTGGAGTGTATGGAATGTCATTAATCTACTGAATTCTGCTTTCATATGTAGTCAATGCATTCAAATCAAGAAATGATATGCAATTGATTTCAAATTAAATTATTAATGTGGTTGCAAGATCCAATATCAGTGACTTTTAGTTTACTTTGCATTATTTCGTGTGTGCATAAATGTTTTTTTATGTATCAACAACAAAGCAGCATTACCAGAAATCAACAGCCAACATCTCACAAAACGTTACAGGGAAGATTAATAACATATGGTCTGGTGTGCAGCAAATGGGGGCAACAGAATATAATGCATATGACAATGAGATTCCTACAAGAAGCATCTTAACTGGTAATTCTAAAAACATGGCTGTGTACCAGGATCTAATTCTCACTAAATTGTTCTCTTGCGTTACAAGAGACAAAAGGGAGCAATTTAGTCCTGTCTGGCACTGTACAGCTAGTGCAACTCAGTATTAGCTCTGGTATGTGTAAATTAGTTACAGTATAAAATGTAAGAATTCACCCACCCCTATTTGCTACTTTATAGCTTGGACTGCGAGGGTTGTCAGCTTCGGAACACACACAGTAGGGAATGGATAAGAAGCAACAAGTAACTTTGACACAGTTTCTCTTAACAATGCCATTTGTCATACGTCGAAATATTGTTCATACAGTTAGGTTATTTTTCTATGACTTTTTGAAAAAGTAAAGGCCTATTATTTCCAATATTTTCTGGTTAGAAATCCAGTAGTCCGGAAGCAGATACTCTGAATATTGAAGTGGAACTAATTTTCGTTCACTGAAAATTAGACTAAATCCATGATGTCCCCCGGAGATAGGCTCATTTGAATGACATTAGTGAATTTCTGGTGTTAAGAATAGCACTCGTTGGAAGTTTGTTTCAGCCTTTATAGTCCTACAATTGCATAAGGAGAAGTATACTAAAGATTGGACTGGCAGCAATCAAAACGGCTTCTTTATGCTGTTGTTCGGCACCCAGCAACGTTAGCTTATGAGAAAAGTGACAAGGATGGTCAGGGCTATCAGTGTCAACTCAAGAACCCAATACACAGCTATGAAGTTTTGGAAAAATACTAACAATCTGGTAAAGTTCAAAAGAGATAGCCAAATCTTGTAAAAATGAATGGAATTAAAGTTATTCTCAATGTACAATCATCTCTCCATTATTTTACGAGCAGCTTACCAAAAATGCTGATGGGGTATCAAGGGATCCTTTAGAATGCCAACTTAACATCCAAGTGCACCTTCTTTCACATAGAAATATATGAACAGGTGTAGACTATTTAGTCCCTTGGGTCTGTTCGTCAATTCAATGGGATCATCTTCCTCAATTCACTGGGATCATGTATCATCAGCAACCTAATTCCATATACCAGCCTTTGCCTTACTATATCCCTGAATTACCTGTGGTTAAAAATGTGTCAATCTCAGGTTTAAATTAACAGCTGATCTAGCATCTTTTGCAAAAGTAAGTTGCTATCTTTTCGGCCTAGTTTTACTGGTGAGAGCGGATTCCGAAGCTCATTACCTTAAGATTGACTGCATCTCCAGATAATTATCGAGTCCGGATAGTAGAGGCTATTCAGAGGTTGCCTCTTCCAACATCTAAAACTGCCCTCAGATTGTTTCTGGGTTTAGTCAGCTATCGACAAAACTTTATTCCAAACTTCACAGACATGGTAAAACCTTTGTACAAACTCTCAAAAGTTAAAGGTGATAACATTCAATCTGAGTGAAAAGAATGCCAGAACAATTCTATAGCAAATCTTAAACAGGTGGTAATGTAAGCTACTAGTTTAACAATGCCTGATCCTACTCAACCTTTCCACCTAGATATATATATCCAATCCCCAAATACATTTAACTTATATCAAGGAAACAATTTAGTCCCCGGTTTAGTCTTTATTTTTAGTCACACTTAAACTATTGAATTTGAAACTACCAATAGTAGTGCATTGCCAGTGGGCAAAGAAACATAATTGGCATCCCTTGGAAAAAGCTATCAGATTTATGCATTTGTGGGTCACCAACTGGGAGATCTGAGATGTCTCCAGCAGAGCCTGGAAGGAGGGGTTCATATTGGAGCCATTCACTGTGCAAAATATTGAACCATTGGGACTATTTTGTTATTTTTATTTTATCGAGGATTCATTTTGTAAGATGTCACACCTAAGGATTGATACTGACACTACCTTGGTAGTGACCCTGACACTAATGCACCCTTTTTGGTACTGACACAAATATTAACACTCTCCTTTGCATAAGAACTGGATAGTTAATACTTTTGTATATTAACTTTGATCTTAAGAGCTATGTACTTTTCTGCCAAACTGGCAGTACAGCAAAGGCAAAATGTCAAATGGGACAGAGAAATTTACCATTATGTTCCTGTGCCCAAGAACATTAATTATTTAAATAATGTAAATAGAGGGACAGTACTTGGAAAATCTCATGATTTTTCTACCTCCCGATTCACTTGAGCTACAAAAGGAGGGTGGCCATATGTTTTGTGAAGGCAATAAGAATCCTGGTGTTCATAGAACTTTTAGGACATTCAGTACATTGTGTTCATGTCGATGGAGGGAGATGTCTGGCTGTGGCCAACTCACCATCTCTTCCAACTCTACACCGATTACAAGAGATTTAGCGAATCAGGCAGTGTAATTTTTTTCAAAATTTTAGAACAAATCTTTGGGGTACTTCCGTCCCTTTTACTAGTTACTTTGCCTTTTTCCAAGCACTGCATAAAGCGTAGCACTGCAACACTGGTTAAATTTTCATTCTGGCATTAGTGATCTCCTCTGTATGCATATGTAGATTCAATTCAAGAAAGTGAGTTGGGATTATGATATCAGTAGCCAGAAATCTGCTTTGACACATCTCTGGGATAAGACTGCTCTAGAACAAAATTAACCCGAACACTCATCTTTGGGGATTGATCCTAATACTAGCCCTTTTTTCGAGTTTGTTCTGATATAGTATAGTACTTTGGATATTGACCCAGAAACTAGCAATATCCCTTAGGTACTGATTCAGATCCTAGCAGCACCCTGAGGTACAGTCACTGACACCGAGGTATTATAGAGATAGATAGGTTCTTGATTAATAAGGGGGTCAGGGGTTATGGGGAAAAGATAGGAGAATGGGAATGAGAAAAATATCAGCCAAGATAGAATGGCACAGCAGACTCGATGGGCCGAGTGGCCTAATTCTGCTCCTATGTCTTTTGGTTTTATTAATCTGATACTAAAATTTCCACCTAGGAACTGATTCTAAAAGGAAAAATTTCCATTTAGTACTTGACATTAATACTTCATTTTAGCATTCACGAAGATCTAATATACTGCATTGCATGCTGACCCTGTATTAACATTCATCGTTAGATACTAACCCTGATAGTAAAACTTCATTTTAGCATTCGTCCTGGGATTAACACTCTGCTTTGAATATTGACTTACAATTACAATTATTTATCTTTGTTTAATTACAGCAATTCACTTTTCCTAGGGTCACTTGTTACTATTAAAAATCCCACAGTCAAAAGCAAGTAAAGGAAGAATAATACCATTCCTTTGGTAAGCAATGGAATGTTGGAAAACGGATTGCTTCTGGGCATTATTCAAAAAACAGAACTGTAGATTCCAGTCCCTGATACATGATTAAGTGTATAATATTATTTAGATAGCGAGATATCCTTTATACATACTTACAATGAACTTGTGAATTGACTCCAGTAATAACACAGAACTGAGAAGTGAGAAACAGCTGACATGTCATTAGGGAATATTAAATGTTTACTATTGAAGTAATGCAGAAATAAACAAGTATATTATTATTCAGCCTATTTTTAAAATATTTCCTTGTTATCGATTCTGATTAATTTAAAAAATAAAGTTGTGCTGATAACTTTCTTTTCTAATTAAAAACTTATACTTAAAAATTAATGGAACATAGAAAACTGAAAATGGTATTGCAACAGCACGTAAAGATATAATGCATAACATTAGATATATTAGCATTTATATTGCTTTCTTTCCAGCTCTCTTAAATATAGCCTCACAGACAATCTGCTATATTAAAATGAGTCCAATGGGTTTATCAGTTCCCAGTGTGACTGGATGCTCTACACCTCAAAATAGCATTCAGCGATTCAGGTTATATGTTAAAAGTTATTAAGCAATAAGTTATATTCAAAATGATAAAAAGATAGTTCCACAACATATTATGCCACTATAGAAGTGTTGTATACTAACAGGAGTGTTCAATGAAATGCTAATACGCCGGTTCAGAAGTACGAGGATAAGTTACTAACTTAAAGACCATGTCAATTTGGTCATTTTAATTGAATCTATCCAGCATGAAATTGGATCACCAGGGATGCGATTTTCCCACCCTCCTGCACTGATCGAGTAGCATAGCGAGGTGGAAAATAATCGTGGAAGCACAAAAACGGGAATCGCACCTGGTGTCCACTCTTCCGCAATGTCCCCAGGCCATTTTTTCCAGTGGGATCAGGATCGCGCCATTTAAATGTTTTTACATACTTGACCATGTCATTTGCAAGTTCGGCAAGGCACTTTCCCCCTCCCGTACCATTCCTCCCTCTCCCCCTTGTCGTCACGCTGGTGTCATTTCCAGCTGCTCCATAATAGTCTGGGCTTGGCACAGCAGTTGTGAAGGAGAGCAAGGAGTTAAATACCATTGAGCAGCAACCCTCAGAATGCGGGGTGGCCGTGGGGGAGGGAGGGGGGCGGTGGGGAGGCAAGACCTGGAGGGCCCCAGCTGACTTGCGAATGACAATGATGTAGTTGTGCCAACCTGTTCAGCCCGCTGCCCATGAGATGCCCCGATGTGAGAAAGGGGGAATCGGAAAGTCTGAGGACATCCGGTGCCTCTTGGCTAGAAAGCCCTGCCATGGACTCCAGCCCTTCCTCCTCCTTCAGTGTGCCCGTAGGCTCCGGCAACACTCAATGGGATGGTGGGGCAGCTGGACTGAGCTCCAGAAGCCTCGGCATCACCTGACTCTGCTGGGGGTCCAGGTCCATATGCCCCCTGGTGTACGATCCCTTAGCATTGGCCTTCTGGAACTGGGCCAAGCTCTAGAGACCCCCTGCATTAGCCCCGTGAGCCCAGGCTAAGTTTTCAAGGTTCACAGCCAGGGCCTGCTGTGTCTCTAGGATGCCTCCAACACCCGTGGCCACGGATTTGCTTCCAGAATGCCTGTGACACCCTCGGCAGTGGCTCGCTGTGTCTCTGCCATGGCCTGCTGTGTCTCCAGGATGGCCTGCACCCTGTCACCCATGGGGACAAATTCCTGACCCAGGCTTTCTATTGCGGATGCCACCCTTGCAGTGTTGGCCTAGGTACCACTCTGTGCCTGCTCCACCTCCTACGACGGAAGTCTGTTGGACTCCTCCAAACATCCTTGCAGTCACTGCATGGTTGCTGACAACCCCTCCAACATTTCCCAGATCTGCTGATGCATTTCCAGCAACTTTGGGATGACCAATCCCAAAGGCCTGGGACCTGGCTTGGGCTAACTGATTCCTTGCCTCTGGCAGACCTTCATTTGACCGAGACCTCGGACATTCCCGTCTCCACCTGATGTGCATCCACAGTAGTATTGTGCACACCTGTAAGTGCATTAAGTGACCCAGAAGCCTCACCGCTAACATGTCCCATAGTTGTGATAGTATCTGTGCTGCTGGATTGTGTTGTGGATGCCTATGTCGAGTAAATGATGCTGCCCTCGGAGGATTCCTCAGGGCCTCTCTCCGAGGTGTCCTCTGAACTGTCCTAGAGCGTCTCAGCAGGGGGAGTGGTTGGGGGAGGGGGGGTGGAAGCTGGTGGGGGGGTGGCAGCTCCCGATGGACTGGAGCATTTCCTGTAACAAAGGATACAAAGTTCAGTGCAGGGAAAGGACAGGTCTCTGGGCAGCACACCACTTACTTGTAATAAGTCATTGGGACTAGGGTTAAGCTGATGCTTACTTCCATGCCAAACACTGACTTGGCTGTCCATCACCATTCTCTCCTCTCTTTCCCCCTCCAACTCCATGGCTTGTTCCTCAAATGTGGTGAGGAGGCAAAGCTCAGGAACACCACCACCAGTTTTCTCCCTCTCCTGCCTATTATGGATAGTCTTATCCTCCAGGGACATAAAGGGGGTTTGAGAGCCTGATGTATGGAAGGGCAAGGGGTGTAGGGGATGTCTGGTATGGGGGTGATCGGGTGGGCTTATCGGGGCTGTGCTTCGGCAGACTGAGGTTGTGACTGGGGATGCCACAGGGGTTAGAGGCATGTGCTGGGGGGTCAGGTGCTGGAAGGCCGCAGGGTGTCAGGGGGTGGCTCGAGTGAATGGTGCTGCCCTCAAAGGATTCCTCAGGGCCCCCCTCCGAGGTGTCCTCTGAGCTGTCCTGGGGCATGCAAGTGAATTGAGGATGGACATGGAATGGACACTCACCATTTCTGCCCAAAGGAGGTCATTCATCTTCTTCCAGCACTGGTCACCGGTCCTCGGGGTGGGGGGGGGGGGGGGGGGGAGTACCCACCTCTCCTTGCTGGCATCCAGCAGCCAGCCCAGCTCAGCATCCGTGAATCTTGGAGCGCTTCTCCAATGTGCCATCTTCCTGGCTGTGTGCCCATCGTTACAGCTTATATAGAGCTCTCCCTTGTTAAGGGAATTTAGCTGCAGGCAGGTTGGGCAGGTCATGCGCCCATTTAGTTAATTTCAGGGAGAATAATGTAGAGACTGCTTGGGAAGGCAAGAGCTACTCTGCAGGAGTGCTGATGGAGTTAACTCTGTAAGGGGTTATGTCCAAGGGGGCAGGGTAATGCTGATGGGCTTAACTCTGCAAGGGGGATAATCGAGGGGAGGGGTTTGGCTGGCAGCTCAGCAATGTCCGGGGGGGAGGAGGTGGCTGAGAGCCCAGCGATATCCAGGGGGATGGGGGGCTGAGAGCCCAGAGATGTCTGGGGGGAGCTAAGAGTTCAGTGATTTGATTTATTATTGTTACATGTATTAACAGTGAAAAATATTGTTTCTTACGCGCTATACAAAGCATACCGTTCATAGAGAAGAAAACAAGAGAGTGCAGAATGTAGTGTTACAGTCAGAGCTAGGGTGTAGAGGAAGATCAACTTAATGCAAGGTAAGTCCATTCAAAAGTGAAACAGTCATCTCATCCAATCTCCATAGTTTTCGCTCTGACGAAGTGTCATCCAAACCCGAAACATTTACTCTATTCTCTCTCCACAGATGCTGTCAGACCTGCTGAGTTTCTCTAGCATTTTCTGTTTTTGCTTCAGATTCCAGCATCTGCAGTATTTTGGTTCTATCTCCAGTTTTCTGTCTGGCAAGTTATATTAAAATGGTCTTTCATGAGAAAAACTCACCTACTTTTTAAGGCTAAAAAAGTTTCTTCAGATTGAAACTCTAAGCTCTTTAGCTTAACAACGGCATCTAAAATGTATTGAACAAATAGTCATTAAAAACTAGGGATCTGGTAGGAAAGTGGGAGCCCTGAAGAAAACTCAGAACCACTTGTCACCATCAGCAACTCTACGGCTGTTAGAAAAGTATTTTCAGCCAGTAGTACACAGTATTTGGTAGGCTGCAAAGAAAATTAAAAAGTTTTGAAGTGATCCACTCCAAACACTCAAAAGCTGCAACCTTCTCCATCCAATATCAATAAGATGCATTCCAGGAAAAGACAGTTATAATCTCTTGTTGGAGATGGTCACTGTTTGACACTTGTGTGGCGTGAATGTTACTTAGTACTTATCAGCCCCAGCCTGAAAGTTATCGAAGTCTTGCTGCATGTGGATACGGATAGCTTCCATATCTGAGAAGTTGCGAATGGTACTTCTGACCTTATGATGGATGGAAGGTCATTGATGAAGCAGCCGAAGATAGTTAAACCTAGGACACTGCCCTGAGGAACTCCTGGAGCAATGTCCTGGAACAGAGATCATAGAATCATAGAAACCCAACAGTGCAGAAAGAGGCCATTTGGCCCATCGAGTCTGCACCGATCACAATCCCACCCAGGCCCTACCCCCATATCCCTACATATTTACCCGCTAATCCCTCAAACCTACGCATCACAGGACACTAAGGGTCAATTTTAGCATGGCCAATCAACCTAACCCGCACATCTTTGGACTGTGGGAGGAAACCGGAGCACCTGGAGGAAACCCACGCAGACACAAGGAGAATGTGCAAACTCCACACAGACAGTGACCCAAACCAGAAATTGAACCCAGGTCCCTGGCGCTGTGAAGCAGCAGTGCTAACCACTGTGCTACCATGCCACCCCGATGGTCAATCAGATGATTGATTCATCAGAGCCTACCAAATACAACAGTGCTATCAAGTGGTACCGGTTTACCAATAACCTGTCTGCTGATGCTAAATTTTGGTTCTGCCAGATCCACTCAACTCCTGACTTCATTACAGTCTTGGTTCAAAATGGGCAAAAGAGCTAAACTCCAGAGGTAAAGTGAAAGTGACTGCCTTTGATATCAATGCAGCATTTGACTGAGTATCCATAAAAGAGCCCTAGCAAAACTGGAGTCAATGGGAATCAGGGGCAAAGCTCTCTGCTGTATGGAGTCATACCTAGCACAAAGGAAGATGGTTGTGATTGGTCAAAGTCAATCATCTCAGTTAACAAGGACAAAACAGTATGCCTCATTTTATCCAGTGCTTCAGACTGCTCGTCACAAAAGGCTCCAGCCAATATCCCAAAGGTCAAAATGTTACAGTATCAGGGGCAGGATGACAGGTGGGGGCTGTCATAACATTGGATGCAATGACAATGGCACCCTTCTGGCACCAACCTGCCTCACCTGCCCTTGCTGTAATTTTACCAGATGTCGAGCAGCCATGCTCACCAATGGGCCAATTAGTAACCACTTAACAGCCTCCGCCAGCTACTGCTGAGATTTTACCTGAGGCAGGAGAGGCTCAGTAAAACCTGTTGAGCCTTGGTAACAGGCCAGAGCAACTAGTGTCTCTTTGAAGGGGCAACCTGTTTCTATCAAAGGCCATTCCCCCAAGCTTCAAATCCCCTTCATGTCTCTACCTATCCTATTCCAACCTTCCCCCACTCCCCAATCCCATCCGATCACCTCTCTGACCCACAAGGGTTAGACCCAGACTCACCGTACATCCAACAATCAAGACAAAAATGAAGAGAGACTCAGAGAAGTGAAGCTCTCAGGTTGAAACGAGATGCAACAGTCCACAGCTTTTTCTGCCCTACTTAAGGTGACCTAACAGTTAGGTCACCTAACTGGCATCCCAGAAATGTGACATCTGGAGCCCTGTGTGATATGATAAGGTGTAATTGAGATGAATGGCCCAAACTAGTTCTGTGCTCCAATTTCTGATGGGACATGCTAATGACCAATCAGGTGTTCATGGTCAATAAGTGGATGCCCTTTGGCCCATTATTAGTGACAAATCTGCTGAACACATAGCTGGCCTACATTGATGGAACACCATATATGATGCAACTGTGTTTCCTTCACCATTCATAAAGTCTACATTCTTAAAAAGTTTATTTATTAGTCACAAGTAAGGCTTACATTAACAATGCAATGAAGTTACTGTGAAATTCCCCTAGTCACCACACTATGGCACCTGTTCAGGTCAATGCACCTAACCAGCACGCCTTTCAGACTGTGGGAGGAAACCGGAGCACCCAGAGGAAACCCACGCATACACGGGGAGAACGTGCAGACGCCACACAGACAGTAACCCAAGCCAGGAATCGAACCCGGGTCCCTGGCACTGTGAGGCAGCAGTGTTAACCACTGTCCCACCATGCCATTCCTGTATGTTACTCTTGAAATGCAGTGACTGTGATGTCAAGTCGCTGAGTTCTGAGTATCTCTTTAACAGCATAGAACATAGAACATAGAACATAGAACAGTACAGCACAGAACAGGCCCTTCGGCCCACGATGTTGTGCCGACCTTCATCTGAAACCAAGATCAAGCTATCCCACTCCCTACCATCCTGGTGTGCTCCATGTGCCTATCCAATAACCGCTTAAATGTTCCTAAAGTGTCTGACTCCACTATCACTGCAGGCAGTCCATTCCACACCCCAACCACTCTCTGCGTGAAGAACCTACCTCTGATATCCTTCCTATATCTCCCACCATGAACCCTATAGTTATGCCCCCTCGTAATAGCTCCATCCACCCGAGGAAATAGTCTTTGAACGTTCACTCGATCTATCCCCTTCATCATTTTATAAACCTCTATTAAGTCTCCCCTCAATCTCCTCCGCTCCAGAGAGAACAGCCCCAGCTCCCTCAACCTTTCCTCATAAGACCGACACTCCAAACCAGGCAGCATCCTGGTAAATCTCCTCTGCACTCTTTCCAGCGCTTCCACATCCTTCTTATAGTGAGGTGACCAGAACTGCACGCAATATTGCAAATGCGGTCTCACCAAGGTCCTGTACAGTTGCAGCATAACCCCACGGCTCTTAAACTCCAACCCCCTGTTAATAAAAGCTAACACACTATATGCCTTCTTCACAGCTCTATCCACTTGAGTGGCAACCTTTAGAGATCTGTGGATATGGACCCCAAGATCTCTCTGTTCCTCCACAGTCTTCAGAACCCTACCTTTGACCCTGTAATCCACATTTAAATTAGTCCTACCAAAATGAATCACCTCACATTTATCAGGGTTAAACTCCATTTGCCATTTTTCAGCCCAGCTTTGCATCCTATCAATGTCTCTTTGCAGCCTACAACACCCCTCCACCTCATCCACTACTCCACCAATCTTGGTGTCATCAGCAAATTTACTGATCCACCCTTCAGCCCCCTCCTCTAAGTCATTAATAAAAATCACAAAGAGCAGAGGACCAAGCACCGATCCCTGCGGCACTCCGCTAGCAACCTGCCTCCAGTCCGAAAATTTTCCATCCACCACCACCCTCTGTCTTCGATCAGACAGCCAGTTACCTATCCAATCGGCCAACTTTCCCTCTATCCCACACCTCCTTACTTTCATCATAAGCCGACCATGGGGGACCTTATCAAACGCCTTACTAAAATCCATGTATATGACATCAACCGCCCTACCTTCATCAACACACCTAGTTACCTCCTCAAAAAATTCTATCAAATTTGTGAGGCACGATTTGCCCTTCACAAATCCGTGCTGACTATCCCGGATTAATCCGCATCTTTCTAAATGGTCGTAAATCCCATCCCTAAGGAC
The DNA here is from genome assembly GCF_964213995.1 of Mustelus asterias. Taxonomy (NCBI): domain Eukaryota; kingdom Metazoa; phylum Chordata; class Chondrichthyes; order Carcharhiniformes; family Triakidae; genus Mustelus; species Mustelus asterias. The sequence continues at coordinate 34,222,903 of NC_135821.1, forward strand.
CTTTTCCATCAATTTACCAACCACCGAAGTCAGACTAACCGGTCTATAATTACCAGGGTCATTTCTATTCCCTTTCTTAAACAGAGGAACAACATTTGCCACTCTCCAGTCCTCTGGCACCATCCCCGTGGACAGCGAGGACCCAAAGATCAAAGCCAAAGGCTCTGCAATCTCATCCCTCGCCTCCCAAAGAATCCTAGGATACATTTCATCAGGCCCAGGGGACTTATCGACCTTCAGTTTATTCAAAACTGCCAATACATCCTCCCTCCGAACATCTATTTCCTCCAGCCTATTAGCCTGTAACACCTTCTCTTCCTCAAAAACATGGCCCCTCTCCTTGGTGAACACTGAAGAAAAGTATTCATTCATCACCTCGCCTATCTCTACTGATTCCATACACAAGTTCCCACCACTGTCCTTGACCGGCCCTAACCTCACCCTGGTCATAATTAAGGCATTGGTTTTCAGTGACTTTCTTCCCGAGAAGGTCTTCCTCCTTTCTAAGTAAGGTCACTCCTGTTCTTTTTGCAGCAATAACAAGTCAGAGAGCACCTCCAGAAGGGGGCCCTTAGCCCTGCAATGCGCTCCACCCACACTGCCTCACACCTCTCCTGATCAGTTGTGCTGCTACTTTTGTTCTGAGCCAGCGCTGTTACTATGGTCAAGAAAAATGGTGGGCCTTCATTTTTATTTTCGGATAGAATTCAATGCTCCCTCTCTCAAAGGCTTCCTCACACCTATAACCTCATGATATGAAGGTTGAGGGTAGTTCCTCCTGTTGTTCTCCAGCCTACCCCAATACTTTCGATCCCATAGTTTTTGTGGTGGACATTCCTATCCTCCCCCCTTGAGTCCCATCACCTGTGACATATCTATGCCCCATGTGGACCTCTGCCTACCTGTCCAGAGGCTGTCTGCATGGTTACTTACTGAGGTGAAACCTATTTACCCCCCCTTCCCCCCTCCACACCAAGGTGAGCTTCATATTCCTCAACCTCCATCTGTCCTCCCCCCCCATCATTCATTTCCTATCTCCAGATGACAGATGCCTCCAGTTACTATCACTATTCCATCCACCGCCCAGTACAGAGACAGCCCAGCGAGCCCAGAGACATGACTGTGAGGCAGCCCTGTCAACCAAGCTATGTTTTTTCCCTCTGGAAGATATAGTACTTGCTCATCCCTGTAGCTAGAGTACACTGTACTCCCCATGATTCCTCCGGCAACACGCCCTCTGCACCCCTAGGTTGTCTCCTGTCTTTAACTTCTGACTATAGGTCTACATAGCCTCTGGTCTGCCTGTATTCTGTGATTTCTTTCCACACCACCACAGGAGTGCCTGTACTCTGTGACTCCTGACAACAAACCCCAGACCAGTTACAGAGTCTTACCAGTTACTTTTACAGAGTTCCCCATTGCCATGAGAAATAAGGATGATAGTGTCCCCTCCTAAAACCCCACTCCACTACATCCCACCTACTGAGTCTCCATGTAACACATCTCTCATGTGCCGCGCTAACTACACTCTCCTTGCTTCCTATGCCAGAATCTGCAAGCATCCTCTTCCAGTCGAAAATGTGGTATCCCATTGACCCCTTGTTTGTCAGCCTTTCATGTATCCTTGTCGTGCTGCAGCTTCTCAGCCCTTAGTCAACCCTCTGCCTTCCAGTTTTCCTCATCCTCCTCCACCACCTTGCCCTTCTCACAGCCCTTATACAGCCTCTCCTCTCTGTAGGCCTCCTTTTTTCACCCTTCCCCTTTACAGCTATTGCACAGCCTCCCCTCCCCACTTGCCCCTGGTGTTCATCATCCCCACCCTTCCCTCACACTCCACCACTGATTGCAATGCTTGTTTGTGAAAGTGGAATTCTGCCTCAGTGCCACAGCACAGTGGTGTCCTTGTGGACAATGATGTCAGCCACTGGCGCAGAAGACTCCTGTATTCCCAACCCTGTGCACAATACGGATCAGTGTCTGAAAGTGGAAACCTGCATGATTACTGCAGCACAATGATGACTCTTGTATATAATGTTGGCAAAGAGCAGGAGACCAAACCTACAGCTCCAGCAGTGTGGTATTCATCGCAACAAGAGCAATGCAGAGCTCTGACAGGCAGGCTATTTATGAAACACTCAAAGTCAGAAGTGAACTGAGGTCTCACTTGTGCACACTACAAATTTTTAAATGGTATTCAGGCCGACATAATTTCAGCTGGTGTGAAGCAAGATTAGAAGGTGTGAGGAGATTTTGGAAAGCAGCTATTTTATTGAACAATCATGAGATTTAAGTTGATGTAAATGGCATTCACAGCATTCGGATGACAGCAGCCCTCCTCAGAGTGCAAGGCCAATTGGAGGAGTCCCATCACCTTCTGTCCAAGGAAATGGTGCTGTTATGGTAGCGCACTGGCCCTGACCACTGCCCAGGCTTCTTCAGTCTCCTCCTCTGTGTGGTCATCCTCCAAGGAGATATGGCACTTTTTCATCTCCTCCAGATCCAGATGGTCTCCCCTCTGCAGCGCCAAGATGTGGAGAGCACAGCAGTGTGGGAAAGCCTCAGGGAGCTAACTGTAGGCAAACCTCTGATCGGTCCAGGTACCTGAACCGCGTCTTCAGCAGGCCAATTGCCTGCTCAACCAGCACGCGCATTGAAATGTCAGCCTCATTGTAACGGGCCTCCATTTGTGGCCTCCACACTGAGTGGGTACCCCTTGTCCCTAAGGAGCCATCCCTCTAGCTGTCACTTTTCCTCCAAGGGGGCTAGATCTGAGAGTGCCCCAAGATGTGATGTAGTTCCCTGGGAAATGGGCACACACCTGCATGAAGCACATTGTGTTGTCACAGATGAGCTGCACATTGAGGGATGAGTATCCCTTGCAGTTCATGAATGGTGCTGAGTGGCACCCTGGAGCGCAAGGACCATGTGGATGCAGTCAACCAAACCTTGCACATGGGGCAAGCCTGCTAAGGTGGTGAAGCCCATGGCCCTGGCACCTTGGCTCACCTGGTCCCAAAGTTGATATACATGTGAGCCCTCGCACAAAGGGCATCTGTAACCTTCCGGATGCATTTGTGTGTGGCCGACTGGGAGATGCCACACAGGTCGACCTTATTGCTCTGGAATGAGCCATTCACATTGAAATTCAGAGCGGCTTTGAATTTAAGAACCACAAGTTGGTTGAAAAGTTGATTTCCCCCCATTTCATGTAGTCCTGGCTCTAGCAGGATGTGGCAGAGGTGGTCCACCATCTCCCGGGACAGACGTAGCCTTCTACAGCACTGCATCTCTGATATCTACAGGTACAATGTTGGAAAACCCTCTGCCAGGACCGATGCATCTATGGTGCTGCTCCCGGAACAGCGAAAGGCCCAACATCTCCCTCCTCCACAGGGCACTGGTCCTGGTCAGGTGCTGTGGCAGGTTGGTTTTTCTGCAACTGCCCTATGCCAATAAATAGGATAGCCAACTCGACAAGCTACATGATCCTCCAGACGATGCACTGTAAAGAAAAGAAAACCACAGTGAGCCATAAAGATTTGTGAGAGAGTCATGACTCTCCTCTCTCAATTGTCCTGGGACTACCACCCAATGGAAGCACACTCAGTAGGTGCCTCAACTCCATCCCTCACACTCTCCACTCTGACACTATAGCCACATCTCCACATTGGTCCCTGTCAATTCCAGCAGGATGCAGCGTGGATCCACCAGGGTCTCCGTGGTAACAATCGCCCACATTCCTCCAGTCCCTAACTTCCCTCAAAGAAACCTGGCGCCACGTTAGAGGGCAGTCGAGTGGCTGCATGTGACCGGGGATCTCACCGATGTACACTGTCATGACCTCGATTTGGGTGGTGATGATAGGCACCGCCATCACACCTTGCATAGGGGTTCACATCAGTGTTATCTGTGTGATGTTGCAGCTTTTCTGGAAATGTCATCTCAATGCTTGGGACATATACTTACAAAGGGTTAAAAGGTAACCTCCACTCAATGGTTGTGCTGCTTGACTGCATAACCTTTATTGGCATAACCACTGGTAAAGTGAGGCCAGGGTGCCTGTTCAACCAAGTGTCTCCTCTTGTGGTAGACAAGGCACAGCTGAATCGTGCAAGGCCAGCAATGAGCATGACCAGTGCATTCCTAGAGGGCACCCTATTTCTCCCAGGTCACAAGACGTCCAGAGCTGAGCAGCCTTCCATGACCCATTGAGATATACCGTTACATGTAAGTACCCTGACAATTGGTTTTGGCTTTCTGGGCAGCTTCTTCCCTTTGTCCTTAAACCGGTGCCTGAATGTGGGTTCCAATAACACTGTAGTCATCTTCCCCCAAGTGTGAGGCCCTTCTAGCCGCATGAGGGGAGATGCAACCCATTACCAAATCCCCAATCTGCCCTTACAGCCCAGCCTGTCATGGGACCCCAGGTGACTCACAGTCACCCCCCAGGGCCGAGTCTTTTGCTTTCAAGCCCTTCCACCCTCTTGCCAGCCCCCACTAAGGAAGGGCTCTCTCTCAGCTGCAATATGAACAAGGACCCCAGGACGGAGCACACGGGAAAAGCTGCCTGCATACCAGACTTTACAACCTCTTTAGAGCAAGGGGCGCCACAACATGAAGGGCAGGTAAGGCCTGCAAGTGACTCCTCCCGACCCTTCTCCGAATCATAATTTCATGAACCCCCATCCCCGGCCCCAAGTTAAATTATCCGTGTCCCCCAGAGCCCTCTCCGGTTTCCCCTGAGCAGTGCACACAGCAGAGCGTGCTGGCTGCCTAAGCGTTCATCTCCAAACTCCCCTTCGGAGATAAAGGCGCCAGCTTCACGCTTATGTAGAGTTGTTGTAAATGGCACCAGTGTGACATCACACTGTGCCCGTTGAGTATCCAGTGAGGGGGGAAGTCGCGGAGAAAGTGCTCACTAATGACATGCTAATCATAGAATCATAGAATACCTGCAGTGCAGAAGGAGGCCATTCGGCTCATCGAGTCTGGACTGAGTCTCTGAAAGAGCCCCCAACCCCGCCCCCCCAACTCCCTACCCCCACACTCTATCCATAACATTACGCATTGACCATGTCTATTCCAGCTAATCTACACACCTTTTGGACACTAATGAGCAATTTAACATGACCAATCCACCGAACCTGCACATCTTTGGACTTTGGGAGGAAACCCATTCAGATATGGGGAGAACATGCAAACTCCACACAGTCACCCAAGGACACGCTTTCCGAATTTCGTAAAAACTGGAGTAAATCCCCACTGTTTTTTCCAGCGGGAGTTTCAAAATGAATTTCCCACACCCTGTGCACCGCAGAGTGCACTAACGTGAATCACGCTGAAAATCAGTGGACTGGGCCTATTCCCACCGGAGAGGCCAACAACATAACGCTGAATGGGCCACTGCGCATACGCTGATCTGTCAGCACCGAGGACTGCGAGCCTCCTGATTGCTGGCCAGCTCCATTGCTGGCCAGCCCCGTGACCCCTGTAATCTGCTGCCCCCGAGCCTCCCATGGCCCGATCACTGACTCCCCGAATATATCTGGCCAGACTCGGTCCCCCTCCTGCCCTTGGCCTGCCTCGATCTCCCTCCCACCCCCAGCAGCCCCTATCTCCCGATCCCCCAAGCACCAACCTGCAGTTCCAACTCCTCCCACAATGGCCAGCCCCGATTGCAGCCTCCTCCCTCTGTCACCCAAACCCAACTGCAGTGTGGCAATGGGACGCTCCCAAACCCACTGATCTCCCCCCCTCAGAAGCCCCTCACATTGGACCTCCATTAAGCCCCACCCCCTTGGCACTGCCCAATGCCCAGTGGGCAGTGCCAAGATGCCCCCTGAGCATTGGCACTTTGCCCCTTGGGCAGTGCCAGTCTGACACTACCAAGGTGTAAATGCCCAGGGGACACCCTCCCACCGACCCCGACCCTCTGGGGGACTTCAGTGGCCTCCCCTTCACTTCAGCAGGGGAGCTGTAGTAAATCCTGCTGGAGTGAACCACTCCTGGTGGAGGGGGAGATGGTAGTGGGCCTGGAGACTTGGGTCCCGGGCCTGCTAATCATATGTTAAATAGATTGAACGGGTGATTTAAATAAATTATGCAGCTCTGCGACGATTTCTGGCATGGAGCTGACGGTGCCAGAGAAATGGCGCTCGGAGACTTGCGGAGACTGTGGCGCCCAGCAGTTGAGCCCCTGAAACAGCCCCTGCTTGAGTCTCCCGGCCTGTTGTGCTACAAAAGCAGTGCAGCAAGCTGGGAGAATTGCCCCAATAGGGTGGGATTTAAATGTCATAACTGTGAGTAAATCAAGATGAATCATGGAGGTCTCTTAGGTGTACTCGGCATCACAATCTTTCAACACTTAGTGCAATGAAAGTGCCCCCATGCAAATCACACCGTCATGAAGGCTCCAGTCACATGACTCAGCTGAGGTGGCTGCAGTTGTGCCCAGTCAAGCAACACGGTAGCACAGTGGTTAGAACTGCACTGCTGCTTCTCAGGAACCCAGGTTCGATTCCCGGCTTAGGTCACTGTCTGTGTGGTTTGCATGTTCTCTCTGTGTCTGTGTGGGTTTCCTCCCACAGTCCAAAAGGCATGTTGGTTCGGTGCATTGACCCCGAACAGGCACCGGACTGTGGCAATCAGGGGAATTTCACAGTAACTTCATTGCAGTGTTAATGTAAGCCTTACTCGTGACTAATAAATAAACTTTTACCTTATTTTAAGTTGCATTTAAACACTCCCGCTGCAGCCGTCATCAAACACACAAGGAAAATGGCATCAAGCAAAGCAACCCCATGCTTCGCAGAGGAAGAGCTCAGACGTCTGCGGGACGTTGTGGTGGAGAGGAGGGCCACCTTGTTCCTCCAAGACAGCCGACGACCCAATGTGGCCTAGGAAGCGGTGGCAGCAGCAATCAGTGCCCAGGCACTGACATGGACAACGAGTGCAGAAAGAAAATAAACAACCTCGTTCGGGCAGCAGGGGTGAGTGTCCATCCCATCCTGGCATCAGTCCTGTCCGTCGTGCCTGGAATGCCTCCATCATCCACTTCCTGACATGCTGCAGCCTTCCAGCATCTGACCTCCTAGAACCTTCCTCCAACTCCTGTGGCACCCACTGTCAAACCCCTGCCTGCCGAGGCATGGTGCCGACATATGCCACTTGATTTACAACAACCCCCGACACCCTGCTTTCAATCCCCCATGATGACCCCACAGGATAAGATGGCCCATAACACAAAGGATCATGAGAAAACAGAAGGTGGGGTCCCCAAGCTGCGTCTCCTGACTCCCTTTGAGGAGTGTGCCATGGAGCTGTCGAGCCGTGCCACAGAAGTGAGGAGCAATGAAACCTTCATTTATATGACTTTTCCCAAGTAAGTTGCAAGCTGCCCAGATACTTGTCCCTCACTTGCATTGAACCACATGCCTTCTTTTGCAGGGGATGACCCAGTTGAGTCCTCAGCAATCAGGAGTCGGCATCCCCTCTTCCGCCCCCACTGCGACTCTCGTCGACATCTCAGAGGAAGGTTCTGAGGATAGCTCCGAGGAAAGTACCTACCAGTCAACCTGCACCATCCATCAGTGCAGATACAGTCACCACTGTGGGACATGTTAGTGGTGAGGCTTCTGGAATGCTTTCTGATGTGCACAATGCAGCCGTAGATGCGGATCAGGTGGAGGTGGGACATTAGAGGGCTTGGGCAGCTGGAGATCTGCCGGAGCCAAGTAGACAGCTGGCCCCTAGCCAGGTGCTATGCCGCTGGGATCATTCAGAAGCTGCTGAAATTGAAGATGCAGAGCCAGGACTGCAGAAGCGGGAGTGAGCAACATTACTGAACTTGCGAGGCTGCCTGGAGGAGTCCCACAGCCTTCAGGTGCAAGAGATAGTGCCGGTATTGCGTGGCATCCAGGCCAACACTGCAAGGGTGGCGGCTGCAGTGGAAGGCTGGTGGAGAAAATGGTAGTCATGATGTGGCGATGCCAGCGTTGGACTGGGGTCAACACAGTAAGAGTTTTAACAACACCAGCTTAAAGTCCAACAGGTTTATTTGGTAGCAAATACCATTAGCTTTCGGAGCGCTGCTCCTTCGTCAGATGGAGTTGAAATCTGCTCTGAAACAGGGCACAGAGACACAAAATCAAGTTACAGAATACTGATTAGAATGCGAATCTCTACAGCCAACCAGTTCTTAACGATACAGACAATGTACTCAAAGTGGTAGCCATGGGTGGCAGGGTCTAAGGCATGGCTGAGCCTCACAGGATCAAGGCAAGGGGCTTGGGAGCATAGCCAAGTCTCACAGGACAATGGTGCGGGCCTCGGGAGCATGCTGGAGACACAGGGAGCCATGGCTGTGGCCTTGGATAATGTGGCCCAGTCACAGCAGGCAAATGTGAAGGGGTCTGAGAGCTTGGCCCAGTCACAGCGGGCTATTGCTGAGGGGTTCCAGAGCTTGATCCAGGCTCAGAGGGCTATCGCTGAGACTTGCACACCATGTTGCAGGCAATGTTGGGCCTCCAGGACTGGGAGAGTCAGGTGGAAGTCTCACAACATCAGGTTAAAGTCCAACAGGTTTATTTGGTAGCAAAAGCCACTGGAATGCCCCCATCAAATAAACCTGTTGGACTTTAACCTGGTGTTGTGAGACTTCTTACTGTGTTTACCCCAGTCCAACGCTGGCATCTCCACATCGAGTCAGGTGGCGCAGGAGCTTCTGGAGCTCAGTCCCAGTTCCCCTCTATCCCATGGAGTGGCCCAGGGGGCCCATGGCCACCCCGATGGAGGAGGAAAAGCTGGATCCCAAGCTGGGGCCTTCCACCTGGGAGACCCTAGCTGTCCCCAGCCTTTCCGAATCTCCCCCTTCCTGACACCAGTGCATCTCATAGGCACCAGGCCGAACAGCGTGGCATATCTATATCCATGACAACAGAAAGTCGGCTGGGGCTCTCCAGGTCTTGGCCCTCCAGGGGACACCTGCCATAGGGTGCGGAATACGGCTGACCACCTCCACATCTGATGTGCATCCTGGGAGGTAACCTAGATGTAGCAGTAGACAACGAAAGATTAAGAAGTTGCAGGGTCACCAAGAGGGCATGGTTGAAGACAAACACCATAGTTAGGGGTAGGGACTGTAAATAATCTCTAGTAAATGTTCTTGCACCCCACAGCTGTGACTCCTTAGTCTCTGATTTGCCTCCCACAGGGATTTCCATACCGCAACTGTAGCCATTGAGGCTCAGAGCATTGTTCGGCGGGAGGGAGGCCCTTTGGCCGACAAACTGTGCACCAGCAAAGCCTCCCACCGGATCCGGTCAAGCATCAAGCTCAAGTGCCAAGGTACCACAAGTCCTTAACCAAAACGCCATTAGGATTATGGGGTCACTGACCCCTGCCGCTGATGCGGGACTCAGTAATCTGAGCTCCTCTGCCCCACTCCCCGCCAGACCCCCAAGCGGTCCCCGCAGTGTGGGGTCCTGTAGGCCCATAGTGACAGGCAGCCTACCATTACTTACTCATCACCCACCGGACGCTAAGACTGCCTCTGAGCATCAGCCCCCCACCCCAGGACATTGGACCACATGCAACCAACCCTCACTCAGATATGGGGTCGGGCACCAGTTTGTATGCCGCATAGCAAGTCGTCATCACCCTCCTGCTTAGACACAAAGACTGCTAACAAGGCCAACCCAGGCCCCTCACCCTAGTGTGATTTAAATGGGAAACTTGGTCAGGAGTGTGGACAAAGTGTGGAGGTGGTGGTTGTGGGGGTGGGGGTGTTGAAGGACCTCAGGGGGATAGTGGTTGGAGCTGTTGAACCTCAAAACTCCTAGTGGGAGAACCTGGCAGTGATGAGGGACTCCCTTGCTGTCCTGCCCTGCCTTGCCGTACTTTTGCAACTGCCTCATCCGCTACATCCTCCTCAGGGGAGTGCGCCTGGTCCTCCTCCTCCTCCTTCTCCAGGTTGTTGCCCCGCTGCTGCACAGGTTGTGGAGCACACAGCAGACCACTACAATGTGGGAGACACTCAGGGGGTTGTACTGGAGTGCCCTGCATAGCCCAATGCACTGATTGATGATGGTCCGGGTGGCAGCAAGGGCCTGTTTGTAGCACGTCTCCACCTGGCATCATCAGCCACAGTGGGTAACCCTTATCCCCATGAGGCAACCCAGCAGCCGGGAGTGATCCTTCCAGCCAAGCAAGATGCAGCTGTTGGGCACGCTCCTTGGGTGCTATGCATACACTTGCATGATATTCATCCGCTGGTTACAGACTAACTGGATATTCAGGGAGTGGAACACCTACCGATTGATAAAGGGCTCCCTGATTCAACAGGGCCCAAAGAGCGACGCTAGTTCCTTCTATAGCCCCCTATACATAGCTCATCCTGGCACTGATAATGAAGCCTGTAATTCGGGTATCCTGTTGGGCCCTGGCCATGTCGAAGTCGTGGCCTGCCCTGGCGTTTAGGGCATCCATCACCTCACAGACGCACTTGTGTGCAGAGGACTGCAAAATGCCGCAGAGGTCACCGCTGGTAGCATAGAAGGACCTGGTGGCATAGCAGTTCTAACTTGTTAGAACACTAACTGGAATACTGTTATTGGAATAATTAATCAGTTTCACACCAGTTTTGAGTAAAAGGAAAGCACATTAGAGACTTCTTGTATTTTCCTTCTGAGATAACAGACATGATTGCAGCTGTATCAACAATGAAAGTTAAGTTGTGAATCTCCAACTTTTCATAGAATCATCATAGAATCCCTACAGAGCAGAAGGAGGTCATTTGGCCTATTGAGTCTGCACCGACAACAATCCCACCCAGGCCCTATCCCCATAACCACACATATTTACCCTGCTAATCCCTGGGATACAAAGGGGCAATTTAGCATGGCCAATGCACCTAACCTGCACATCTTTGGACTTTTATTTCTACTGTGGGTGCCTGAATAAAAGCTTCAGCCTTATTACTCTCATCTTCTATGTGCTGTTTTTATTGTTCTCTGGCTGAGTACAATTTTTGATCTTTCTGCTTCATAACATCAATTTCTGAACACAAATCTATTATAGGCACATTCAAGGATCCCCAAGCGCCAGAACAAGCTTTAGATCTGCCACGTACTTGATCCAGTGCATGGTTGTTGCCTGGTGCTTTACTGTCTCCTTCTGCATGCCATCTGGACATGACTGACTTTCCCACAGGCATAGCACTTGGTCTGGAAATGAGGGCATTTAAATGTTGGTGGCGACCAGGCAACAGTAGCATCTAAATTTCTGACTCCAGAACTTTCCAGTCCTCCCACAGCAGGTCTTTCTGCTGAGGATGTGGCTCACCATTGACCATTATTGGGATCCCCTGGTCCCGTTGAAGTCTACAGCGTTTTACATGGCTTAGCTATCCCACCACCGGGGAATCCTTGACAGGGTCGACTTTGGCAGTACCAGAAGATCCTGCAGGTAGGAAGGGCTGTGAACCTGAATGGTGTGGCCTAAGATCTTATTAAAATCTAGGGCAGTACAGTGGCACAATGGTTAGCACTGCTGCCTCACATTGCCAGGGACCCGGGTTCGATTCCAGTCTTGGGTGCCTGTGTGGAGTTTGCACGTTCTCCAGGAACTCTTCAAATGCAGATAATGAAAATATAACAAAGCTTATTCCAATTTATAAATCAAAGAAAGGGTTTAATAAAGAAACGTCATTACTCCAAGCTCCCCACAATTCCAAACAGATTCTTATTTATCGTGAGTCATAGTCATAGAGTCATAGAGATTTACAGCATGGAAACAGGCCCTTCGGCCCAACTTATCCATGCTGCCCCTTTATAAACCCCTAAGCTAGTCCCAATTACCCGCATTTGGCCGATATCCCTCTATACCCATCTTACCCATGTAACTGTCTAAACGCTTTTCAAAAGACAGAATTGTACCCGCCTCTACCACTATCTCTGGCAGCTTGTTCCAGACACTCACCACCCTCTGTGGAAAAAAATTGCCCCTTTGGACCCTTTTATATCTCTCCCCTCTCACCTTAAACCTATGCCCTCTAGTTTTAGACTCCCCTACCTTTGGGAAAAGATATTGACTATCTAGCTGATCTATGCCCCTCATTATTTTATAGACCTCTATAAGATCACCCCTCAGCCTCCTACGCTCCAGAGAAAAAAGTCCCAGTCTATCCAGTCTCTCTTTATAACTCAAACCATCAAATCCCGGTAGCATCCTAGTGGATCTTTTCTGCACTCTTTCTAGTTTAATAATATCCTTTCTATAATAGGATGACCAGAATTGTACACAGTATTCCAAGTGTGGCCTTACCAACGTCTTGTATAACTTCAACAAGACGTCCCAACTCCTGTATTCAATGGTCTGACCTATGAAACCAAGCATGCTGAATGCCTTCTTCACCATTCTGTCCACCTGTGACTCCACTTTCGTGGAACTATGAACCTGTACCCCTAGATCTCTTTGTTCTGTAACTCTCCCCAATGACCTACCATTAACTGAGTAAGTCTTGCCCTGGTTCGATCGACCAAAATGCATCACTTTGCATTTATCTAAATTAAACTCCATCTGCCATTCATCAGCCCACTGGCCCAATTGATCAAGATCCCGTTGCAATCCTAGATAGAGTCAGCTGGTACATCATTCAGTAATTGGTTCCATGGTTTACTGGGTCAGCTGACCCTTACAGCTTGTTACCATTGGTCACATTACATCCAATACAAAGTTGCCACCGGTTACATTCTAACACCTGTGTACGTGGGTTTCCTCTAGGTGCTCCAGTTTCCTCCCACAATCTAAAGATGTGCAGGTTAGGTGGATTGGCCATGGTAAATTGCACCTTAGTGTCCCAAGATGTGTAGGTTAGCAGGATTAGCAGGATAAATACGTGGAGTTATGGAAAGGGGCTAGGCAGGATCCTCAGTGCAGATTCGATAGGCCAAATGACCTCCTTCTACACTGTAGGAATTCTATAATTTCTGCAGGCATTAGAGAGTCTGCAGAAAAGCTTCACAAGAATGGTTCCAGGGATGAGGAACTTCAGTTACATAGATACATTGGAGATGTTGGACTGTTTTTCTCGGAGAAGAAGGCTAGGGTGATTAGTGGGGTAAATATGTAGGGTTATGGGGATAGGGCCTGGGTGGGATTGTTGTCGGTGCAGACTTGATGGGCCGAATGGTCTCCTCCTGCACTGTAGGATTCTATGAATTCTGTGAAGAGCACATTGAGAAGAAATTTGATAAAGGTATTCAAAATCATGAGGAGTCTTGACAGAGTAGAGTCATAGAGGTTTACAGCATGGAAACAGGCTCTCCGGCCCAACTTGTCCATGCCACCCTTTTTTTTTAACCCAGAGGCTAGTCCGAATTGCCCGCATTTGGCCCATATCCATCTTACCCATGTAACTGTCTAAATGCTTTTTAAAAGACAAAATTGTACCTGCCTCTACTACTACCTTTGACAGCTTGTTCCAGACACTCACCACCCTCTGTGTGAAAATATTGCCCCTCTGGACACTTTTGTATCTCTCCCCTCTCACCTTAAACCTATGCCCTCTAGTTTTAGACTCCCCTACCTTTGGGAAAAGATATTGACTATCTAGCTGATCTATGCCCCTCATTATTTTATAGACCTCTATAAGATCACCCCTCAGCCTCCTACGCTCCAGAGGAAAAAGTCCCAGTCTATCCAGCCTCTCCTTATAACTCAAACCATCAAGTCCCAGTAGCATCCCAGTAAATCTTTTCTGCACTCTTTCTAGTTTAATAATATCCTTTCTATATCAGGGTGACCAGAACTTACACAGTATTCCAAGTGCGACCTTACCAATGTCTTGTACAACTTCAACAAGACGTCCCAACTCCTGTATTCAATGTTCTGACCAATGAAACCAAGTATGCTGAATGCCTTTTTCACCACTGTGTACACTTGTGACTCCACTTTCAAGGAGCTATGAACTTGTACCCCTAGATCTCTTTGTTCTGTAACTCTCCCCAATGTCCTACCATTAACTGAGTAAGTCCTGCCCTGGTTCAAACTACCAAAATGCATCACCTCGCATTTATCTAAATTAAACTCCATCTGCCATTCGTCAGCCCACTGGTCCAATTGATCAAGATCCCATTGCAATCCGAGATAGCTTTCTTCACTGTCCACTATGCCACCAGTAGATAGGGAAAACTGTCCACATTGATGGAAGGATCAAGAAGCAGAAGGCACAAGTTTAAGGTAATTGGCAAAAGAAGCAAGGGTGACATGAGGAAAAGTTTTCTTACAAGGTGAGTGGTTAGGATCTGAAATGCACTGAGAATGTGGTGGAGGCAGGTTCAATTAAAACTTTCAAGCGGGAATTGGATTATTATCTGAAAAAAAAGGATATGTAGGACTACAGGAAGAAGGAGGGGGAGTGGCACCATTTGAACTGCTCCTTCAGATAAACAGAAGAGGCACAATGGGCTGAATGGGCTTATTCAGTGCTGTAACTGTTCTTTGAATCTATGATTTATAGCAAAATACTAAATAAAGGAAACTCTAACTGTGTCCCTACTGTGCGGTGACAGAAAAGTTCATTAAAACCATTTATCCATTAATCACTGAGAGCATTTCCCTTATCTCAAAAAGCAGTTGTAACAGGTCCTTTAGAAAATAAGTCTTCATATAAGACAATACTATGCATGCCCTTTGAAAATTAGTCTTAAGCATTTCGTAACTTATATTTTATTAACAAATTGCTTTACACCTGTCACTGTGATTCTCAACTCATCCTAAACTTTTCTGCCTCAAGTCTTTGTAGTCAGCCAAAATAAAAATGTTTTATTTGCTTAAAGTTATCATTCCAGCTGATGATTGCATGTGGCTGTACTGCTTTGCATTGATCTGACTGGTTTATGTTAACAGTTTTCTATCCCACTGAAAAAGCTGCCATTTGCCATGAAACACTGACATACTAATTTAAAAGTTGAAAAGTTAACTATTACCTTAAAAATCTAAAACAAGTGATTTTCTTAAGTATGAAAAATGCTTCAGATAACTTCAAAAACAACCCTGATATATGAACCCAAAAGATAATTAATCACAAGTAGACTTAGCTAGAACTTTAAATGGTGAACACTCAGCCAAAGACTAACAGAGGAAGATGCACTTCACTATTCAATTTCTCAACAATTGTTCAGTAAAGTTTTCCTAATTTCTTGTACCTAATGAAGATAAGCATCTTAACAATGAAATGCCAATTCATCCATATACTAAAAAGGACCGATTTGCATTTATATAATACTTTTCACGACGATCTGACGTCTCAAAGCACTTTACAGCCAATTGGGTATTTTTGAAGGGTAATAACTGTTATAATGCAGGAAATCTGGCACTGATTTTACACAAATAGTAATCCGGTAATGACTAGATAATCCATTTTTATTATGTTGATAAATATTAACCTGGAGACGAGAGAACTCCCCTACTTTTCTTCAAAATAGTGCCATTGGATTGTTTACATCTACCAGAACAGGCAGGTGCAGTTTAATGTCTCAACCAAAAGGTGGAACCACTAAAAGTGCACGGTGGCACACAGTGGTTAGCACTGTTGCCTCACAGCACCAAGAACCCAGATTTGATTCCTGGCTTGGGTCGCTGAATTTGCGGAGGCTGCACGCTCTCCCCGTATCTGAGTGGGTTTCTTCCGGATGCTCTGGTTTCCTCCCACAGTCTGAAAGACATGTTGGTTAAGTGTATTGGCTATGCTAAATTCTCCCTCGGTTTACCCGAACAGAGTGTGGCGACTAGGGGACTTTCATAGTGACTTCATTGCAGTGTTAATGTAAGCCTACTTGTGACTAATAAATAAATAAAAAGTGCAGCACTCGTTCAATACTCACTGTCGTATCAACCGTGATTTTTGTGTTCAGGTCCAAGATTGGAACTTGAACCCATAATCTTGTGACTCAGAGGTGCTATCAACTGAGCCACATCTGATACACTATGATACACTTTGATAACCATCCTTGCAATTCAGCAGATATGTCACACAGGAACTAATGAAAATTAAACAGCCTCCCAGTGTACAATGCTTTTTAAAATCATGTCCCTAATTATTTTCTAACAGTTGTAATTTTTATTTCTTGTTTTGATTGAGCAAAGAAGCAAGAATTGGCCCCAAATCATGGTAGCCATACATCCGGACATGACCCAACATTGCTAGTTGTAGTCTTAACTGCAGATTTCCAAAATGCTTTTCCAAGGATGAAGAATCCAAAAAAGACCACTAACATAACAAGAGCAGGATTTAGGGAACGCAGTGTTAAGTGGTTACAGACATCCCTGATTTCACCAGGCATACTCATCTGTTGCCAGCAGAATAAAAGCCAATTGGACCTCTCATAAAATCATGGAAGAATAGGAAAGAAGTTTTGAAAGGGTATCAGAGCTGCTTGCATTGTAAAGAGGCCATAGCCATGCAGGGTTAAGAGAACAGAAATTTAAGATTCTCGTCAGGTCAGCCAGCTACCTCCAGAAACTTTGGGGTCTTTGGCACAGAGAACTTCACACCACAGAATGCCTGCTCCTGCAGGGCCCAGCTCCTGAAACGGGAAACATTGCAGAAACAGGGCAGGCTGAATAGTGTTCAGATTCACCTAGGATAAATAGTAGATCACGGCCCAACATTTTTACAGTTTATTAAAACATCAAAAGAATTAGCAAACACCAAATTCCTCATCTTATTTGAGAGGGAGACAAAAGTTATGGAGCTGCAAAAAAATTTGAGATCCCAGAGATTCAGCAATTAGTGTTTTTTTTGTTCATTCATTGCCTGTAGGCATTGCTGACAAGGCCAACATTTATCACCCATCCCCCCAATTGCCCTTGAACTGTGTAGTTTGCTAGGGCCATTAGAGAGGGCATTTAAGAGTCGACCACATGTAGGTCAGACCAGGCAAGGATTGGCAGATTTCATTACTTAAGGACATTAGTGAGCCAGATAGGTTTTTATGACAATCACCAATGGTTTCATGATCGTCATTAGACTTTTAATTCCAGATTTTTATTGAACTTAAATTTCACCATCTGCCATGGTGGGATCCAAACCCAGGTCCTGAGCGTTACCCGGGATCTCTGGAATACTAGTCCAGTGACAATACCACTATGTCACCACCTCCCTTTTGTTTCTGGACTCCAATTCTTAACTTGACAAAGAGATGAATTCTTGCAAATGTGGGAGTGTTGCAACCATGAAAAGAACAACAATTTAACCTACATCAAAAGTAAGTCCTCAATCTTAATTACAGATAGGAAACTGGCAACCTATGGCTTCTTTTGTAAAATCATATTTTGGCAACAAAACTTAAGGGTTGAGTTACAGCTTTGGAACTAATAACATTCTAACACAGTAAATTCAATAAAATTACCAATTTGTGCCATAAATGTTCCAGAGTCATCAGCTGATCTTGGATGCTGCCTTCTAATTTTCCGTTGTTTCTTAATTTCACTTCCTGAAAAAAGAAGATAAACCCATTTAACCCTTTGAACTATGCTGACTTAAAATCCAAAAATAAGAGCTTTTAATATTTTTAGTAAATTAAAATGTATTTTGCAGGACAATTCACTATAAAATGGAGCATACCATTTCATCCTCGAACAAGACTTTAAGCCTTAGTCAGAGTACTGTCCAATTTTCTCTCCTCAAAGGTGGTATTTTTGAAAGGGTGCTGATGAGGTCCACAAGAAACAATTGCAATTCAAATCATGTTAGTTAGTTTGAGAAGCCTAAAAAGCTTGGACTCTATACTTAAGACAAGAGTTGATTTAGGTATGACATGACTAAAATTCATAATGTAATGAAGGGTTAAGGTGGTCTTTGTTTAGGCTAATTGTTTGAACTATATTGTTTAGGGGGGGACTAGGCTGGGTGGGGGAGGGGGTCAAAATAGGTCTTCTCCAGTCCATCAATTTTATGTTTGTACGGTCAGAATATAACGTTCATCAACAAATAGCCACTTCTCTAATTTAACTGAAAAATGATCTGCCCACTAATCTCATTACACATCAACCCCATTTTCCATAACATGGTTCTTTCATAACCTACTTCACTCTGTACCTCCCTCCCATGAGTTTTGTACTTGACTTAAATTTCGTTAGAACAGATTGTCTTTAGAATATAGCTCTCCTTCTTACAGTATATTTTTTACCGCACATCCCTTTCTATAGCATGCCATTTTCAATGTGGGACCCCCTTTAATACATATTTCTCCTTTGAGCATGTATCTTTCTACATAACCTGGCTCTCTTAACACAACACAGACTTCCTCTACATTGCTTTACTTTGATACACTGTTAAGACTGAGATGAGAGGAGTGCACTGTCTGCTTCTAGTTCCATGACTGTGTAGGTCACAACATATATTTAAATGATTTACCCAGCTAGCTGCACCATAGTGCCATAGAAAAGTTATGCAACAGAAAGTGGCCATTCAGCCCATTGTGTCTGCACAGGTCAAAAAAGAAAAAAGAAAAAAATAGCTATCCATTCTCATCCCACCTTCCAGCACCTGGTCTGCAGCCTTGCAGGTTACAGCGTTTCAGGTGCAGATCCAGGCACCTCTTTACGTGAGTTGAGGGTTTCTGCTTCCACCAACAAACCAGGCAGTGAATTTCAAAAACCCACCCTCCTCTGGGTGAAGATTTCTTTTTGTTATGTCCCCTCTAATCCTTCCACCAATCACCTTAAATCTGGAATTGACCTCTCCACCAGCAAGTTGGGGGGAAGGGAAGATTAAAACTATGGAAAGTATAACGGTTAATGGAAAGCAAAGCAGCAGGTTAGCATGTGGGGAGAAGGTTTCAACTGCATCGAAAATCAGGAAAACAATTAAAAGGAGAACTCAAAGTCACATTTTCAAAGAACTCCACCAGGCTCGTAAGGCACAATTTGCCTTTGACAAAGCTGTGCTGACTACTTTTGAGCATACTAAACTTCTCTAAATGTTCATAAATCCTGTCCCTCAGGATCTTCTCCATCAACTTACCAACCACTGAGGTTAGACTCACCGGTCGGTAATTTCCTGGGCTATCCCTATTCCCTTTCTTGAATATAGGAACCACATCCGCAATCCTCCAATCCTCCGGAACCTCTCCCATCTCCATCGACGATGCAAAGATCATCGCCAGAGGCTCTGCAATCTCTTCCCTCACCTCCCACAGTAACCTGGGGTACATCCCATCCGGTCCCGGCGACTTATCTATCTTGATGCTATTCAAAATTTCCAACACATCCTCTTTCTTAATGTCCACATACTCAATCTTTTCAGTCCGCCTCAATCCTGTAGTACAACCACCCAGGTATTTTTCCACCGTGAATACCGAGATAAAATATTCATTAAGCACCTCTGCTATTTCTTCCGGTTCTGTACAGACTTTCTCACCTTCACCGTTTATAGGTCCTATTCCTTCACATCTCATCCTTTTACTCTTCACATATTTATAGAACGCCTTTGGGTTCTCCTTAATCTTACCTGCCAAGGCCTTCTTGTGACCCCTTCTGGCTCTCCTAATTTCTTTCTTAAGTCCCTTCCTACAAGCCGTATACTCATCTAGATCCCTCTCATCGCCTAGCTCTCTGAATCTTTTGTACCCTTTCCTTTTCTTTCTCACTAGGTTCAGCGCAGCTTTCGTGCACCACGGTTCCCGTAACCTACCAACACCTCCCTGTCTCATCGGAACGTTGTCATGCAGAACTCCAGACAAACATTCCTTGAAAATCTGCCACCTTACTTCAGTACTTTTCCTCGAGAATGCCTCCTTCCAATTTACGCCTCTAATCTCCTGCCTGATGGCTTCATATTTCCCCTTACTCCAAATAAACACTTTCCTAGCTTGCCTGATCCTATATCTTTCCAATGCTAGCGTAAAGGAGATAAAGTTATGATCACTATCCCCAAGATGCTCCCCCACTGAGAGATCTGACACCTGTCCAGGCTCATTAGCCAGTACCAGATCGAGTACAGCCTCTCCTCTTGTAGGCTTATCCACATGCTGTGTCAGGAAACCCTCCTGAACACACCTAACAAACTCCTCCTCATTCAAACCCTTTACCTTGGGATATTCCAATCGATGTTTGGGAAATTAAAGTCTCCCATCATGACAACCCTGTTATTACTACATTTCGTGGAGATGCCGGCGTTGGACTGGGGTGAACACGAAGGAGCAGCGCTCCGAAAGCTAATGGTATTTGTTACCAAATAAACCTGTTGGATTTTAACCTGGTGTTGTTAAAACTCTTACAGTGATTACTACATCTCTCCAGGATCTGTTTCCCTATCTGCTCATCAACATCCCTGTTACTATTGGGCGGCCTGTAGAAAACACCCAGCAAAGTTATCGACCCCTTCCCGCTCCGAACTTCCACCCACAGAGACTCCGTAGACAATCCCTCCACGGCTTCCACCTTCTCTACAGCTGTGACACTATCCCTGATCAGCAGTGCCACTCCCCCCCCCCTCTTTTGCCTCCCTCTCTGTCCTTTCTGAAACATCTGAAACCCGGCACTTGAAGTATCCAGTCCTGTCCCTGTCCCCAAGTCTCCGTAATGGCCACCACATCACACTTCCAAGCATCGATCCACACTCTAAGCTCATCCATTTTATTCACTACACTCCTGGCGTTAAAATAGGCACATCTCAAACCTTTGGTCTGAGCTCTCCCCTTCTCCATCACCCGTCTATTCTCCCTCTTACACTGTCTACAATCCCTCTCTATTTGCAGGCTAACCTCCTCGCTCTCAGTCACCTCATCACGATTTCATCCCCCCAACCTTTCTAGTTTAAAGTCTCCCCAGTAACCTTAGCCAACCTTCCTGCCAGGATATTGGTCCCCCTGGGATTCAAGTGCCACCCGTCTTTTTTGTACAGACCACACTTTCCCCTAAAGAGGTCCCAATGATCCAGGAACCTGAATCCCTGCCCCCCGCTCCAGTCCCTCAGCCACGCATTCATCCTCCACGTCACTCCATTCCTACTCTCACTTTCTCGTGGCCCAGGCGGCAATACTGAGATTACTACCTTTGCGTTCCTTCTTCCCAACTGTCTACCTAACTCCCTATATTCTCTTTTCATGACCCCTCCCGTCTTTCTACCTATGTAAGTGGTACCAATATGTGCCACGACCTCTGGCTCCTCTCCCTCCCACCTCAGGATATCTGGGACGCGATCAGAGACATCCCGGATCTCGGCACCAGGGTGACAGACCACCATCCGAGACTCCCATCTGTCTCCGCAAAAACGCCTGTCCGACGGCAAGGATAGATACATTTTTGAACAGTAAAGGATTAAGGGTAATGGTGAGCGGGTGGGTAAGTGGAGCTGAGTCCACGAAAAGATCAGCCATATTCTTATTGAATGGCGGAGCAGGCTTGAGGGGCCAGATGACCTGCTCCTAGTTCTTATGTTCTTATGTAGAAACAGGTCTTTCCTGTCTACTCTATCTCGATCCCTCATAAACTTGTACACCTCATTTAAAGTCACCCTCCATCTTCCTCTGTTCTAAGGAGAACAACTCTCGCCTATCCAATGTTTCCTTAGATCTGCAATTTTCAAATCCTGGCAATATTCTTGTATGTCTCCTCTGCATTCTCTCCAGAACAATTACACCCTTTCTGTAATGTGATGACAAAAACTCTACATACAATTCCAGCTGTGGCCGAACCAGTATTTTCTCCATCCCTGCTTTTGGATTTTATACATCATCCAATAAATGAAAGCATTCAACATAGTTTCTTTACCATCTTAGCCATCTGTCCTGCCATCCTCAGGGACCTGTGGGCATGCACTCCAAGTTCTCTCACTTCTTCTGCCTCTCTCAATATCCTCCCATTATTTCAATATTCCTTTACTTTGTTTGTTCTCCCCAAATGCATTACTTCACACTTTTCTGGATTGAGTTCCATTTGCCACTTTTCCGCACATTCACCAAAACCATTGATATCATTCTGAAGTCAACAGTTGTCCTGTTCACTATCAACTAACTACATGTCCATTCTTATGTCATCTGCTGTTACTTTTCTGACTAGTCTGCCATGTTGGACCTTATCAAATGCTTTATTCAATTCTATGTAGCCAACATCCACTGCACTCCCCTCATTAATCCTCCCTGTTACTTTCTTGAAAACTAGTAAATTAGTAAGACACAATCTTCCCCAAATAAAACAATGCAGCCTATCACTGATTAATCTGTTCCTTTCTAAGTAACAGTTTATCCTGTCAGACTTAATGGTCTATAATCATTGTCCTATCCCTCAAATCCTTTTTAAATAATGGTACAAGCTTTGAAGGCCTTGAGTCCTTTGATACGTCACCTATAAATATCTAGTGAGGATCAGAAAATAATCCTCATTGCATTCGCTATTTTACCCGGCTTCCATTAACAGCCTAGGATGTAACCCATCTGGCCCTGGTGATTTATCTAATTTAAAGGATGGCAGTGATGACAGTCCATCCAATACTTCTTCTCTCATTATGCTTATTCTACCTAATATTACACACTCCTCCTCTTTAACGAGAATACCTATGCCATCCCTCTCCTTTGCGAAGACAGAGACAAAGTACTCAGTAAGAGCCCTGTCCACATCGCCTGCAATCAAACTTTAAGTTACCTTGTACATCTCTGATGGGCCCTAACTTTTCCTTGGTTATCCTCTAGCTCTTATTGTACTGGTAATACAACTTTGGGTTTTCCTTGATTTTACCTGCCAATATTTTTTTCATATCCACTCTTTTTCTAATTTCCTTTTTTACTTCAACCCTATACATAGAAAACATAGAAAAACATAGAAAACTACAGCACAAAACAGGCCCTTCGGCCCCACAAGTTGTGCCGAACATATCCCTACCTTTTAGGCCTACCTATAACCCTCCATCCTATTAAGTCCCATGTACTCATCCAGGAGTCTCTTAAAAGACCCTATTGAGTTTGCCTCCACCATCACTGACGGCAGCCGATTCCACTCGCCCACCACCCTCTGTGTGAAAAACTTACCCCTAACATTTCCCCTGTACCTACACCCCAGCACCTTAAACCTGTGTCCTCTCGTAGCAGCCATTTCCACCCTGGGAAAAAGTCTCTGAGAGTCCACCCGATCTATGCCTCTCAACATCTTATATACCTCTATTAGGTCTCCTCTCATCCTACGTCTCTCCAAGGAGAAAAGACCAAGCTCCCTCAGCCTATCCTCATAAGGCATGCCACTCAATCCAGGCAACATCCTTGTAAATCGCCTCTGTACCCTTTCAATCTTTTCCACATCCTTCCTATAGTGAGGTGACCAGAACTGAGCACAGTACTCCAAGTGGGGTCTGACGAGGGTCTTATATAGCTGCATCATTGTCCCCGGACTCCTAAACTCAATCCCTCGATTGATAAAGGCCAGCACACCATACGCCTTCTTAACCACCTCCTCCACCTGCAGGGCCGATTTTAGAGTCCTGTGGACCCGGACCCCAAGGTCCTTCTGATCCTCCACAGTACTAAGAGTCTTTCCCTTTATATTGTACTCCTTCATCCCATTTGACCTGCTAAAATGGACCACTATGCATTTATCTGGGTTGAAGTCCATCTGCCACTTCTCCGCCCAGTCTTGCATCCTATCCATGTCCCTCTGTAACTTCTGACATCCCTCCAGACTATCCACAACCCCACCAACCTTCGTGTCGTCAGCAAACTTACCAACCCATCCCTCCACTTCCTCATCCAGGTCATTTCCGAAAATGACAAACAGCAAGGGTCCCAGAACAGATCCCTGGGGCACACCACTGGTGACCGACCTCCATTTAGAAAAAGACCCATCTATACACACTCTCTGCCTCCTTTGGGCAAGCCAGTTCCGGATCCACAGGGCAGCAGCCCCTTGGATCCCATGCCCTCTCACTTTTTCCAGAAGCCTTGCATGGGGGACCTTATCGAACGCCTTGCTAAAATCCATATAAACCACATCTACTGCTTTCCCTTCGTCAATGTGTTTAGTCACATTTTCGAAGAACTCCACCAGGCTCGTAAGGTACGATCTGCCTTTGACAAAGCCATGCTGAATATTCTTGAGCATACTAAACCTCTCCAAATGCTCATAAATCCTGTCCCTCAGGATCTTCTCCATCAGCTTACCAACCACTGAGGTTAGACTCACCGGTCGGTAATTTCCTGGGCTATCCCTATTCCCCTTCTTGAAAATAGGAACCACATCCGCAATCCTCCAATCCTCCGGCACCTCTCCCGTCTCCATCAGCGACGCAAAGGTCATCGCCAGAGGCTCTGCAATCTCTTCCCTCGCCTCCCACAGTAACCTGGGGTACATCCCATCCGGACCCGGCGACTTATCTATCTTGATGCCATTCAAAGATTCCAGCACAACCTCTTTGTTAAAGTCCTTTCTATACTCCTCTAGTTTTCTCACAGTATTAATTTTTTGTGACTAGCATAAGCTTTCATTTTCTGCTTTATCTTACCCTGAATGCTTCTGGATTATCAAAGGCTCTATATTCGGGAGAACAGGATTTTTTATTTGTGGCTGCATGATGGTCATGTAATCTCCCATTGATTTGTCAATGACTTTCCTTCAAGTAGCTATATCCAGTCCACTTTTGCTAGATCACTTCTCAGCTTCAAAAAAATTGGACCTCCTACAATCTAGAAGTTTTATTGTACTTTTGCCCTATTCCATATGATGCTAAATCTAACTGTCTTATGGTCACTATCTCTAAAGTGGTCACCCACTGCAGTATCATCCACTTGCCCTGCTTCATTTCCTCATACTAAATCTATTATGTCTCCTTTTGTTGGGCTTGTTACATGCCCTTGAATGCAGTTTAAGAATGTTGTGCCCCCATGCCTTTTACATTGTTAGTATGCCAGTTGATATTAGGGTAGTTGAGGTCCCCAACTATTATTGCCCGATTGTATTGCACTCAGATATTCGCTTACATGTTTGCTTTTTTATCTCCTTTTCACTATTTGGGGTCCATTACTACTCCCAGCACTTTGGCTGCCCCTTTTCTATTTCTGAGCTCAACCCATATGGCTTCATTTGATGATTCATACAGTATATCACCCCTCCTCACAGCTGTAATTGATATCTTAACCAATAATGCTACACCCCCACCGCTTTTATCCCTCTTTCTATCCTGCATGAAAACTCTAGATGCAGGAATGCTCTGATGCCAATTTTAACCCTCTTTAAACCAAGTTTCTGGTATAGTAATTATCTCATGCTGCCATGTGGCTATCTGCATCCTCAGCTCATCAGCTATAATACTCTTTGTATTTACATACACACCTTGCAACTCGGCCAATGTTGTCTACCTGATACGCTGTAGGAAAGGATGTCCCGAGGCATGGTACATTGGGGAAACCATGCAGACGCTACGACAATGGATGAATGAACACCGCTCGACAATCACCAGGCAAGACTGTTCTCTTCCTGTGGGGGAGCACTTCAGCGGTCACGGGCATTCGGCTTCTGATCATCGGGTAAGCGTTCTCCAAGGCGGCCTTCACGACACACGACAGAGCAAAGTCGCTGAGCAGAAACTGATAGCCAAGTTCCGCACACATGAGGACGGCCTAAACTGAGATGTTGGCTTTATGTCACACTATCAGTAACCCACACAGCTTGCCTCCTGTCCTGTCTGGAGACAATACACATCTCTTTTAACCTGTGCTTAATGCTCCCTCCTCCACTCATTGTCTGTATCGTTAAGAACTGGTTGGCTGTAGAGATTTGCATTCTGATCAGTATTCTGTAACTTGATTTTGTGTCTCTGTGCCCTGTTTGAGAGCAGATTTCCACTCCATCTGACGAAGGAGCAGCGCTCCGAAAGCGAATGGTATTTGCTACCAAATAAACCTGTTGGACTTTAACCTGGTGTTGGTAAAACTCTTACTGTGTTTACCCCAGTCCAACGCCGGTATCTCCACATCATGACTATACAATATGCCATCCAGGAGTCATGTCCAGTCACAGAAACAACTAAAGCACTATCCTTACTGCTCTTCATTTCTTCTTCCATCCCACCCATTGTAGAGCTGCTCACCATGCCACAGGCATGGCTCTCATTCCACTCCTCCTAGGAACTAACACGCTCACCTGTATCCAATGAACGAGTGGGATCCAGGGGACTAACGCATTACCTGATTCATTCTCTTGGACAGACACCCATTCCCTTTCTGCCTCCATGCTCCTAAGCTGTGGTGTAACAACCTATCTGAATGTGCTATCCACATAGCTCTCAGCCACTCAGATGTGGCACAGTGTCTCCAGCTATTGCTGGAGCTCTGAAACAAAAAGTTTAAGTTGCTGCAAGAGGTGACACCTCCTGCACATAAGATCGTCTAGGTCACTGACAGTGACACATACTACTGGACACAACCGAGCTGCACTGCAATGTCAAAACTTTACTTCATTTAGGTTAACTTCATTACATTTTAGTTTATCAATATTACTTCATTTTACTTGGCTTGACTTTACTTCCTTCTTGCTTGTGTTTCTTACTTAAATCAAAGTACCTATTTCTTTAAAAAAAATATGGTTTTCTCATTTTCAACTTTTTAAAGACACTCACTAACAGCAGTTTCTCAACAACCAATGAATTTACAGTTTTCTTGTGGTGTCAATCTGATCTTTTTTGAAACTCAGCCAGCTCCCAAATAGGTGAGGTCTGGTTTCCACTGCTCCCCAAAGGTAAGCGAAGGCCCCAAGGCTCGTTTCTCTTTTATCTGCTCCTGACTATTAATGCCTACTTAAGATACAATTCTCTCTGCTCCACAAAGTTGAGCCAAAGGATACGTTTTAAAAATAAATGCCACCACCCAACCACTTGCTTGCTTTCCTGTGGTGTCACACTTTGATTTTTAAATAGTTGTAAAGCTCAGAATGGACCAGGCAAACCCAAATCCAATTCTTGCTTGCTCCAAAAACCACATTCAAAATCCAATTGGATCAATTCAAGGTCCTCTCAAGAAAGACAAACAAGATCGAAGCTGACAAGATAAGGCATTGCACCCCATCTTGGGCTTGATCTGAAGCTTGACCTTAGCTAAAAGGCTGATAAGCGATGTCACACTTTTATCTCTATCAGAAGGTTCTGGGGAGATAGACTAGATCGCTCTTCTAGCTAATGCTGACTGCTTCAGGGTCTTCTTTCCCTCTATTCCTCTAACTGATGCTGACTGCCTCCGGATCTTCCTTTCCACCACTCTCCAAATTGATGCTGACTGCATGTGGATCTTCCTTTCCACCATTCTTCTAACTGATGCTGATTGCCTCTAGGTCCTCCTTCCTACTAATCTAAACCATTATGTAACCCTTTTGTGTACAGTCCACCAGAGTCAAGAGGTTTCCAGCTTCTTTAAAACTGCTTAATTACCTTTTCTTGTAAAATATTGTCTTTTCTAGGAACAGCAGCAGCCAGAGTCCTTGCATTAACCTTTAAGGGAAAGTGTCTTTTAAAAACGCAGATTTTTCCAGAATATTCTTCGTCCTTGAAGATAAACCATTTTCTGTGATTAAGTGGGTTTATGTCAATACTATATTTGTAACTCTTAATCAAGTATTTTTAGCAACATCCTTCAATTCCCCACTTATCTCTCAGCCCATCTTTTTAACATGCCTGATTAATAATACACCCCTAAATCAATGTTACATTAACAGAGAAACTTCATTATTAAGTCAATATCTGTGGGCATGTAGAGTTTATCATATAGCAAACAGTTTATTCACCTATTGCATTTATTTCTGATAAAATCTAAAACAATGCAATATTATGTCAGTTTAGGCATGTACCTCATGTTGTTCATTGTATAATACAATGATACTAGCAGCAGTCAAAAGTAGCAGCAAAACTATTTTTCAGAGTTTCTTAAAATAATTGTTTTATTATTACATGGGATGGAACTGTTGCTGGCAAAGGCAGCATTTGTTGCCTATCCATAATTATATTGGATAATCCGCCATCTTGAATCACTGCTGTCCATGTAGTGCAGGTACATCACAATGCTGTTAAGAATGGAATTTCAGGTTTTATATGCAGCAACAGCAAAAGATTGGAGATAAAGACTTGAATTTTCATCCTCAAGGAAAGTAGTGGGAATCAGAAAAATGCCAGGCTTAACGCATCTGCCTCAGGAGAAATTGTCCCTAATCTTCATTCTGGGGGAGAGTGGGGCTCAGCAGGGGGCAGGTTGTGGGTGCAGGCTAGAGTCAGGCCAGTCAACTCAGGATTAATTTGGAGGCAGTCACAGGGGATGCTGGATGCCGAAGTGAGCCGTTTAAAAGGCCCAACTCGATAATGCGGAACTTCGTCCCATTTAAACACATGAATGCCTTGTCCACCACCACCCCCCCCCCCCCCCCCCCACATCCTGCAAAAAAATGCCATGCACCATTGGTGCCACCTTGTATCCTCTCACCCATTCTTTAGGGCCCTTCATGCCCCCAGTGCTGGGGTGGGGGGAGGGGGGGGGGTGGTTTGGGGAGGGGTGGAGGAAGTAGAGCTGGAATGGAGAAGTGGAAAATTGGAAGTAAGAAAGAAGGATGATAAAATGAATGAATGAGATGAAATTAATAATTGTGATAGATTGAGGAATACAGGGCTATGGGGAAATGGCACAGAAAGGAGTTAAGGTCGGCATAGATCAGCCATGATTGCATTGAATGGTGGAGCAGGCTTGATGGGCCTGGTGGCCTACTCCTGCATTTATTTCTTGTATTCCCTGAGAGTACAGAGGAATCTTCAGCTTTCTTCTTCTGCAGTTCCAGTCCCTCTGAAGTACAATTTTGTGCAAGACAAAGCATACCACTATACTGAAGGTTGCCACAGATCAGTGTGGGTAAATGAATTACACCTTCACTCTCTTTTTTAGCATATGCAGTAATCACCAAGCGAAGCAATCGGTTCCACAATGATTAAATGGAAGTCTATGAGCCCTCCACTGAATTTTATCAATCTTCAATGATGCAAGTCATTGACTGGAGTGCACCACAGCTGCAGACCAGGTTCTCCGCATGACCCCACTTGTGGCAATTTGCAGCATAAAGGCCTAGGTGAATGTGGAAATGTTTGAGGAGCGCCCAATATTGGCATGACAGGTTAAAGCTAGGTGAACAGGCTGTGGGATCTGTGATGATGTGGTTTTTAATGGTGGAGTGGTTCCTTTTCTGGTGCCATAGGGCCTCTGCTATTATTCCTTGGCATGGTGGTCTTAGCCATACAGGCTGGCGTGATGGGAGGCAAGTAGCAGGTGGAATGGTAAGGTCTTTGTGTTGAGGCAGGCTTGGGTTGATATCAAACTTATCCAGAAGCTTTTTTCAGTCGGCCAATGGCTTCCGGCATAAGCACCCTGTGCTAATGTAGCTCTAGATTCATCTTTTTTCTGCTTCAGAGGTAGAGCTCCTCATATTTGTCATCAACTAGGGCCTTAGAGGGTAGCCCTTGTTTCCAAGGAACTACCTGCTGACTCTGCTTGGAAGTGCGAAGACCTATGGTAGATATGATTTACACAGAATTAAGAAGACATTCTGGCACATTTGAGGAAATGAACAGGTATATATGAAAACATTACAAAACAAATAACAGCTGAACATTGATGGACTGGAATTCCTTCCAATTGACAAAGACTGCTGGTTGATCTGAGGGTGCCTTGATTGGCACATTTATGCAATGACTTCCTGAACTTATTGGAATTCACCAACTACAACAGGAACAAGACCACTCTCATTCTGGTTGTCCTCAGCAATAGGAAAGTGGACTAAAGTGGTAGCCCTGGCAAAGATACTACTGATTACTTATGAGCAGCTGCCTGTGAAATCGGTGCATGTCATCAACAGATCCCTGAAAGGCAAATAAATTAAAGGCCACTAGCAATGTGTGCCTATCTGATCCATTGGAAAGGACATCTTGCTCCGGGAGACTGCTGTCAGTAATGATCTGCCATGAAAGCCTGGGCTTTCTGAGACACTGTTGCCCAGTCATGTCGAGAACAATCCTCGGCTTCTATACACTGTGTTGGTGTATTGCTTCCTTCATGCTGGAGATCCATACCATTCCCACTGCCCTGTAGATCAGCATGTGGGTGAGAAAAGGCAACTGATGCTACTGCTATTTGCATCACTCCAAGAGTTGGTGGTGTTATTTCTCCTGTGCCTCATCAGAAGTCTAAGACAGGGCTGCATAAGTTGCTTACATGCTGATAGCAGGCAGGTTCATACCAAGGTATGTCTAAGGTAGGTAAATTGACTTCCAAAATGTTGGACATCACGTAGTCAGGCTTAACAAAGGCATATCATACTCATGATATTAAATATAGAAACCCTACAGTGCAGAAGGAGGCCATTCAGCCCATCGAGTCTGCACCGACCACAATCCCACCCAGGCCCTACCCCCAAATCCCTACATATTTACCCACTAATCCCTCTAACCTATGCATCTCAGGACTCTAAGGGGCAATTTTTAGCATGGCCAATCAACCTAACCCACACATCTTTGGACTGTGGGAGGAAACTGGAACACTCGGAGGAAACCCACACAGACACGAGGAGAATGTGCAAACTCCACACAGACAGTGACCCAAGCCAGGAATTGAACTCAGGTCCCTGGAGCTGTGAAGCAGCAGTGCTAACCACTGTGCTACCGTGCCACCCCATGAACTTAACATGAACTTATTTGGTATGGAATTTTCTGGAACTACACTTTTATTTTTTAAATGGACATTAAAATACTACTAAAATGGCTGTAGAGGGTCAGGTGACTTTTACAATTTCTGCATAAATTCAGAACTTCCTCAATTCTCCAGAAAGTTCCTAATTCAATGACCATGGGTGGGGTAAACGTGCCAAGACAAAACCATTTGTGGAAATTCCATCTCCTATTGTTGTGGACCTACCCAAAACGCAAAGTCTATGGACACCCAGACTCACTGTCTCTGAGCTTAAAACTTAAAAAAAGAGAGCTGTAGAGAAATAAGTTCATCATAAGTAGGTGTGAATGGTCAAAATTCATTCCCCCATTCTGTAGCAATTGCTTCTAACTTCAAATCATTCTGGGTGGAAAATAGGAGTATTAGTCGGGTGGTTGCAAAAACAACACCAGCCCCAGATAGTGTCATGACTTCAATCAGGCCATTGAGGTTGGCCTATTGGAGTATGAACTCCCTGATTAAGGATCCAATTGATGGGCCAATCAGGGGGTCTTTGCCTTGCGCCTAACCAGGAGTGTCAGTTCCTCTGACACCCCCGGAGACAGACTGCTAAGTGATAGCACTCTGTGTACTGCTGTTAAAGTTGTAAATAAAGGGATTTTGGTGAAGGGACTTCTGCCTCCGCAGAATTATTACAGATAGTGAATATTATTGCTCCAAAAACCAGGGAGAAACCAGGCAATCTGCAAACAACACAGCTAGAAATAACAGCAGCAGTAAAGATATCTAAGCCTAAGACCAGAGACTGCAATGTTGCAAGGTCCACAAATACAGAAAAATGACCCTTGTAATAATACCAGAACCAACTAACTTCATGATCGACCTTTTCAAGGAATTTGCGCAATGACTTTGATATACAACTTTGGCTATGAATTTACCTCGCTACATTTCAAGAGTGAAAAACCATCTCTTCTAACATCAGGCCTGCACCGAGATGAGCTAATCATGTGACTTATTAAATATTCCTTTCTTTGTATCTTGTAAAGGTGTTCTCTTTAACTGTATTTTCCTCAAAGGTATGTGTGTTTGTCTGAGTGGCGAGTGAGTGACGTAGCATTACATTTTTGGGGTTAACTTGTGAATGAATAGTCCTCTTTATTTAGACCTATGAAAAGCATGCTGCTAGTTATTCAAACTGACCATACACTTTTGAGTAAGAAACTTACACATCTTACTTTCAAAAAATACACTAATTACAGACAATAAGGGAAAGCAACAGGAGTTTCAGTTCTCTCTCTACCTGTCTGTGACAATGTCTAAAGCAGCGAAAGCACATTCTCAGAAGTTCTATAAGCGCAAGCTTTTCACGGACCGGGAGGCAAGCTGTATAGTTTAATTCTTTAATGCTTTCTGGCCTTTCTATTTCAGTCAGCAACAAATCCACACTGTGTTCTCACCTTGTTGATCACCTTGAGATTCGCACAGTTCAGGAAACCCTTGCACGGGCTGTTAAAACCATGATGCTGGGTTAATGTCAGAATTAATTAGCTTTTAACATATCTAAAGACAACATCTCCATGGTGGTTTCCTGCATACTTTGAATGTGCCTCAATAAAAGTCAGAAGTGAGAAGGGTCATGCTGGGTTTCCAACACTTGTATTTTTGGGGGAAATAACCATATCCTTGCTCACCACTGAACCTGCACACCTTTCCCAGTTAGAATTCTGCTCAATGTGTGAACTAGAGAAAACTTTTATTGGTAGGGAAATTCAAGAATCAAACACAACATTTATGTTTAATTGATCATTTGTGTTCAGCAAGAAGTCTTTATCATCCAGAACAGTTACTAGTAATAAAGCTGAGGCTGATTGACAGTGAAGGGTTGGCTACTCATTTAAGTAAAACAAATGATCAGCCAAGCTGTTTGCATTGCTGCAATACATCAAACAGTCATACTTTCAATTTTATAGGATTTCAAGAAAAATTGAAACATCCAGGGTCAAAATGTGTTTTAAGATTGGAAGGGCCATTTTTATTACCGTGGCAGATCAACTCCACGCGCTAAAATCTTCCCTCAGGTGACGTGAAAAACTATTATTGCAAAGGGTAAATTATAATGAACTCTTGAAAGGTTCAATCAACTTATAACTTCAGTAAACAAGACACTTCACACATAATTTCTGGGTAATATCTCACAAGAATACTGAGTTCAGAATGTCCCAGAATGTCACAACACAAAGCACCTTATCACCCAGTTTTGCAATTGTCAACATAACTGGCAGGAAAATTTGCATCTGGAAAAGTTTTGTCCAGAGGAAATTACAAAATGAAACATTCATATGCTGGGAAGAACTGAAAAATAGGAACGGGAGTAGACCATGCAGCCAATTGAGGATGCTCTGCCAGTTCATACAATCATGGTTGATCTTTAATACCACATTCCGATGCATTCCCTGTATCCCTTAATTTCCTGAGAAATCAAAATTCTGGCTATCCCAATTTCAAATATGCTCAGAGATGATGCTGTTTTCTAGTGTAAGGGGGAACAGATTCAAGATAACATCATTTAGGACTGAAAGGAGGAGAAATTTATTTACATAGAAACATATAAAATACAAGCAGGAGTAGCCCATTCGGCCCTTCAAGCCTGCTCCACCATTCATTGTGATCATGGCTGATCATCCAACTCAGTAACCTGTTCCTGCTTTCTCCCCATATCGTTTGATCCCTTTAGCCCCAAGAACTATATCTCGCTCCTTCTTGAAGACATACAGGGGGCAATTCTCCAACCCCCTCAGTCAGCCGATGGGACATCGGACAAAAATTGGGATTCCCACCAGACGTGAAAGCTTTCAGGATTCACCTGACCCCTACCCGCCCCACCGGCCC
This sequence comes from Mustelus asterias, assembly GCF_964213995.1. Taxonomy (NCBI): domain Eukaryota; kingdom Metazoa; phylum Chordata; class Chondrichthyes; order Carcharhiniformes; family Triakidae; genus Mustelus; species Mustelus asterias. Next base: position 34,256,469 of record NC_135821.1, read on the forward strand.
CCGATCGGGTTCCTGCCCAGAGTGGGTGGCAATCCAATAATTATGCAAACTCGCTAATTTGAATGTCCTTAGAGGGTTTGATAGGCCATTTACAAGACTCCCGCCACCATTCACCCGGCCCGCCAGTAGGCACAGCACTGGGCAAGTTTTACATGTGCTAACCGGAAGCGGAGACATGGCGTGCTGAACCTTGAGGATCCAGGGTAGCACCATCAACCCCTCAGAAAAGAGGAGCATCCCCCCCCACACCTCACTCCCAGCACTCAAATCACAGGTCATCCCACCCACAAGCAGAAATCATTGAAACCCTCTCCATTGCACTTGAAGCCTTTGATTTGTAACAAGTGCAAAGCACAGTGGCTCGTACAAAATTCAGGTGTCAGATCCACAGCAATGTGGCTAACTTTTAGATGCCTCAGAGATGGGCAATAAATGCTGGTCAGCCAACGACGCCCAAATCCTATGAACAAATAAAAAATAGACTTAATCTCTCTTCATACATTAGTTTTGCCATATTCTGATGGTTGTCAATCATTGAATTGTCTATCCCAGAGGAACGGGAATGCTCCATCATCATCTATCCTAGCCTTGAATATATTCAGATTTTTGGTCACTGGAGGAATCAAAGGGTATGGGGAGTGGGCAGGAAGATAAAAGTAAGTCAGAAGATCAGCCATGATTGCATTGAGTGGCAGATCAGGCTGGAGGGGCCATGTTGTCAACACCTGCTATTTCTTACTTTATTATGTGACCATACTGCAGTGGCAAAGCTTTCAAAATTGAAATATAAATAAATTAATGTTCGGGATTGGAAATATTTGTGTAGAAATATAAGTAAATGGATTCTGCTTTTATTTGTTTATTGTGGCATGGATCTTCTAAGCCACGACAATGATGAGTGGATTGCTTCTGTGTTCGAAGATTCCCCTGACTCGATGCTGATGCGCATTTCGTCTGGGATCTTTTGAGTCCAGCTGTCAAAAAAATGCATGGCACGACACAACATCCCGAGGGGAAGTCTGTCCCGGCAGTTGGGGAAGACAGGGCATGCCTGTTTCTGACAACATTATCTGCTGTACGTCTAAATTTCTAATCTTTGAATGTTAGTGAGAGGTTGAACGAATGGGATAATGGATGTTTGAGAGTAGGTAGGGTGGAAAGGTGAGTAGGCTGGGTGAGTGGGTGGGTCGATGGGTGAGTGGGTAGTGGGGTTAGATGGGATTAGTCAGGTAGCTGGTTCAGAAGATAATTAAGTCAGACCAAGGGGGTAGTTAGGTCGCCAGGTAGTCGAGTCAGGGAGGTAATGTCGAGTCAGGAGTTAGTCAGGTCACAGAGTAGTTGGGTCAGGTTGAGAAAGCAGTTGGGAATCAGGGGTGGTGGTTCGGATCCAAATTGTAGCGTTATACTGTTTTTGGCCTAGATTACAAAGCGTCTAACATTTCCAGGGAATCTATTCGGGTAAGTACTACAGAATTATCCCAGGTATCTGCCTCTAACTCAGTAAAAACACACCACAAAAGTGTATTTTGCATGGTCATTTGTTCAGCCACTTTCAATTGATTTTGAACTGAAAAGCACAATCTGTAAAGCTCTGAGATATGTATGACAATTGTTGTGAAGTTAGTGTTTGTAAAATTATAAACATTATAAATACTGGTAAAATGCTAAGAGTTGTAAAAATTGTCTTTAAAAAGGTGGTTGAGTTTTGTCTGTGTACTGGGAAGATACAGGTGCAAGAATCTAGCACAGATTGAAACATTGTATTGAGAGACAAAACAGGCTTTAGCATTTGAATCAAAACATGTTTTTGAATTTTAACCAATCAATTTAAAATAAGCATTTGAATCACAGCAGCCTATCAGATTTGAATTTTGATGTTTCGATAACCTGTAAACCAATCCTATTGTGGGGTTTTTCGTATGTCATCGGGAGTATAAAACCGCTCCCAACTCCAGAAAACTGCCAGAAGCCACAAGAAAACTATCTGCTGGCAGCCTGCCACAGCTAACAGCGAGACAGAGAGACAGGCGTAAAAGCCATATTTTATGTCTTTAAAGGCATGCCTCATTTCATCTCAGAAGGACACAAGAGCAGAAGCACAGAAGAAAGAAGATTCCGGGAAGACTACAAACCTGATTGACATTTGAGAGTGACCATAAAAAATTCATTTTTTTTGTTTGTTAATAAGTGGGAATTGTAATTATCGAAACAGCATTCCATAAGAATAGTTTATTTAACCTGTTTATTGTTGGTTAGAAAATAAAGTGCTATTTGTTTCTTTTAAAGAGAAAACCTCAGGTAGTTACTTTTGATTTAACCACTAAAAATTGCTGTCGGCAGATTGTACCATTTAATTCATTGAATTCATAGAATCCCTGCGGTCTGAAGGAGGCCATTCAGCCCATTGAGTCTGCACCGACCATAATCTTACCCAGGCCCCATCCCCATAACCCTACTTATTTACCCTACTAACCCCCTGACACTAAGAGGCAATTTAGCTTGGCCAAGTAACCTAACCCACACATGGGGCAGCACGGTAGCACAGTGGTTAGCACTGCTGCTTCACAGCTCCAGGGTCCCGGGTTCGATTCCCGGCTCGGGTCACTGTCTGTGTGGAGTTTGCACATTCTCCTCGTGTCTGCGTGGGTTTCCTCCGGGTGCTCCGGTTTCCTCCCACAGTCCAAAGATGTGCGGGTTAGGTTGATTGGCCAGGTTAAAAAAAAATTGCCCCTTAGAGTCCTGGGATGTGTAGGTTAGAGGGATTAGCAGGTAAATATGTGGGGGTAGGGCCTGGGTGGGATTGTGGTCGGTGCAGACTCGATGGGCCGAATGGCCTCCTTCTGCACTGTAGGGTTTCTATGATTTCTATGATCTTTAGACTTTGGGAGGAAACCGGAGCACCCAGAGGAAACCCAGTCCGACACTGCGAGAACGTGCAAACTCCACACAGACACTGACCCTGGTGCTGTGAGGCAGCAGTGCTAATTACTGTGCCACCATGCTGTCGCCACATGTATTTCTCACATACTTTTGAAAAGATTATGAAAGGGGGTGGTTGAGTGTTAGTTCTCAGAGAGATTACCCTCCCTTTCGTAACACAATGAGATTTTCAACTAAAAAAATCAGTATAGTGTATAGCGCAGAACTTTTATTTAGTCAAAAAGTAAAATGCATTTCATAAAGAAATGACAGAACCATTCTGAACTTCAAATTGAATACAGTACACGCTCACTTCATATGAATGAAAGGGGGATGCTGCAAATGATCAGCCAGTTTTAGTAGATGAAACCCTTGCGATGGGCATGTGTAAAGAGAAGCAAAGGAGGAATGTACTCATTCACTCTAAAAGGCATCACAGAGAAGATTGATCTGATACAAGGGATAGATTATCACTGGCTGGGTGACTGTTCTCTGCAAATTCCCAAAACAGAATGGCAAGGAAGATGGCAAACCTGAGGAGAGATGCCAAAATATGGAGAAGATTCTGATAACGGGATAAGTCCCAAAGCATGCTAGAATTCCAATTCTATTCTAATGAATCTAAGGAATCTTATACTCTGTGTACCTTTTGTTGTTGCAAAGTTTCCATTTAGCCTGAATGCCATTGCATTGCAAGTATGTATGGCCATGCAGCAGCAAAACATACATTTAGATACTAATTACATTTAGAACTATTATTATGCTGAAATCCCAATTCTTGAAGCAGCAATCCTATCCAACATATCATATATTATGTAGTTTTTCAAGTACACAAGATGGCTCCAGACTATCTACACGGGTAGCATCATTTTGTATTTTGCGTGGTGTGGCAGTGCACTGGAAATGTATAGCCATGTCATATGAATGTAAGAAATAGAAACAACTATATGATGACATCAACAAGTTCCATCCCACCATCAGACTCACCATGGACTACTCTCTGGAATCGGTTTTATTCTTGGACACACACATCTCCATCAAGGACGGTCACCTCAGCACTTCATTGTACCACAAGCCCACGGATAACCTCACGATGCTCCACCTCTCCAGCTTCCACGCTAAACACGTTAAATGAGCCATCCTCTACGGACAAACCCTCCGTATACACAGGATCTGCTCAGATGAGGAGGATCGCAACAGACACCTCCAGACGCTGAAAGATGCCCTCATAAGAACAGGATATGGCGCTCGACTCATCGATCAACAGTTCCGACGCGCCACAGCGAAAAGCTGCACCGACCTCCTCAGAAGACAAACATGGAACACGGCAGACAGAGTACCCTTCATCGTCCAGTACTTCCCCGGAGCAGAGAAGCTACGACATCTTCTCTGGAGCCTTCAACATGTCATTGATGAAGACGAACATCTTGCCAAGGCCATCCCCACACCCCCACTTCTTGCCTTCAAACAACCGCACAACCTCAAACAGACCATTGTCTGCAGCAAACTATCCAGCCTTCAGGAGAACAGTGACCACGACACCACACAACCCTGCCACAGCAACCTCTGCAAGACGTGCCGGATCATCGACACAGATGCCATCATCTCACGTGAGAACACCATCCACCAGGTACACGGTACATACTCTTGCAACTCAGCCAACGTTGTCTACCTGATATGCTGCAGGAAAGGATGTCCCGAGGCATGGTACATGGGGGAAACCATGCAGACGCTGCGACAACGGATGAATGAACACCGCTCGACAATCACCAGGCAAGACTGTTCTCTTCCTGTTGGGGTGCACTTCAGAGGTCACGGGCATTCGGCCTCTGATATTCGGGTAAGCGTTCTCCAAGGCGGCCTTCACGACACACGACAGCGCAGAGTCGCTGAGCAGAAACTGATAGCCAAGTTCTGCACACATGAGGACGGCCTCAACCGGGATATTGGGTTCATGTCACACTATCTGTAATCCCCACAGCTTGCCTGGATCTGCAGAGTCTCACTGGCTGTCCTGTCTGGAGACAATACACATCTCTTTAACCTGTGCTTAATGCTCTCTCCACTCACATTGTCTGTACCTTTAAGACTTGATTGCCTATAGAATCATAGAATCCCTACAGTACAGAAAAAGGCCATTCGGCCCACACAGGCAGTGACCCAAGCCGGGATTCGAACCCAGGTCCCTGGAGCTGTGAAGCAGCAGTGCTAAACCACTGTGCTACCACCTCATGTAAAGACTCGCATTCCAACCATTATTTTGTAAATTGAGTTGTGTCTTTATATGCCCTGTTTGTGAACAGAACTCCCTTACCTGACGAAGGAGCAGCGCTCCGAAAGCTAGTGGCTTTTGCTGCCAGATAAACCTGTTGGACTTTAACCTGGTGTTGTGAGACTTCTTACTGTGCTCCCCTTATGCCCAGGCATCCCACTACATCCATTTTCATCTGGACCAGGCCCAACAAGATGCCGAGCTGCAGGCTTTGCTGCCATCGCTGGTATGCCTCAGCTGCAGGGGCTACAGGTGGTACACATGTTGCTTTGCAAACCTCAGGACATCAGAGAGTGCCATTCGTCAACGGCAAAGGATTCAACTCGCTGAATGTCCAAATTATGTGTGAGTACCTACTAACTATCAGGCACTCTATCTGCAGATCGTGCATAACAGTTTCATTCTGGGGCACTTGGATATCACCAGAGTCTTCAAGGACAAAGGCTACCCACTGAGCTCATGGCTGATGACGCCAGTGCAGAGGCCTGAGACCAAGGCAGAGGACAACGCTGCTACCCGAACCAACATTAAACGGTGCATTGGCACACTCAAGATGTGGTTCTGCTGCCTAGACCGCTCTGGCGGTGCTCTGCAGTACAGTCCCCAGAGGGCCTTCCGCATCATGGTGGTCTGCTGTGCACTCCACAACCTGGCGTAGTGCAGAGATGAGGATGACCAGGTGGATTCTTCTTCTGAGGAGGAGGAGGGCCAGGAGGGAGTGGAGGACAAGCGCTAAGAGGACCTGCTGGATGGAGGACAGGTCATTACCACAAGATTCTCCAAATAGGAGGCATGGTGTCTGATAGCTCCAACCCCCACCCGCGCCTCCCTCCCCACAGCCCCAGAAAGCTTTCAACCCCTCTTCTAGAACCCTCATTTATCCTTCCAAAAACCCTGTCCACACACCCCAACAAAGCACACCCCTACCCCCCTCTAAGGGTCTCATTGACATCACACCAGGGTAATGGGCCTTAGTTGGCCATGTCAGTGAGTGACCTGTCCAGGCAGGAGGGTGACAATGACTCACTGTGAGGCAAGCTGTGATGCTGCCCTGGTGCTACCGAAGTCTCACCCCTGTCTACCTTCTGACTGCACACAGGTGCCCAAGCCCGAAAGTCGGAGGCACCATCATTTGTGCCCAATGCTCTGGGGATAGGGTGGGGAGGAGTTGCTTGGGGGCCAGTAGGAGATGTTGAGTTCAGATGGGATAAGAAACTCCTTTGGGAAACGGGACAAAGACGGGTGAGTTGTGGCTTTAGTGCTGCTTACTTACAGTGCCAATTATCCTATCCCTAACAACAGTGTCTGCCTTCCCCCATGCCCTCTTGCGACCCCTGCATTAACATTGTGTGGCCTGGCGGAACATCTAGGTGGCCCCCCCAGGATGCACATTGGAGGTGAAGGTGGACTGGTGTGTTCGCGCACAGTGGCCTTTGGTGCCCTTGGTGGGCATCCTCTGAAGGGCTGGGACCTGGGGAGAGCCCGGTCGACTTTTGGGTGTCACGGATGCAGCTGTGTCACCCTGTGCAGCCTGCCATCCATGAGATACACCAGCATCAGGACCGGGGGGGGGGGATTGAGAAGGGCTGGAACCTGCCGGAGTCTCATACCTGCAGCACTTCCTCCCCCCTCAGGGTGCCCGTGGGCCCCTGGGATGCTCCATGGGATGGAGGGACAGCTGGACTGAGATCCAGAAGCCTCTGCGATACCTAGCACTGTCTGTTCTGGAGTCCCTTGCAGTGTTGGCCTGGGTGCCATGCAACGTCGGCACCATTTTGTGTGCCTGCAGGCTGTGGGACTCCTCCAAGTGGCCTGGCCTTTGCCGAATGCTGCTGACAGCCCCTCCTGCAGTCCTTGGCTTTCCCTCTGCATCTCCAGCAGCTTTGGAAGAACTGTTTCCAACAGCTGGCTGGAGGTCAGCTGATTTCCTGGATCCAGCAGACCTCCGCCTGTTCATCCCTCGAACATTCCTACCTCCATCTGATATTCATTTGCAGCTGTGTGGTGCTCATCAGAAAGTGACCCTGAAGCCTGTCTGCTAATTTCTATCCACTGAGGTGTGTGTCTCTGCGCTGGTGGATGGTGCGGGTGATGCCTATGACGCCTGGTCGATGATTTCCTCGGAGCTTTACACCAAGGTGCTGGCGGGGGTCGCAAGGGGTTGCTGACTCCTGAGGGCCCAGACTCATCAGGTGTTGCTCCTGCAAGGCAAGACACATGGTTCAGTGCTTCAGAGAGACAACTATCTGGACAGCTTGGAACTTACTTGAGACAGGTAATATGGATTATGTTTTATGGATCCTCACTTCTGTGGTGCAGGCTGACCTCACAGGCACTCACAGTTCTCTCGTCACCTCCCCTGAGAGCTCCATTCCTCGCACCTCATACAGGTCAGAAGACGGAACTCAGGAATTCCCCTATCTGTCTTCTCTAGCTCTCTTCTATTACGGGCGATCTTCTGCAGGGACAAAAGGAGATGACTGAAAGCCTGATGGCTGGCAGGGGTAGGGGAGCAGCTGGCATATGTCGGCACCATGCCCAGACAGGCAGCGGTTGTGCCAAGGAGTGCCAGAAGGGTTTGAGGACACTGCTGGCGGGTCAGGTGCTAGAAGGCAGCAGAGTGTCAGGGAATGGATTGATGTGGACATTCCAGGTGTGACAGACAAGACTGATGCCAGGGTGTAACAGATGGACACCATTGCAGCTCGAGGTCATTCATTTTCTTGCGGTATTGGGTGTCAGTCCTAGTATCAGGCCGTGGGCACTGACTGCTACGGCCACTGCATCCCAAGCTGCAATTGCTTCCAGAGTGGTCCGCTACTCGTTCGCTGTGATCAGAAGCCTTCTGAGGTCTGCTTCAGTGAAGCGTGACATAGCTCTCCACGCTGCCATCCTCCTGGCATGACTGGCTGTGAGTGCAGAGGGAGCATCTAAATGCAGTTCTCCCTAATTATCAGTGCACAGCTGCAAGCCAGTTCGTGAAAGTCACACCACTGAGGACTCCAGACCGGCGTGTTTCATGTGGGGGTTCATTGAGTGCACTAAGTGTGGGATGATTGCAATCCAGTCTGTGCGGAAAGACTGGCACAGATTGCTCTGGTTTTCTCACCGTTATGACACTTCGTCATTTTTTGGGAAAATTCTACCCAAATGAGACCCAAGTCTCGTTTGACAGCATTTTCCAAAGCTTCGACCTCTGCCACCTGGAAGGACAAGGACAGAAGATGCAAGGGAAGACCACCCCCGGCAAGGTCTCCTTCGAGCCTCACAACTTCCTGACTTGGAACCATCACCGCTCCTTCACTTTTACTGCGTCAAAATTGTGGAACTTGCTAACAGCACCAACATTACACAGATCGCAGCAATTCAAGGAAGCAGCTCACTGCCACCTTCGCAAGGACAATGGTGTATGGGGTAATAAACACTGGCCAAGCCATATCCCATCAAAGAAATTTTAAAAAACAAATCTAATAGGAAGCACAACAATTCAGGAAGAAGATAAAAGAAAAATTAAATACTGCAGATGCTGGAAATGTAATTAAAAACTGGAAGTGCTGGAAAAACACAGTCTGCCTGGCAACAGCTGTGGAGAAAGAAACCGAGTTAATCGGCGGGATCTTACTGGCTTGCCAAGCCAGTCAATCGGCTGGTGAAATCTGCCTCTGGAGGCTGATTTAAATATTAATGACATAGAGTCAAGAGGTTTACAGCATGGAAACAGGCCCTTAGGCCCAACTTATCCATGCCGCCCCTTTTTTTTTAAACCCTAAAGCTCGTTCCTATTGCCCGCATTTGGCCCATATCCCACTATGCCCATCTTACGCCTGTAACTGTTTAAACCAGTGGTTCCCAAAGGGTGCGGCACGCCACACTGGTGCGGCGAGAGAGGATGGCAAGTGTGGCGGGAAGATTCAAGGACAATCAAAGAAACATTTAAACATGGATAGATATTTTTCCAAAGTGAGAGCAAGAGCATCAAGTGATGCATTGTTTTATACTTTCTGGATGTCCCATGATCATATTATAAAGTAGTTGTGTTCTATGTTATGAATCAAGCACTGCTAGGAGTTGTTTTTTTTTGTTTTTGAATGTATTTCTTATCAATAAAAGATTTGGTGTGGCACGAGTAAATTTTTATTTCGAAAGTGCGGCCCAGTGGAAAAATGTTTGGGAACCACTGGTCTAAACGCTTTCTAAAAGACAAATTTGTATCAGCCTTTACTACTGTTCCAGATACTCACCACCCTCTATGTGAAAAAATTGCCCCTCTGGACACTTTTGAATCTCTCCCCTCTCAGCTTAAACCTATGCCCTCTAATTTTAGACTCCCCGACCTTTGGGAAAAGATATTGACGATCTAACTGATTTATGCCCCTCATTATTTTAGAGACCTCTATAAGATCATCCCTCAGCCTCCTACGCTCCAGAGAAAAAAGTCCCAGTCTATCCAGCCTCTCCTTATAACTCAAACCATCAAGTCCTGGTAGCATTGTAGTAAATCTCTTCTGCACTCTTTCTAGTTTAATAATATCCTTTCTATGATAGGATGCCCAGAACTGTCCATAGTATCTCATGTTGGCCTTACCAATGTACTGTACTATTTCAACAAGACGTCCCAACTCCTGTATTCAATGTTCTGACCAATGAAATCAAGTATGTTGAATACCTTCTTCACCACTCTGTCCACCTGTGACTCCACTTTCAAGGAGCTATGAACATGTACCCCTAGATCTCTTTGTTCTGTAACTCTCCCCAATGCCCTACCATTAATTGAGTAAGTCCTGCCCTGGTTCAATCTACCAAAATGCATCACCTCACATTTATCTAAATTAAATGCCATCTGCCATTTGTCAGCCCATTGGCCCAATTGATCAAGATCCCGTTGCAATCCAAGATAACCTTCTTCACTGTCCACTATGCCACCAATCTTGGTGTCATCTGCAAACTTACCAACCATGCCTCCTATATTCTCATCCAAATCATTAATATAAATGACAAATAACAGTGGACCCAGCACAGTCCCTGAGACACACCGCTGGTCACAGGTCTCCAGTTTAAAAAACAACCCTCTGCAACCACCTTCTGTCATCAAGCCAATTTTGCATCCATTTAGCTATCTCACCCTGGATCCCGTGAGATTTAACCTTATGCACAACCTACCATGCGGTACCTTGTCAAAGGCCTTGCTAAAGTCCATGTAGACAACATCAACTGCACTGCCCTCATCTACCTTCTTGGTTACCCCTTCAAAAAAACTCAATCAAATTTGTGAGACATGATTTTCCACTCACAAAGCCATGCTGACTGTCCCTAACCAGTCCTTGCGTCTCTAAATGCCTGTAGATCCTATCTCTCAAAACCTATCTTCCAACCACTTACCCACCGTAGATGTGAGGCTCACCGGCCTGTAGTTCCCAGGCTTTTCCCTGCAGCTCTTTTTAAATAAAGGCACAATATTTGCCACCCTCCAATCTTCAGGCACCTCACCTGTGACTATCTCTGCTAGGGGACCCCCAATTTCCTCCCTAGCCTCCCACAATGTCCTGGAATACACTTCATCAGGTCCCGGGGATTTATCTACCTTGATGTGCTTTGAGACTTCCAGCACCTCCTCTGTAATATGTATACTCCTCAAGACATCCCTATTTATTTCTCCAAGTTCCTTAACATCCATGCTTTTCTCAACAGTAAATACTGATGAGAAATATTCATTTAGGATCTCACCCATCTCTTGTGGATCTGCACATAGATGACCTTGTTAATCCTTAAGAGGCCCTACTCTCTCTCTCGTTACTATTTTGGCCTTCATGGATTTGTAGAAGCTCTTTGGATTCTCCTTTGCCTTATTTGCCAAAACAATCTCGTATCCCCTTTTTGCCCTGCTGATATCTCTCTTAACTCTACTCCTACACCCCCTACATGTTTGTCATGTCATTAACATGATTCCTGGGTGATAGCCTGGGCTCATTTACCTTAGTCCCCTCACCTGTCGGGATCCTCACCGGCGAGGATCACAGATGGTCCCCACCAATGGGGACCAGATGTGGTGGCCTCACCAGTGGGACCGGAGGCCATCGAACGCCCTGGGTGACCAGGGCCAGGCACTGCTCATGAGGCACTGGGCACAGCCAAGAAGGTGGGACCTGAGGCTGCAGTGCCATGACAGGGCAGGCAGGTGGGAGCTCAATGGGGAGTAAGTGGGGGTAGCAATTGGCTGGGGCCATGGTCAGGGGGTGATCGGTAGGGGCCGCAATCAGCGGGGAGGTGTGATTGTCCGCAGCGGCAATTTGCTGGCAGCAATTGGTGTCCAGAGCGAGCAGAGTAAGACTCCACCCCCCCGCCGCCCCACTGGAGTGATTCGCATTACGGCCTCTGTATTGCAGAGTGCCGTAAATTAACTTTACTTATCTTGCTGTAAAAATAAGCGAAAAAACCTCCTGTTTTCATGCCTGGTTTACAAGTAGCCCTTTTTTGGGAGAATTCTGCCTAATGTTTTGAGTCCAATATGATTTTTTTGGAACTAGTTCAGAATTATCCTGGATTATTGTTATGCCCAGGTCATTTTATGAACTTTCAGTCAACACTTGTAAAATTGGACACAAACAAGTGATTAAATAATTTGGCTGCCGCAAATGTGGTGTTTGACAACTGAAGTACAGGCAAGATAAAACTTCAAGCGAATACCTAATTAAATATGGATATGGGTGAGGGTACCTCACAGCCAATTGTGGAATTCACACATCTTATTGTTTATAGATGGGCCAACACCTAAAGAATATGGAATTTCCACACTGTTTTTTTGCATATTTCATACTGGACAAAAGGAAAGATTGAAACTCAATGACCACCATCAACTTCCCATTGTACCACAGTGTCCTCCCCCATCCAAACTAGACGGTGTGCCTATGCAGTGTGAACCAGTAATGTAATCAAATCTGATTTCAGGGACTACACACGTTATTATCCCAGGACACAGTAAATTCATCAGAAGCACCAATCGTCAGCCAGTCTGAGAACCAGACCCTGAAACTAGCTGCAAGTCACCAACCTGTTGTAGTCTCAAAGTTTCCCTGACAATCGATATCCAAGATATTCAACTCCAAAAACCTTGAACCATGATGTGAATCCTTTTCTTTACAAGATCCTCACTTCAACTGTAAATGATCAAATCCATTCAAGAAATCACAAGCCTGCGCCGTGCAAGGCAGGATATCATAAATCAGAGACTGAATTAACTGTAATTTGTAGGAGCGATCTTTATCTATATCCACATTTTATTTGTGTGTGTGCACGTGTGTCTGTGTGTGTGTTGTGTGTGTGGTATCTGTGTGGGTGTACATGAAATTAGTGTGTGATGTTGCGTTAATTCTGTGTAAGTGTGTGAAAATAAATAACCTCCTTTATTTTAGACTCACAAAAGCTTGTTGTTTAAGTATTTAATTGGAATACATACTCCAAGGATACCAAAAGACACACCTCTTTCTATACAAAACATAGTGATTATGGACTGTAAGTGAGCACATACTATCTGTTCAGGACAATTGTAATGATTTCCATCCAAACAATAATGCTAATATAATTGCGATCCATTATTTATTAGTGTCATAAGTACGCCTACATTGACAAGGCAATGACGTCACTGTGAAAAGCCCCTAGCACCACACTCCGGCGCCTGTTCAGGTACACTGAGGGAGAATTTAGCATGACCAATGCGCCTAACCAGCACGCCTTTCAGATTGTGGGAGGAAACCGGAGCACCCAGAGGAAACCCACGCAGACATGGAGAGAACATGTAGACTCCACACAGTGACCCAAGCTTGGAATCAAACTCATGTCCCTGGTGCTATGAGGCAGCAGTGCTAACCACTGTGCCACCATGCCACCCAAACATTACATCCAGATGAGATCACTTGCTGAGACATTTGCTGAGAGTGTCAGTGCTGTTAGGGGCATGGAAGCAGGGTGGGCTCTCCATTAAAGTTGCTTTGGGATGAAACTTTACTGTCAGTAGCATGCAAGGACTCTGGGGAGACCAAAACAACAATTGTGGAAATGAGTGAAGTTGCCGGCTTCGCTTGGCAGTCAATCTTTGGTATCCTGCAGTAGAGGCCAGACCAACCTGTTGAGGGATTTGAGGGCCAGAGGACACAGCAAGCTATTGACTATGCAAATGTGCAAACGTGTACAGCCCTCATTTGTCAAATGGGGAGATGATGGTGTAGTTGTATTGTCACTGGACTAGTAATCTCGAGACCAGAGCAATGTTCTGGGGACCTGGATTCAAATCATGCCATGGCAGATGGTGAAATTTGAATTCAATAAAAAGTGTCTGCAATTTAAAAAGTCTAATGATGACCATGAAACCATTGTCGATTGTCATTAAAATCCATTTGGTTCACCAATGCCTACAGGGAAGGAAATCTGTCATCCTTACCTGATCTGGTTAACATGTGACTCCAGACCCACAGCAACGTGGTTGACCCTTAACTGCCCTCTGAAACAGCCTAACAAGCCACTCAGTTCAAGGGCAATTTGGGGATGGGAAATAAATGCTCACGCAACCAGCGATGCACATATCACATAAATGAATTTTTAAAATACTGCTTATACTCCCTCCTGCAGGCAGTCAATGTTCGATAGGAGATACAACCGCCAGGTGATACCAAGAGGAAACCTCCACATCTAACCAAGAAGGCCTCGACTTGGTGGAAGCAATAATGAGCAGCTGTGGGGACATGCCGAGTCAATGATCTTATCCACTCTTAAAGGATGAGTAAGGATGGCACTTTGCATTTTGAATTAATTCACATTAGTGGGCATGCATTTGGTAGGACTGGAACAAAGGACAGTGCAGCACAGGAACAGGCCTTCAGCCCACAAGCCTGCACCAACACATGACACCTTTCTAAACTAAAGACCTTTTGCCTCAATGCAATCCGTATCCCTCTATTCCCTGCCTATTCACGTATCTGTCAAGATGCCTCTTAAACATTGCTATTGTATCTGCTTCAACCATCTCTTCAGTGCATTCCAGGCATTTACCACCCTCTGTGTAAAAAATGTGCCTCTCACATCTCCTTTAAAATTTCCCTCTTTTATCTTAAACCTATGTCCCCTAGTAACTGACATTTCTATCCTGGGAAAAAGACTCCGAATATCCATTCTATGCATGCCTCTCATAATTTTGTAAACTTCTATCAGGTTGCCCCCTCAGCCTCTGACATTCAAGTGAAAACAAACCAAGTTTGTCAAATCTCTCCTTATAGCTAATACCCTCCAAACCAGGCAACATCCAGGTAAACCTTTTCTGTACCCTCTCCGAAGCCTGCACATGCTTCTGGTAGTGTGGCGACCAGAACTGTATACAGAATTCCAAATGTGGCCCAACTAAAGTTCTATACAGCTGCAACACGACTTACCAATTTTTATACTCAATGCCCTGACCAATGAAGACGAACATGCCATTAGCCTTCTTGACCACCTTATCCACTTGTGTTACCACTTTCAGGGGGCTGTGGACCTGTACGCCTGTATGTTAATGTTTCTAAGAGTTCAGCCATTAACTGTGTAGTCCCCTCTTGCATTAGACCTTCCAAAATGCATCACCTCGCATTTGTCCGGACTAAATTCTATCTGCCATTTCTCTGGCCAAGTCTCCAGCCCATCTATATCCTGGTGTATCCTCTGGCAATCCTCCTCATTATCTGCAGCTCCCCCAGTCTTTGTGCCATCCATAAACTTACTAATCAGACCACCGACATTCTCCTTCAAATCATTTATATATATTACATATATATAATATAAACATACGTATACACATACAGTACTGATCCCTGCAGAACACCATTGATCACAGATCTCCAGTCAGAAAAACACCGTTCCACCTCTTCTCTCTGTCTTCTATGACCAACCTAGTTCTGTATCTGTCTTACCAGCTCACCACAGATCCCATGTGACTTCACCTTCTGTATCAGCCTGCCATGAGTGATCTTGTCAAAGGCCTCACTAAAGTCCATGTGGAGAACATCCACCACTCTGCCCTCAATCATTTTTGTCACTTCCTCAAATAAACTCAATCAAATTTGTGAGACACAGCCTCCCCCTCATAAAGCCATGTTGCATATTACTAATAAGTTCATATTTTTCCAAATGTGAGTAAATCCTGTCCCTAAGAATCTTCTCCAATAATCTCCCTGCCATTGGCATAAGGCTCACCAGCCTGTAATTTCCCAGATTATCCCTGGTGGGAATGCACCTGGTGGTATGAGGAACGTGTGTCCAGCAAGACTGTTTAGGTGTAAGTAGGATGGCAGGCAAACCTTCAAATGAAGGGTCCTGCAATGTGTCGGACACATGGACCAACAATGTTGGGGAAGAGCATGTACATCTCAAAAAAGGGACTCATAAATGATCTATTGTGCTCACAGGAGAAGAGAGAGCCTGGACTTCTCCAATAATGCGCAGGATCATATCCATACAAGTGCTACATTTCTAAATCTGGTAGTACTGACACCAATACAAGAGGACATTCCAGAGTTGGCATGCAAGCAGGGGCCGAGATCTACTAGTCGAGAAGAGGTAGAGGCTTCTGAGAAGGGTGAGAGTGAAGGAGATACACTTTCGAAGGTTTTAAGCATTCGACATGGAGGGCTCAGGGAATGGAAGGTTATGGTAATTTATCTTTTGTTATTCTGCATTATGCTTCTGAGGAATATCATGTCCATGTGTGGGATGCTGCAATAGATAATTAATTTGCTTCTTTAATGCTCATGTATACTCACTGCTGTCTTTCATCAACCAGATCAAATGAAGATCTGGACAGTCCACCATTGACATCAGAGGACAGTCCCTCAGATGCTGCGGTGTCACATCCACGTTCTGTCCCTCTCACCACCTCAGTAGGGTTGAGCACATCCGTACAGATGGTAGCACAGACTGGGTGCATGACAATTGCATGAGCAGCTGTCTGAGACTGAGAGTTCCCAGGACTCTGACAGTTGGAAAAGTGTTGGAGACAAGGAAGATGCTGAGCCCCAGCTAGATGACAAGCCTCTGAAATTGCCCATCTGGCAAGAAATGCTGGATATCTAGCGGGAGATATGTGGTGTTCTGGTGGAGCTTCAAGAGGTGGAGATGCCGGCGTTGGACTGGGGTAAACACAGTAAGAGTTTTAACAACACCAGGTTAAAGTCCAACAGGTTTATTTGGTAGCAAATACCAAATTGGGTAGCAAAGTATTTGCTACCAAATAAACCTGTTGGACCTTAACCTGGTGTTGTTAAAACTCTTACGGAGCTTCAAGAGGGCATGCATGTCCTAGTCCATACAATGGAGGGGTCCATAAGCAGGACATGAGTTCTGTGGTCACTCTCTCCTCTGAATGCACACAGCACTCTCAATTGAAAAATTGGCGCTTAATATGGAGAGCTAGTTCCAGCAGCTCAATCAAAGGATTTTGGGCTTAGTTTCAGATCTGCAAGCCCTCACGCTGCCAGTGACCTCAGCAAGGCATTGCCAGTGTGAGAAATGGATAAGGCAGCTGATGTTTCTTCTGGCTTGTTGTCCATTTAGAATAGGCAAGGAGATCCACGTAAACCCATGTTGGCAGCAGATCAGCAGCTCTCTGATCCTCCGCTGCAGCTGCCAGTGATGGGAGAGCACCAAGACGAAGCATTCATAAATGGTTTAAGAAATCACAGGGGGGCAATCACGAGTGATACATTTAGTATTTTTTAATATTAATTTACAGGGTGTGGGTGTTACTCGCTAAGCCAGGATTTATTGCCCATCACCAGCTCCCCTTCAGAAAGTGGTGGTGAGCTGCCTTCTTGAATTGTTACGGTGTAGGTACACCCAAAGTGCTGATTGGGAGGGAATTCCAGGATTTTGACCCAGCGACAATGAAGGAACGGTGATATATTTCCAAGTCAGGATGGAGAGTTACTTGGAGAGTAACCTCCAGGTGGTGGTGTTCCCGGGTATCTGCTGATCTTGCTCTTCTTGACAGTAGCGGTCATGCGTTTGAAAGGTGCTGCCCCTGGTGAATTCGGCATGCATCTTGCAGATGTTACACACTGCTGCCACGGTTCACCAGTGGTGGAGGGAGTGAATGTTTGTGGAAGGGATAGCAATCAAGTGGGCTGCTTTGTCTTTGATGGTATCAAGCTTCTTGAGTATTGTTGGAGCTGCCCTCATCCAATCAAGTGGAGAGTATTCCATTGCACTCCTGACTTGTGCATTGTAGATGCGGACAAGTTGGGGAGTCAGGAGGTGAGTTACCCACTGCAGAATTCCTAGCCTTTGACCTGCTCTGATAGGCACAGTATTTATATGGCTAGTTCAGTTCTGTTTCTGGTCAATGGTAACCCCCATGATGTTCATAGTCAGGGATTGAGTGATTGCAATGCCATTGAATGTCAAGGGGCAATGGTTAGATCCTCTCTTGTTGGATATAATCATCCCTACTTCTAACCTTATGATGGAAGGAAGGTCATTGATGAAGCAGCTGAAGACTGCTCTTGTGACAAGTTGGAACTAGGGCACTACCCTGAGAAACCCTGCAGTGATGTCCTGGAGCTGTGATGATTGACCTTCAGCCACCACAACCATGTTCTGTTGTGCCAGGTATGACTCCAACCAGCACTGAGTTTTTGCCCTAATTCCCATTGACTCCAGTTTTTGTAGGGCTACTTAATGCCATACTTGGTCAAATGCTGCCTTGATGTCAAGGACAGTCACTCTCATCTCACACCTGGCATTGAGCTCTTTTGTCCATGTTTGAACCAAAGTAATGAGGTCAGAAGCTGAGTTACCCTGGCGGAACCCAAACTGAGCGTCAGTGAGCAGGTTATTGCTGTGTAAGTACCACTTGATAGCGCTGTTGATCACCCCTTCTGATTTCCATTGACTCCAGTTTTCCTTGGTTCCATTAACAATTGTTGTGTTACTTGCGTCTTGTTGTTTCACAGCACCTTATTAAATTGATATTTCACGTTACATAATCTTCGTGTGGCACGAGTGTCATCAATTCAGTCCCATAAAAATGGAATGGAATTTTTCAGAGGAGGCACAGATTGAAGAGGGTGGCAGGCTGGGGTTTCTGTGGTCTTAGCAGTGATGTAACTGCAGCTTTTGCAGCTTACTGGAAGCATCTCTGAATGCGTGCTTCCCTGGCTCCCAAAAGCTGCTGGCATGCTGGCTACTCAACATGGCCCAGTTCATCCTCAGAGTCTACCTCCTCCATCTGATCTCCCTGAGGAAGACTGTGGAGAGCACAGCACACAACAACAATGAGGGACATGGGATCTCGTGCATATTGAAGTGATCCCCCCAGACCGTTGAAACATTGAACGTTCATCTTGAGCAGTCCTTTTGTCCACTCAATTATAGTCCTCACAGAGGCATGATTTCTGCTATACTTCTCTTTAGGATAGGTGTCATTAGCTATCTTTTCAGAAGATTGGTTTATCCTCCCCCAGCCAGCAACTAATTGTGCAGGGAGACTGAAAAGAACATAAGTAAGAACATAAGAAATAGGATCAGGAGTAGGCCATCTAGCCCCTCAAGCCTGCTCCGCCATTCAATAAGATCATGGCTGATCTGATAGTGGGTTCAGTTCCACTTACCCGCCCACTTCCCATAACCCTTAATTCCCTTAATGGTTAGAAATCTATCTATCTGTGACTTAAACACATTTAACGAGGTAGCCTCTACTGCTTCATTGGGCAGAGAATTCCAAAGATTCACTACCCTCTGGGAGAAGAAGTTCCTCCTCAACTCTGTTCTAAATTCTCTCCCCCATATTTTGAGGCTATGCCCCTTAGTTCTTGTTTCCATTGTAAGTGGAAATAACCTCGCTGCTTCTACCCTGTCTAGCCCCTTCATTATCTTATATGTCTCTATAAGATCTCCCCTCAACCTTCTAAACTCCAATGAGTACAGGCCCAGTCTACTAAATCTCTCCTCATAAGCTTCTCTGTACCCCCTCCAAAGCTAAGATATCCTTTCTTAAATAAGGGGACCAAAATTGTACACAGTACTCTAGGTGCAGCCTCACCAGTACCCTGTACAGTTGCAGCGTGACCTCCCTGCTTTTATACTCCATCCCTCTCGCAATAAAGGCCAACATTCCATTTGCCTTCTTGATTACCTGCTGCACCTGCAAACTGAGTTTTTGTGATTCATGCACAAGGACCCCCAGGTCCCTCTGCACGGGAGCATGTTGTAATTTTTCACCGTTTAAATAATAGTCCATTTTACTATTATTCCTTCCAAAGTGGATAACCTCACACTTACCAACGTTATACTCCATCTGCCACATCCTTGCCCACTCACTTAGCCTATCCAAATCTCTCTGCAGACTCTCTGTGTCCTCCACGCAATTTGCTTTCCCACTCATCTTTGTGTCATCCGCAACTTTGTTACTCTACACTCGGTCCTCTCCTCCAGATCATCTATGTATATGGTAAATAGTTGAGGCCCCAGCACCGATCCCTGCGGCACGCCACTAGTCACTGATTGCCAACCGAAAAAGCATCCATTTATTCCGACTCTCTGCTTTCTGTTAGATCCACACTAACACTTTACCCTGAACTCCGTGTACCGTTATCTTATGCAGCAACCTTTTGTGAGGCACCTTATCGAATGCCTTCTGGAAATCTAAAAACACCACATCCACCGGTTCCCCTCTGTCAACCGCACTCGTTATATCCTCAAATAATTCCAGTAAATTAGTCAAACATGATTTTCCCTTCATGAATCCATGCTGCGTCTGCTTGATTGAACCATTCTTTTCCAGGTGTCCTGCTATTTCTTCTTTAATGATAGATTCCAGCACTTTCCCAACTACAGATGTTAAGCTAACCGGCCTGTAGTTACCTGCCTTTTGTCTACCTCCTTTTTTAAACAGTGGCGTTACATTAGCTGTTTTCCAATCAGCTGGCACATCCCCACAGTCCAGTGAATTTTGATAAATTACAACTAATGCATTTGCTATTTCTTCTGCCGTTTCTTTTAGTACCCTGGGATGCATTCTATCCGGACCTGGGGACTTGTCTACCTTTAGTCCCATTAGCCTACCCAGCACTATCTCTTTAGTAATAGTGATCGTTTTAAGGTCCTCACCCCCTACAGTCCCATGACTGTCAATTATTGGTAAGCTATTTGCGTCCTCCACTGTGAAGACCGACACAAAAAACTTGTTTAAGGCCTCGGCCATTTCCTCATTTCCTATTATTAAATCCCCCATCTCATCTTCTGAGGGACCAACATTTACTTTAGCCACTCTTTTCTGTTTTAAATATTTGTAAAAACTTTTACTATCAGTTTTTATATTTTGTGCTAGTTTACTTTCATAATTTTTCCTTTCTTTATTGCTTTCTTAGTAGTTCTTTGTTGTTTTTTAAAGCCTTCCCAATCTTCTAGTTCCCCACTAAATTTGGCCACTCTGTATGCATTGGTTTTTAACTTGATACTCTCCTTTATTTCCTTAGTTAACCATGGCTGGTTATCCCTTTTCTTACATTCCTTCTTTCAAAGAAATCATAGAAACCCTACAGTGCAGAAACAGGCCAGTGAACGTGCCACTATCCTGCTGGCAGAGTATACCAAGTAAGATCCAACCACCTGGACATGATTGAGGTGTAGTCCCATCGAGTCTGCACCAACCACAATCCCATCCAGGCCCTACTCCCATATCCCTACACATTTACCCGCTAATCCCTCTAACCTACGCATCTCAGGACACTAAGGGGCAATTTTAGCACGGCCAATCATGGACACATGGACACACACTTCAGAGGGTGAATATTTTTACAACTTATAACTTTCAAAACAGATGAGGATAGCCAGACAGAATGCGCAAGAGTGTTTGTGGCGATTGCAGGCTTAGCAAAGATTGGGGGCACCAATGATTGCATCCATGTAGTGATCCAAGCACCTGCAAGCTAACCCGCACATCAACCTAACCTGCACATCTTTGGACTGTGGGAGGAAACCGGGGCACCCGGAGGAAACCCACGCAGACACGAGGAGAATGTGCAAACTCCACACAGACAGTGACCCAAGCCGGGAATCTTTTTCACTGGAATATACTTTTGCTGAGTACTGAGAAAAATCTCCTTAAAAATCCTCCACTGTTCCTCAACTGTCCCACCAATTAGTCTGTGTTCCCAGTCTACATTAGCCAACTCCGCCCTCATCCTATTGTAATCCCCCTTGTTCAAGCCTTGAAATTTGGCGTGCTGGAGAGCATAACAGTAATGACAACTCTTACGATTGCTCAAACTGGGAGGATCTGCTGCTGATGATCGCATACTAGCAGGATGTTGAGCAAGCAAAATCCATTAAAATTCAAAAAAGCCCCCAGCTCTCTTGCAGGTGCTTGGATCACTACATGGATGCAATCATTGGTGCCCCCAATCTTTGCTAAGCCTGCAATCACCACAAACACGCTTGCACATTCTGTCTGGCTATCCTCATCTGTTTTGAAAGTTATAAGTTGGAATGTATTCACCCTCTGAAGAGTGTGTCCATGACAAGCTTCATGCAGTAGGGTGTTGCAGATTGAGATAAATCACAGAAATCCTCTATAGGACAGTGGAATGAACCTGATGCATAAAAATTTAAAACATTCACTTTCAGCACTATTGGCATTGGGTGCCCCTACCTAACACAGGTACCTACCATTTTGCAGATGATGTGACTGTCTCCCTTGAGGGGCAGATCCTTCTGGACTACACCTCAATCATGTCCAGGTGGTTGGATCTTACTTGGTATACTCTGCCAGCAGGATAGTGGCACGTTCACTGGCCCCTTCTTCTTTGCAAGTCTTGCTGGCCTTCAACCCCTTCAGGTTATGTTACTTGCTCTTGTGATAGAAGCACTGAAGCTGTCTCTGGTCAGCTGGCTCCTGTCCTTTTGCCTCTTCATCTGAGCAAAGTGCCCCCACCTGACAGAACAATCCCCATATTTATGCAATTTGATTGTGGTGGTACAGACTGACTGATGTTATGGCCAGTTTGTTATGTGGCTTCTTAAAGACAGACGTTTCCTTACCCCAAAAAACTTTGAACAATTGTTCAGGTAACAATCCAGGAAGTCAAAAGTTAGGCAATTAATATTCCACACTATTTTACTTCTTCCTAAGGCTTACTAAGGGCGGCACGGTAGCACAGTGGTTAGCACTGCTGCTTCACAGCTCCAGGGTCCCGGGTTCGTTTCCCGGCTCGGGTCACTGTCTGTGTGGAGTTTGCACATTCTCCTCGTGTCTGCGTGGGTTTCCTCCGGGTGCTCCGGTTTCCTCCCACAGTCCAAAGATGTGCAGGTTAGGTTGATTGGCCAGGTTAAAAATTGCCCCTTAGAGTCCTGGGATGCGTAGGTTAGAGGGATTAGTGGGTAAATACGTGGGGGTAGGGCCTGGGTGGGATTGTGGTCGGTGCAGACTCGATGGGCCAAATGGCCTCCTTCTGCACTGTAGGGTTTCTATGATTTCTATGATATTCCGCCCTACATGGAGTAAATGCTCATTGTGAAGTCCCCACCTACCCATGTAGCTTGTGTGCCAACATAACACCACACAGGTTGCTTAAAATTACAGTGCATTGTCTCTTTAATCGACTTTGGGCTGGCTGCCTTCTCAATGTGTTCCAATTCTTCATGCGACTGCTTATTGAAGAACACAGCAATATGACGCAGGACAAAGTCATCCCACTGAAAGTCAGGATACATGGAAAGATAAACAGAAGAGGAATAGATCTCTATGTTGATCTGTTTGTTATTAGCATCCTAATAGTACTTAGACTCATAGAGTCCCTACAGTGCAGAAGGAGGCCATTCAGCCCATCGAACTTGCACTGACAACAATCCCACCCAGGCCCTATCCCCATAACCTCAGTATTTACCCTGTTAATGCCCCCGACACTAAGGGACAATTTAGCATGGCCAATCAACCTAACTCGCATATCTTTGGACTGTGGGAGGAAACCGGAGCACCTGGAGAAAATTGGGTTTTCAAAAAGGCCCCCAGCTCTCTTGCAGGTGCTTGGATCACCACATGGATGCAATCATTGGAGCCCTCAATCTTTGCTAAGCCTGCAATCGCCACAAACACTCTTGCACATTCTGTCTGGCTATCCTCATGCAAGAACATGAGGAGAACATGCAAACTCCACACACACAATCACCCAAGGCCGAATTGAACCTGGGTCTCTGGTGCTGAGAGGCAGCAGTGCTTCCCACTGTACCACCTTGCCGTAATAGTTGATGCAGTTGGGAGATCATCTTAACCTACTGATTGTAGATATTAAGTTCTGGGTAAGTGCATTGCCAGCATCAGTCATCACTTTCCCAATAGTGCTGCCAAATAATGCACAGCTAACAACCATCTCTGTTTGGCCAGGAGCTCACATAATGCCCTGTAGCACTTGAGCATGCCACTGCCTAGTTAAATGCATAACTGTCTCTGAATTCAGTGGCCCTCTCCAAAAGGAGGTGAGTTGGGGCTCTCCAGCCAGTGCCTCCATTAAATTCCAGTCTAAGTAATCAGGTTCTGGAGTAGACATTCAACATGTGTCCTTCTGAGGGAGGTGATGGTGTCACACAATATGTCAAGCTGACAGTCACACAATTTGTCTTATTTTAGGCCTCTCATTTCATTAGTTATTTGTTGTCCTTCAGATCCTTTGCTCATACCAATTGGGTATGCCAGCAAATTGCCAGTTCGCTGCTGGTTGAAATTGTCTTTTGAAAAAGAAAAATATGTAACGGCCAACCCCTTTAAGCAATAGAATGCATTAGCAGTAAAAGCTGACCACGCTGGATCAATGCCAAGACTGCAGGTTCTGTTATTTATGGAACAGTACAAGAAGCTTTCATGTTAAGCTCACTGCCTTTAATAAAATTGAGCAATGTTTTGGCAATCATAAGCTGGAATCTTGGAGACTATTAAATTCCAAAGCCAGTTTTTCCTAATAGCTATGAAAATTGGAACAGCAATGCTGCAATAAACAAAGAGCAGAAGAATTGATCAAGTAATTAAATTCATTATGACCAAGGCAGTACTCACTCACTTTATGATTAGAACTGTATTATCTATTTTTGTTCTGATTTGTGAAATGTTATATTTCCTTTTCAATTAATGCAACAGTGGAAGAATCATTGAAAGACAGAATGATACAGAGCAGAAAGCCATTAGCCCATCGAACCTGGGCCAGATCTTTGATAAAGCTATCCAATTAGCATCAGTTCCCTGCAATTTCCCTCAAAGCCCTGTAAATTGTTTGAGATTTGCTATACACTTCCAACACCATTTTCTAGATCATGACAACGTGTTCTACTTAAAAATATTCCTCATGTTGTCTTTGGCAATTCTGCTAATCACCATAAATCGGTATCATACTCTGCTGCCAATGGAAAAAGCTTCACCTTTTTTACTCTATCAAAATAATTCATGATTTTGAAAAACTCAATCAAATCTCCTCTGGCCCTGGAAGCTACGGGAAGCCTAGAGGTTCCCACCTCTACAAACTTTCAGGCAGTGAGTTCAGATTCCCACTATCTTCTGAGTAATAAAGTTTTTCCTCAAATTCCCTCTAAATCTCCTGCCACTCACCTTAAATATATGCCACCTGATTGCTGACCCCTCTATTCAAGGGAAAAGTTCCTTATGATCTTCCCTATCAATGTCCCTCATAATTTTGTACACCACAATCAGGTCCCCCCTCAGCCTTCTGTGCTTTAAGGAAAACAACTCAGCCTATCCAGTCTCTCTCCTTGGCTGAAAAACTCCAGCCCAGAAAACATCCTGTGGAAACTCCTCAGCCTTTTCAGTCCAGTCACATCCTTCTTATGTTATGGAAGCCAGAACTGCACACAGTACTCTAGCTCATGACTCTATCATAACCTCCCTGCTCTTATATTCTGTGCCTTGGCTAATAAAGGCAAATATCCCATATGCCTTCTTAACCATCTTATCGACCTGTCCTGCTGCCTTCAGGGATGTTTGGACATGCACCCAAGGTCCCTCTAGTCCTCTGTACTTCTTAGTGTTCATTGTATATCCACTTGCCTTGTTCATCCTCCCTAAATGCATCACCTCACACTTTTCCATTTGCCACCATTCTGTCCACTTGACCAGCCCTTCTATATCATCCTGTTCCTCTTTGCTATTTACCACACCATCAGTTTTCGTGTCAAGAGGCATTCTTAAAGACTAATGTTTTAAACACACCACATATTGCAGCTCAGTTCTCAACCCAATAAAATCTTCAAGGTCATCAAAGTCTGTCCCATAAATCACAGGCATTGAGAAAACGGCAGAGACATCCAACTAATATTTTAAGTCTTTCATAGTGGAAGACAGAAATTGCATACTAGAAATGTAGGATAATCAAGAGTCTAATCAAAATGAAGAACTTAAGGTCAATAATATCAGCAGAAAAAAAGCAGAAAATGAAGGGACTAAAGGGTGACAAATCTGGAAAAAAACATGTCTGTCTATCTGTTCAACTGCCTTTTTGATACAGTTGCCAGGTGGTCTCATTATGAATGCTCAGCTGAGCTCCAGGAATGGTGAATGGATTCAGCTCTGTAGAAATATTGATCCACCTGGCATGGGAGTGCGAGTGTTGTTTGATTTACATCTTTATTGTCGAATAATAACTTGTTTTTTCTTTAAATAGATTTTTCAGTGCCTGTGTGTTGATTTATACAAGATTAAGGGGTCCGAAATGGAGTGAAGGTTTCATTTATTGGACATTCAATGTCCACCACCAAGAGTGGCTCCGCAGCAGCACTATTGATTGAGCTGGTTCGGTCCTAAAGGTTATAACAGCTGGACTGGGTCTGCAGCAGGCAGTGAACGAACCAACAAGAGGAAATAACATACTTGACCTCAACCTTACCAACCTGCCGGGTGCAGATGCATCTGTCCATGACAGTATTGGTATGAGTGACCACTGCACAGTCGTTGTGGAGACGAAGTCCCGCCTTCACATTGAGAATAACCTTCATCGTGTTGTGTGGCACTATCAACGTGCTAAATGGGACAGACTTCGAACCGATCTAGCAACTCAAGATTGGGCATCCATGAGGCGCTGTGGACCATGAACAGCAGCAGAATTGTACTCCAGCACAGTCTGCAACCTCATGGCCTGGCATATCGCCCACTCAACCATTACCATCAAACTGGGGATCAACCTTGGTTCAATGGAGAGTGCAGGCGGGCATGTCAGGAGCAGCACCAGGCATACCTAAAAATGAGGTATCAACCTGGTGAAGCTACCAAACAGGGCTAGTTGCATGCCAAATGGCAAGTGAGAGAGCTAAGCGATCCCACAACCAACGGATCAGATCTAAGCTCTGCAGTCCTTCCACATCCAGTCGAGAATGGTGGTGGACTGCAGAGATAAGACAACTCACTGGAGGTGGAGGCTCCACAAATATTCCCATCCTCAATGATGGAGGAGTCCAGCACATCAGTGCAAAAGATAAGGCTGAAGTATTCGCAGCAATCTTCAGCCGGAAGTGCCGAGCGGATGGTCCATCTCAGCCTCCACCAGTGGTCCCCAGCATCTCGGATACCAGTCTCCAGCCAATTCGATTCACTCCACGTGATATCAAGAAACAGTTGGGGGCACTGGATACTGCAAAGGCAATGGATCCTGATAATATTCCGGCAATAGTACTGAAGACTTGCGCTCCAGAACTTACCGCTCCCCTAGCCAAGCTCTTCCAGTACAGTTACAACATTGGCATCTACCCAACAATGTGAAAATTGCCCGGGCATGTCCTGTACACAAAAAGCAGGACAAAGAACAAAGAACAATACAGCACAGTAACAGGCCCTTCGGCCCTCCAAGCCTGCGCCGCTCCCTGGTCCAAACTAGACCATTCTTTTGTATCCCTCCATTCCCACTCCGTTCATGTGGCTATCTAGATAAGTCTTAAACGTTCCCAGTGTGTCTACAAATCCAACCCGGCCAATTACCGCCCAATCAGTCTACTCTCGATCATCAGTGAAGTGATGAAAGGGGTCATCAACAGTACTATCAATCAGCACCTGCTCAGCAATAACCTGATCAGTGATGCCCAGTTTGGGTTTCGCCGGGGTCACTCAGTTCCTGACTTCATTACAGGCTTGGTTCAAACATGGACGAAAGAGCTGAATTCCAAAGGTGAGGTGAGAGTGACAGCCCTTGGCCTCAAGGCCGCATTCGACCGAGTGTGGCATCAAGGAGCCTTAGCAAAACTGGAATCAATGGGTATCAGGGCAAACTCTCCGCTGGTTGGAGTCAGACCTGGTACATAGGAAGATGGTTGTGGTTGTGGAGGGTCAGTCATCTCAGCGCCACAACATCTCTGCAGGAGTCCCTCAGGGTAGTGTTCTCAGCCCAACAATCTTCAGCTGCTTCATCAATGACCTTACCTCCAACATAAGGTCAGAAGTGGGGGTGTTCGCTGATGATTGCACAATGTTCAGTACCATTCGCAACTCCTCAGATACTGAAGCAGTCCATGTTCAAATGCAACAAGGTCTGGACAATATCCGGGCTTGGGCTGACAAGTGGCAAATAACAATCGTGCCACACAAATGCCAGGCAATGACCATCACCAATAAGAGACATTCTAACCACCGCCCCTTAACATTCAATGGTGTAACCATCACTGAATCCCCCACTGTCAACATCCTTAGGATTACCATTGACCAGAAACTCAACTGGACTCACCACATAAACAGTGACTACAAGAGCAGGTCAGAGGCTAGGAATACTGTGGAGAGTAACTCACCTCTTGACTCCCCAGAGCCTATCCACCATCTACAAGGCATAAGTCAGGAGTGTGATGGAATACTCCCCATTTGCCTGGATGGGTGCAGCTCCAACACTCAAGAAGCTTGACACCATCCAGGACAAAGCAGCCCGCTTGATGGGAATCACATCTATAAACATTCAATCCCTCCACCACCGATGCTCAGTAACAGCAGTGTGTACTATCTACAAGGTGCACTGCAGCAATTCAACAAAAATGCTTAGACATCACCTTCCAAACCCACGACCACTTCCATCTAGGACAAGGGCAGCAGATACATGGGAACACCATCACCTGCAAGTTCCCCTTCAAGCCACTCACCATCCTGACTTGGAAATATATCACCGTTCCGTCGCAGTCACTGGGTCAAAACCCTGGAATTCCCTCCCTAATGGCATTATGGGTAAACCACAGAACATGGACTGCAGCGATTCAAGATGGCAACTCACCACCACCTTCTCAAGGGCAATCAGGGATGGCCAATAAATGCTGTAAGAGTTTTAACAACACCAGGTTAAAGTCCAACAGGTTTATTTGGTAGCAAATACCATTAGCTTTCGGAGCGCTGCTCCTTCGTCAGATGGAGTGGAAATGTGCTCTCAAACAAGGCATACAGACAGTGCTCTGAAAGCAAATGGTATTTGCTACCAAATAAACCTGTTGGACTTTAACCTGGTGTTGTTAAAACTCTTACTGTGTTCACCCCAGTCCAACGCCGGCATCTCCACATCATAAATGCTGGCCAGCCAGCGACGCTCATGTCCCACGAATGGATGATAAAAAGTTTAGCAATTACTATCGAAATAGTGGGTGGGATTTTCCGGCCGTGCTCACCCCAAAACCAGAAAATTCCACCTGAGGTAAACAAACCATTGCATGGGTCCCCCCACCACCCCCCCTCGCCCCCCAACTATGATTCCCGTGGTGGATGGGACGGGAACATTCCCCCCACTGTCTGTTTTAAGTACTGTTCATTTATCTGTTGTTCATATCCGTCAGTGTCTGCTTTTTGAAACAAGATCACGTGGTGCCCTGGCCTGGCTGATATAAGGTTTCAGAACCCCCAAAAATGTTGTTGACTCTGAACTGCTCTCTGAAATAGCCCAACAAGCCACTCAATTGTATCAAGACTGTTAAGAGAAACTATTGATAAGAATAAGTTAAAAGAGCTGGCCGATATGAGGTTCCAGAACCCACAGCAATATTGTTGATTCTAAACTGCCTTGTGAAATGGCCTAGCAAGCCACTCAATTGTATCAAGACCATTAAGAGAAACTATTGATAAGAATTAAATAAAAGTAAAATAAACTAGCCAATATGAGGTACCAGAACTCATGGCAATGCTGTTGACTCTGAAATGCCCTCTAAAATGGCTCAGCAAGTCACTCAATTGTACCAAAATCACTAAGAAAAATTATTACGAATAAAATGAAATAAATGGAGCACCCAGCATCTACCGAGGCACTGGATTTGGGTGTGAGAAGGCACATCCGGTCCAGTTGGCTCTGCAAAGTCTGCCTCACTAACATCCGGGCTCTTGTAACAAAATTGGCAGAGCTGTCATAGAATCATAGAATCCCTACAGTACAGAAAGAGGCCATTTGGCCCATCGAGTCTGCACCGACCACAATCCCACCCAGGCCCTACCCCCATATCCCTACATATTTTACCCACTAATCTCTCTAACCTACGCATCTCAGGACACTAAGGGGAAATTTTAGCATGGCCAATCAACCTAACCCACACATCTTTGGACTATGGGAGGAAACCGGAGCACCCGGAGGAAACCCATGCAGACACGAGGAGAATGTGCAAAGTCCACACAGACAGTGACCCAAGCCGGGAATCGAACCAAGGTCCCTGGAGCTGTGAAGCAGCAGTGCTAACCACTGTGCTACCGTGCCGCCCTAGGTTAGTCAATTAACGGAGTGACATAAGCATACACACAAATTATTCTCCAATCTCATTCATTCCACCACTATTACCAGCAACTACGGCAAATTTGGTGCTCAGCCAAAACTCCATTCATGGCAGTGGGACCAGAGAATCCCAGCTGCAGGCGAAGTCCGAGAATTCAGGACTATAAATGATCCTGTCACTATCCTCAGGTATGTCCTATCCCACAGGCAAACCAGATCCATCAGAGGTGTTAACACATTGATATACATTCAGGAAGGAATGGCCCTGAGAACACAAAACATTGACTCAGGACCTCATGAAGTCTCATGGTGTTAGGTCAAACATGAGTATGGAAACCACCTGCTGATTACCAACTGCGCTCCCTCAACTGAAGAATCAATACTCCTCCATGTTCAGCACAATTTAGCAGAAGCACTGGGGCTCGCAAGAGCATGGAATGTATTCTTTATGGGTGTAATGACTGCAAGGAATTGACAAACAAGGCAGATAAAAGAACAGGAGGTTTATTTTGGAAAAACAACTATATACATAGGACAACTATAAGAAAGTTTGTGAACTCAACAACTCCCAGACTCCAACTGTCAAACAATCGCCTCCCTCGATTGGCCCAATGGGTCATGTGATTCTCCGATAACTTCTCACCTACAAAGGGGCACGTCATCACATCCCTCCTCCTTCAATTTCTTAATTAATATTTTACAATAACAATAAATCTATTTAAAATATTACACAGCTGGGGTGATGTTGGGTGACGACTTAACACCGTCTGTCAATAAGTCCACCTGGAGATTTTCGAATTAGTTGAGTGTCGCAATTCTTTAACAGGTGCTTCATCAGTCGATGTAGTTTCATCTGAAATGACAGCAGAAAGAGGTGTTCTATACCAGTAACCTTTCCAATTCCCATCAGAATGTTACTCGGCTCTTCCTCAAGGTGACTGGATTCAGTTCCATTTAGAGTTGCTGGAGCCACACTAACAGGCGTAACAGGGACAGACTGCTCAATTGGTACTGTGCATAGTTCTCTTTTCCTCAGGTAGTGAACATGCTTCTTCATTCTCTTCCCTTGTATGTCAACTATTGAGACCACTGGACCTGTTTTGGCCACAATCATCCCAGGGACTCTGTTTGGACCAGTATTAAAATTTTTTAGATAAACTAAACCATTGACCTAAAAACACTTCTCAAAATTGGTGGAGTCATCATATCTCTTCTGCGCATCATGTGTTGCTTCTACCGTCTTCATAAAATTTGGAAATATTAGATCGAGTCTTATCTGCAGATATTTTCCCATGAGCAATTCAGCAGGGTTAATTCCTGTAGTGGCAAGATAAGTTGTTCTGTATGTTAGTAGAAAACAGGCCATTAGAAGTTGTAAATTAGAAGTCTATTATAAGTAAATTACAAGGCTACTAAAAATCCAGAGGATTGTTTTTTCATGGCAGATTTAAATGTCTGGATGAGTTTTTCAGAGTAAGGAGTCTAACAACACCAGGTTAAAGTCCAACAGGTTTATTTGGTAGCAAACGCCACTAGCTTTCGGAGCGCTGCTCCTTCGTCAGGTGAGTGAAAGATCTGCTCATAAACAGCAAACAGGGCATATAAAGACACAAACTCAATTTACAGAATAATGAATAATGATTGGAATGCGAGTCTTTACAGCTAATCAAGTCTTAAAGGTACAGACAATGTGAATGGAGAGAGCATTAGCACAGGTTAAAGAGATGTGTATTGTCTCCAGACAGGACAGCCAGTGAGACTTTGCAAGTACAGGCAGGTTGTGGGAGCTACAAATAGTGTGACATGAACCCAAGATCCCGGTTGAGGCCGTCCTCATGTGTGCGGAACCTGGCTATCAGTCTCTGCTCAGCGATTCTGCGCTGTCGTGTGTTGTGAAGGCCGCCTTGGAGAATGCTTACCATCCCCACACCCCCACTTCTTGCCTTCAAACAACCGCACAACCTCAAACAGACCATTGTCTGCAGCAAACTACCCAGCCTTCAGGAGAACAGTGACCACGACACCACACAACCCTGCCACAGCAACCGTTGCAAGACATGCCGGATCAGCGACACGGATGCCATCATCTCACGTGAGAACACCATCCACCAGGTACACGGTACATACTCTTGCAATTCGGCCAACATTGTCTACCTGATAGGCTGCAGGAAAGGATGTCCTGAGGCATGGTACATTGGGGAAACCATGCAGACGCTACGAAAACGGATGAATGAACATCGCTCGACAATCACCAGGCAAGACTGTTCTCTTCCTGTTGGGGAGCACTTCAGCGGTCATGGGAATTCGGCCTCTGATATTCGGGTAAGCATTCTCCAAGGCGGCCTTATATATATATATTATATATATATGTATATATTGTTTGAATTTGCATCTAATTTTTGTTAGTCTCAAATGTAGACTGGTGTAGAAGCTCTGCAAAATTGGAGGCCCATGAGGATGATCCCTAATAAAAAAGACAGTTATTCAGAAAGGGTTAAACAAAGGCTGAGTTTGAATTCTTCAGAAATGTGTACATTTTGGACACTTCAAGTTTAAACCTCCTCGAAGCCTGGTAGTTCTCTGAAAGATTATTGCCATAGCCTATAGAGCTGACAAAGTCTCAGTACCAACCTCATTTTGCTGCGTCATCACCAACTTTTGAGGAATTCAGCAACTTCTGATTTCAGCTAACCTGTCTGAACTTTAACTCCCACATAAAGGAACCATCTGGACTCTAACATTCTGCAATCTGACATTCACGTGAATTAATATCATAACTATGCTTCTTTTGCTCTAAGTTATTTTTATTTGTAAAACTCTTTTCTTTCCTATCTCCTTCCCGTGTGCTTGGATATGTTGCGACAACCATTCCCTGGGTTTGAATATACGAATAAACAATATTTCTGATTTAACCCCAAGGAGAGTTTGCTGTGAATCACTTTAATATTGACTTCACAAACAAAGGGTTTGGGCAAACACACTATAGTCTATTTCAAAAATTAAAACACTTCTGCTTACAGACAAATGGTGAGAAAAATGAAAGGAGTTCAGTTTGCCTCTCTCCGCTATCTATAACAATGCTAATTCCAAGGCTACATCTCCAAAAGGGAACAGCAAAGAATTGCAATCCCTCATAATGGAGACAGAGTTTTAATGAGATTGTGCAACCTACAAGTGAATATTGATGTTTGTTGAGAAATCTGTGGGATCTGTCTTGGTCACATTTCCAATGTAGTGTGTTCAATCACAATTTGACTGTCAGTTCATTTTACCCCTTTAATTCTTAATGTTAGATATTGATGGATATTGTACATTATTTTACATTTCCGATTTTGCACAATAAAAATTATGTTGCTTGTTCAAAAACTGTGGAATCTTATAGCTTTATTCTTTTAGTACTGTTTAGTACTTCATCTAATGAACAGCTACTGGTCCTTAACCAGGTTGTAACAAAAATGTGGGCATCTGGTCCAGGAATAAAACAATGTCTAGATAGTTGCGACTTGAAGCGTAGACAAGGGTGATTGGTTAATAATGTGTGCAGCACGATCACCTCAGATACAGAAGCCACTTCTATTTATTCCTATCCAGAGAATCATAGAAACCCTACAGTGCAGAAGGAGGCTATTCGGCCCATCGAGTCTGCACCGACCACAATCCCACCCAGGCCCTACCCCCACAATCCCCTTCCTCCCCCAAAATCAGCAAATAAAGAGTTATAGCCAGCAGAATAATCACCTTCAATAATGTGGTCATGGTAATTTAAATAGTGACTACCACAAATCACAGATGAGTAAGTGGAAGCAACCTAAGTGTTTCTATGACTGAAAGGTTGTTTCTCGTGGTGTTCTACTGAGCTCAATACTCAATACTTTGCTGGTCGTGGTATATATATCAGTGATTTAGACGTAACTGTAGAGGACCTGGTTGAGATGTTTACAGATGATACAAAAATTAACATTGTGGTAAATAGTAAGGAAGAAAACTAGGAAAATATCAATGGAATTATCAGATCGACTGAAAAGAAGCACAGGAATTCAATTAGGAGAAATGTGAGATAATATATTTAGGCAGAACAAACAAGCTAAGGGAATTTATAGTAAATGATAGGGTTGTGAGAAGTGCAGAAGAACAGAACTTGGAGTGAATGTGCATGGGTTACTAGTGGTAGCAGGACAGGAAAATACGGTAGATAGGTCAAGGAGGCATAGGAGATCCTTTCCTTTATTGGATCATGCTTAGAGTATAAGAGCAAGGGAGTTATATTAAATGTACAGAAAACAGTAGTTAGACCTCAACTAGAGGATGCAGTTTTGATCACTGCATTACAGCAAGGTTGCTGCCATGAGTGAAGATGTTAGCGATAAAAAAGTTGGGTTAAGCTGGGATTGTTTTCTTTGGAACAAAGGAGACTGAAAGAAGCCTTAATTGAGATGCATAAAATTATGAGGGACCCAGGTATTATGGTTAGACACCTATTCAATTCACAGAAAAGTCAAGAACTAAAGAGCATAGATTTATCGTAATTAATAGATGGATTAGAGCTGAGTTGAGAAGTAGTTGTTTTTTACCCACATGGCCTGGACCGAGCAGTGAAATGCAGCAAGCCATTCAAAACTCCATTGTCTTTAGCAGAAAGGAA
The DNA here is from genome assembly GCF_964213995.1 of Mustelus asterias. NCBI lineage: Eukaryota > Metazoa > Chordata > Chondrichthyes > Carcharhiniformes > Triakidae > Mustelus > Mustelus asterias. Next base: position 34,291,027 of record NC_135821.1, read on the forward strand.
GAGCCTTGTCAGCAGGAAGATACATAAAATTCCACCCATGTAGAATCATAAAATCCTACAGTGCAGAAGGAGGCCATTCGGCCCATTGACTCTGCACCGACCACAATCCCACCCCCACCCTATCCCCATAACCCTATGCATTTACCCTAGCTAGACCCCCTGACACTAAGGGGCAATTTGGCATGGCCAATCCTCCTAACCCGCACATCTTTGGAACTCACTGCCTGTAAGGACTGTCGAGGCAGAAGCCCTCAATACATTCAAAAAATACTTAGATATATATTTGAGGTGCTGTAACCTACAGGACCACGAACCAAGAGCTAGAAGATTGGATTAGGCAAAATAGCTCTTTTACAGTTGGGATGGGCACAAAGAGCCGAATGGCTTCCTTCTCTTCTACAAGTGCATTAGTACATTGTAGGTGAAATCAATGCCAAGAAAAAGTTGGAAAAGAAAACTGAATAAATCAGCAGTACTGTTGCTAAAATAATGAACTCTCCTTTAAGAGTGTGTTTAAGGATAGCAATTTTCATTAGTGTGTGTGTTAGTGAGAGACTATATTCAACTGATCTCAAGATGTCTGCCCCCTGAGGCAGACTCATGGCATGGTACAAGTCAGAAGTCTCACAACACCAGGTTAAAGTCCAACAGGTTTATTTGGGAGCAAATACCATAAGCTTTCGGAGCGCTGCTCCTTCGTCAGATGGAGTGGAAATGTGCTCTCAAACAGGGCACAGCGACACAACATCAAGTTACAAAATACCGATTAGGATGCGAATCCCTAAAGCCAGCCAGGTCTTAAAGGTACAGACAATGTGGGTGGAGGGAACATTAAACACAGGTTAATGAGATGTGTATTGTCTTCAGACAGAACAGCTAGTGAGATTCTGCAAGTCCAGGAGGCAAGCTGTGGGGGTTACTGATAATGTGACATAAATCCAACATCCCGGTTTAGGTCGCCCTCATGTATGCGGAACTTGGCTATCAGTTTCTGCTCAGCGACTCTGCGCTGTGGTGTGTCGTGAAGGCCGCCTTGGAGAACGCTTACCTGAAGATCCAAGGCTGAATGCCCGTGACTGCTGAAGTGCTCCCCCACAGGAAGAGAACAGTTTTGCCTGGTGATTGTCGAGCAGTGTTCATTCATCCGTTGTCGTAGCGTCTGCATGGTTTCCCCAATGTACCATGCCTCGGGACATCCTTTTATGCAGGGTATCAGGTAGACAATGCTGGCCGAGTTGCAAGAGTAGGTACCGTGTACCTGGTAGATGGTGTTCTCACGTGAGATGATGGCATCCGTGTCGATGATCCGACACGTCTTGCAGAGGTTGCTGTGGCAGGGTTGTGTGGTGTCGTGGTCACTGTTCTCCTGAAGGCTGGGTAGTTTGCTGCGGACAATGGTCTGTTTGAGGTTGCGTGGTTGTTTGAAGGCAAGAAGTGGGGGTGTGGGGATGGCCTTGGCGAGATGTTCGTCTTCATTAATGACATGTTGAAGGCTCCGGAGCAGATGCCATAGCTTCTCCGCTCCGGGGAAGTACTGGACGACAAAGGGTACTCTGCCCACCGTGTCCCGTGTTTGTCTTCTGAGGAGGTCGGTGCGGTTTTTCGCTGCGGCGCGTTGGAACTGTTGATCGATGAGTCGAGCACCATATCCTGTTCTTATGAGGGCATCTTTCAGCGTCTGGAGGTGTCTGTTGCGATCCTCCTCATCCGAGCAGATCCTGTGTATTCGGAGGGCTTGTCCGTAGGGGATGGCTTCTTTAACGTGTTTAGGGTGGAAGCTGGAGAAGTGGAGCATCATGAGGTTATCCGTGGGCTTGCGGTACAGTGAGGTGCTGAGGTGACCGTCCTTAATGGAGATGCGTGTGTCCAAGAATGCAACTGATTCCGGAGAGTAGTCCATGGTGAGTCTGATGGTGGGATGGAACTTGTTGATGTCATCATATAGTTGTTTCAGTGATTGTTCACCATGACTCCAAAGGAAGAAAATATCATCGATGTATCTAGTGTATAGCATCGGTTGAAGGTCCTGTGCGGTGAAGAAGTCTTGTTCGAACCTGTGCATGAAGATGTTGGCATATTGAGGAGCGAATTTGGTCCCCATGACTGTTCCGTGTGTCTGGATGAAGAACTGGTTGTTGAAGGTGAAGACATTGTGGTCCAGGATGAAGCGGATGAGTTGTAAAATTGCATCTGGAAACTGGCAGTTGACGGCATTGAGTACTGAGGCCGTTGCAGCAATGCCATCATCGTGGGGGATGCTGGTGTAGAGTGCCGAGACATCCATTGTGACGAGGAGTGCTTCTGGTTCAACTGCTCCATGTGCGCTGAGTTTCTGTAGGAAGTCCGTAGTGTCGCGACAAAAGCTGGGGGTTCTTTGTACAATGGGTTTCAAGATGCCCTCGACATAGCCGGAGAGGTTCTCGCACAGGGTTCCATTGCCTGAAACGATGGGACGACCAGGTGTGTTTGCCTTGTGTATCTTTGGGAGGCAGTAGAGGTCTCCAACGCGTGGAGTACGTGGGATGAGAGCACGGAGGGTGTTTTGAAGGTCCGGATCAACAGTTTTGATCAGAGTGTTGAGTTGACGGGTGTGTTCTTTGGTTGGATCTGTGGGTAACTGTCTGTAGTGTTCCTCGTTGTTCAGTTGTCGGTACACTTCTTTGCAGTAATCCGTTCAGTTCAGTATGACGATGACCCCTCCTTTGTCTGCTGGTTTGATGACAATGTTGCGGTTGGTTTTGAGAGCGTGGATGGCGTTGCGTTGTGCTTGGGTGATGTTCAGTGCTGTCTTGTGAGTGCGGCTGATGAATTTGGTGTTGACGCACCTCCTGATGGCTTGGGCATACATGTCAAGTCGAGGGCAGCAGCCTTCCGGAGGAGTCCAATTCGACTCTTTCCTCTTTGGTTGCACTGCGGATCTCTCTGTCTGCTGTTCCGGTTCATTGGCTGTCTCAATGTGTTCGCTGTTGGCCTCTTGGGGTTTGTGGAAGAACTCCCGCAGCCTCATTCGCCTGATGAATTCCTCTGTGTCCGCTGCGAGACTGATGGGGTCTATTTTGGTAGTGGGGCAAAAGTTGAGCCCTCGGCTGAGAACTTCGATTTCATCTGGCTGAAGTGTGTAGTCCGATAAGTTGACAATGGACTTTCCTGCAGTGGTACTGTTTTCTACTGTGGTACCGGGGGAGGCTTGGTTGCTGCTGGTGGTGATGCCGAGTTTCTCAAGTTTCCTGTTCTTGGTGTGCATGCAGATGGTGTAGTTCCTTTGTCTCATCTGCTCGGCAGAGTTTTGCAGCTGGTCTGCGTCCTGAGCGCAAGTTGAGAATATGGACTCTATCTTGGTTTCCAGGCTGCGGCATTTGCTGTAGAGCTGGTGTATGAGGTGTTTGAGGAGGGTGAGAGAGGTGCGATGGCAAAGTCTCTCAGCGTAGTCTGTGTTATAGATTGACCTGAGTGGGTTCGTGATCCGTAGTCCTTTTGGTATCTTGTCTGCTTTCTTGCATATTTGTAGAAACTTGATGTCCACATCATGGTACAAGTCTACAGAAAGCCTGAAATGTCTATCAGCTTGGTTATATTTCAAACCCCAAACAGAGGGCCAAAGTGATTTAATTAAGGAGTATTCAATGCAATGCGCTTCATAAATTAGCACTCAACAACTACAGTACAGTCCTGGTTATAAACTCAGGAAATGGAGCCTTTGGTTTATTATCATTATTTCAAACCTTTAATGTGAATTGTGATTTTTTTCCTTTATGATTACAAAAAGGAAATAAAGCAAACATTGCAATTATACTGCATCTTTCATGACTGCAGGATTTCCCAACGTGCTTCTTAACCAATGGGGTACTTTCAAGATGGTATAAGATCAGAAATTAGTGGGGGTTCATTGGTATAGATTCATCAGTGTAATATAGGAAAATGGATGTTGGTTATTCTGTAATGGTACTGTGCACTGTGGGCACATTTTGACATGTATTTTGAAGACGTAACACCAGTTTTGAAAGTAAATTGAGCAATGATACAATAAGGCATGGGGTGTTTGATCATTACTATTGACATTTTCTTTGACTTTTTGTCTATGCCATTCCTATTAATTACAGCCCTCCCCAACCATCCCCCCACCCTTCTCCCTCACAGTATAAATCTTGTCTGATTTTCCTTGTCTTCAGCTCGAACGAAGAATCATCCTGACTGGAAATGTTGGCTCTATTCTCTCTTCACAGATGCTGTCAGACCTGCTGAGATGTTCCAGCATTTTCTGTTTTTGCTTCAGATTCCAGCATCCACAGTATTTTGCTTTTTATCTGAAAGATTATAATTAGGATACCAACTATGTCTTCTCCTCCCTCCTTTAACATGCGTGGATGGAAACCATCAGGTTCTGGGGATTTGTCACTCTGCAGTTCCATTAGTTTCCCCATTATTGATGATTCACTTAAGCTAATTCTATTTAGACCCTGTCCCTGATCCTTTGTTGGTTTCCTTGGGACTTCTGGCAAGTTATCCTCCCTTTCTACCGTGAATACTGAAGCAAAATATTCGTTCAGCAAGTCTGCCATTTCCCCATGGTCACTGGCAACATTCCCACCCTCAGCCTTCAGAGGGCCAATAGTGCTTTTAACCAGTCGTTTCCCCTTTATATAAATATAAAATCTCTTCTTGTCATTTATGTCCCTTGCAAATGTGATGTTACTGTGCCTTTAAGAAATGTATATTAATCATGTTTCTCTGCAGTTTTTTTCAAACAGGCCCTGGTGTTTCATTGTTGCCGTAAAGTCTATAAGCGGTGACCTCTAATTGTTACTGAAGCAATATAATGGACAACATGTTTATTTTAATCTGGAGTAATACAGTGTCCTGGAGTTTTAATGATCCCTTGGGATTGCTGACTGGGGCTTGTTTTGGGGATAATTGACAGGTCAGGTGCTACCTTGGGACAACTTTTTTTTACAGCAAATTCCAAGGTTTTGATTTCAGTTTGTTTGCTAGCTGGAAGCTGGTAGAGGCAGGTCGTGTCTCTGCCTCTCTGCAGTTGAAAATTCTATTGCCTGGGAGTTGCTGTTCGAAGCCAGTGGAAGGAGACAGTATTTTTTTGTCTTTCGCTCTCTCCAAAGGCATGCTGAAAGTCCCAGGACTGGAAAGCCTCAGAATTTTAATTCAACATCCAAAGGACTAATTCACAGCAGGTGTTAAAAGCTGCAAAATCCAGCATCATGTGACCACACTTGCTCCCTGTGCCAAGCCCAGAAAGAGGTGTATGTTTGTGGGTGTTGTTTAAATTGGAACATTATAGTTAGCTGTTAAGTTTTATACGGAGGAGATGCCGTAGCTTCTCCGCTCCGAGGAAGTACTGGACGTCAAAGGGTACTTTGTCCACCGTGTCCCGTGTTCAGTACTTCCCCGGAGCGGAGAAGCTACGGCATCTCCTCCGGAGCCTTCAACATGTCATTGATGAAGACGAACATCTCGCCAAGACCATCCCCACACCCCCACTTCTTGCCTTCAAACAACCTCGCAACCTCAAACAGACCATTGTCCGCAGCAAACTACCCAGCCTTCAGGAGAACAGTGACCACGACACCACACAACCCTGCCACAGCAACCTCTGCAAGACGTGCCGGATCATCGACACGGATGCCATCATCTCACGTGAGAACACCATCTACCAGGTGCACGGTACCTACTCTTGCAACTCAGCCAACATTGTCTACCTGATACACTGCAGGAAAGGATGTCCCGAGGCATGGTACATTGGGGAAACCATGCAGACGCTACGACAACGGATGAATGAACACCGCTCGACAATCACCAGGCAAGACTGTTCTCTTCCTGTTGGGGAGCACTTCAGCAGTCACGGGCATTCAGCCTTGGATCTTCAGGTAAGCATTCTCCAAGGCGGCCTTCACGACACACGACAGCGCAGAGTCGCTGAGCAGAAACTGATAGCCAAGTTCCGCACACATGAGGACGGCCTAAACCGGGATGTTGGATTTATGTCACATTATCAGTAACCCCCACAGCTTGCCTCCTGGACTTGCAGAATCTCACTAGCTGTTCTGTCTGGAGACAATACACATCTCTTTAACCTGTGTTTAATGTTCCCTCCACCCACATTGTCTGTACCTTTAAGACCTGGCTGGCTTTAGGGATTCGCATTCTAATCAGTATTCTGTAACTTGATGTTGTGTAGCTGTGCCCTGTTTGAGAGCACATTTCCACTCCATCTGACGAAGGAGCAGCGCTCCGAAAGCTTATGGTATTTGCTACCAAATAAACCTGTTGGACTTTAACCTGGTGTTGTGAGACTTCTTACTGTGTTCACCCCAGTCCAACACCGGCATCTCCACATCCTCAATTCCACCCATAGGGCCTCTACTCGCTGCTTTTCCATTATTACATCCTCCCTTACCATAGAAGTGACTCTGTTATTGATCAGAATTGCTACTCCACCCCCTTTGCCATTTTCTCTATCCCACCTATATACTGTATCACTGGTATGTTTAGTTCCCAGTCCCGACTATTCTACAGCCACGAGATCCTATATGAATATTTCTCATCAGTATTTACTGTTGAGAAAAACATGGATGTTAGGGAACTTGGGGAAATAAATAGTGATGTCTTGAGGAGTGTACATATTATAGACAAGGAGGTGCTGGAAGTCCTAAAACGCATCAAGGGAGATAAATCCCCGGGATCTGATGAAGTGTACCCCAGGACATTGTGGGAGGCTAGGGAGGAATTGGGGATCCCCTAGCAGAGATCTTTGAATCATCGATAGTCACAGGTGAGATGCCTGAAGATTGGAGGGTGGCAAATGTTGTCCCTTTGTTTAAAAAGGGGCTGCAGGGAAAAGCCTGGGAACTACAGGCCAGTGAGCCTCACATCTGTGGTGGGAAGGCATTTTGAGAGACAGGATCTGCAGGCATTTAGAGGAGCAAGGACTGATTAGAGACAGTCAACATGGCTTTGTGAGTGGAAAATCATGTCCCACAAACTTGATTGAGTTTTTGAAGGGGTAACCTAGAAGGTAGATGAGGACAGTGCAGTTGATGTTGTCTACATGGACTTTAGCAAGGCCTTTAACAAGGTACCGCATGGTAGGTTGTTGCATAAGGTTAAATTTCACGGCATCCAGGATGTGGTAGCTAAATGGATACAAAATTGACTTGATGACAGAAGGTAAGAAGTCTCACAACACCAGGTTAAAGTCCAACAGGTTTATTTGGTAGCAAATACCATAAGCTTTCGGAGCACTGCTCCTTCGTCAGATGGAGTGGAAATGTGCTTCATCAGATGGAGTGGAAATGAGTGGAAATGGAGTGGAGAGCACATTTCCACTCCATCTGACGAAGGAGCAGTGCTCCGAAAGCTTATGGTATTTGCTACCAAATAAACCTGTTGGACTTTAACCTGGTGTTGTGAGACTTCTTACCGTGTTCACCCCAGTCCAACGCCGGCATCTCCACATCTTGATGACAGAAGCCAGAGGGTGGTTGTAGAGGGATGTTTTTCAAATTGGAGGCCTGTGACCAGCGGTGTGCCTCACGGATCAGTGCTGGGTCCACTATTATTTTTCATTTATACCAATGATTTGGATGAGAATATAGGAGGCATGGTAGTAAGTTTGCAGATGACACCAAGATTGACAGTGAAGAAGGTTATCTCGAATTGTAACGGGATCTTGATCAATTGGGCCAGTGAGCTGACGAATGGCAAATGGAGTTGAATTTAGATAAATGTGAGGTGATGCATTTTGGTAGATTGAACCAGGGCAGGACTTATTCAGTTAATGGTAGGGCGTTGGGGAGAGTTACAGAGCAAAAGAGATTTAGGGGTACAGGTTCATACTCCTTGAAAGTGGAGTCACAGGGGGACAGAGTGGAGAATGCTTGGTTTCATTGGTCAGAACATTGAATACAGGAGTTGGAACGTCTTGTTGAAGTTGTGCAAGACATTGGTAAGGCCACACTTGAAATACTGTGTACAGTTCTGGTCACCCTATTATAGAAAGGATATTATTAAACTAGAAAGAGTGCAGAAAAGATTTACTAGGATGCTACCAGGACTTGATGGTTTGAGTTATAAGGAGAGGCTGGATAGACTGGGACTTTTTTCTCTGGAGTGTAGGAGGCTGAGGGATGATCTTATAGAGGTCTCTAAAATAATGAGGGGCATAGATCAGCTAGATAGTCAATATATTTTCCCAAAGGTAGGGGATTTTAAAACTAGAGGGCATAGGTTTAAGGTGAGAGGGGAGTGATACAAAAGTGTCCAGAGGGGAAATGTTTTCACACAGAGGGTGGTGAGTGTCTGGAACAAGCTGCCAGAGGTAGTAGTAGAGGCGAGTACAATTTTGTCTTTTAAAAAGCATTTAGACAGTTACATGGGTAAGATGGGTATAGAGGGATATGGGCCAAATATGGGCAATTGGGACTAGCTAAAGGGTTTAAAAATAAAGGGCGGCATGGAAAGTAGGGCTGAGGGGCCTGTTTCCATGCTGTAAACCTCTATGGCTCTATAATGACTACTACCTCAGTTACCAATTTGAATCTGTGACTGCAGCTCAGTCAGTTTGTTCCTTACAGTTCATGCATTAGTATAAAGAATTCTAATTTTGGCTGTACATTCTAAGCTTATCCTTCAGCACCTTTTTACTGTTTCTCCCTCCTGACTCACTCAATACACCTTTTGTACTTCCACCTTAAACTGACCCTGCTTGATTGCCTTATTGAGCTCTATCTTCTCTTGACATACTGACTTGCTGCTCCGGTTCCCACCCCCTTGCCATATTAGTTTACACACTCCCAAGTTGCACTAGGAAACCTCGCTGCCAAGATATTGGTACCCCTTCCGGTTTAGGTGCAACCCGTCCTTCTTGAACAGGTCCCACCTGCCCTGGAAAAGATCCTAATGATCTGAATCCCTCCCTCCTAAGCTAGCTAGTTAGCCATGTGTTCAACTGTACCACCTTCCCATTACTGGCCTCACTAGAACATGGCACAGGGAGTAACCCTGAGTTTACAATTTTCGAGGGACTGCTTTTTAACTTTCTGCCTAACTCCCTAAATTCATTTTGCAGGACCACATCTCCCGTCCTGTCTATGTCGTTAATTCCAATATGGGTCACGAGCTCCATCTGTTCGCCTTCCCCTTTCAGTATGTCCTGTACCCACTTAGAGACATCATTGACCCTGACACCACAAAGACAACACACCATCCTGGAGTATCATTGTGGCCACAGAAAAGCCTGTCTGTGCCCCCAACTATAGAGTCCCTAACTACCACTGCTTGCCTGCACTTCAACGCTCCCTGCTGTACAACAGAGCCAGTTATGGTGCCATTGTTCTGGCTACTGCTGTCATTCCCCCAACAGTAATAAAAAAGCTATAATTGTTTGAGAGGGGAATGCTGCAGGAGTCCCCTGCATTGACTGCCCAACTTTGGTGACCATCACCCATCTATCTGCCTCATCTTTGGGTGTGGTTCCATCCCTAAAACTCCTATCTATAATGCTTTCCACCATGCATGCTCCTAAGTGTGTTCAGCTGCTGCTTCAACCGATCCATACATGTTGTTTAGAGCTGCAGGTGGACATACTTCCCACAGATATAGCTGTCAGGGATTTCCGAAGATTCCTTGATTTCCCACATCTGACAGGATAGGCATGCGACCGCATAAATACAATTTTTGAGCCTCTAACGACTACTAGAATAAACCAAATAAACAACTAAATAAAGTCTTACAGAAAATGGGGAAAAATCACAGCAGATATGACAGCATTTGTGGAGAGAGAATAGAGCCAACATTTCAAGTCTGGATCCAGAGTGTTTCTTTGCAGCAAGAAAGCTGGTTTGCCTAGTTACCAGATTTGAAGGTGCAATCTACAATTGGGCATTCCCTATACAGCAGCATTGAAGCAGGACTTAACAGCCACCTTTTCCCATGAGAGTCCAGTGCATAAAAAAAGTGAGCCAAACCAAATAACAACTGTAGCAAGCGATATAAAGTGATACTTCCTCTGTCCGATTGTACTCTCGTATTAACCTGCTCGTTTTTTCTTTATTCCTGTCTCATTGTTCTCAGCTACCTGGTATTTAATTGATATCTATTCCTTTCTTCTCTGTCTCTTTCTGATTCAATATGCCACATTCAATTGAACATGAGAAAATGTCATTAAGTTGTTCTCTTGAATCATCATTCTTGAGTGGAAGGCAGTAGGAGTTGACCTAACGAGGCGCTCCACTTGATTAACCAGGTGATACAATTATTTCCCAGTAGCCTTGTGAGTCTGAGCCTCAGGTACTGTTTATCCATAAGGTATTCCAGTTTTGAGAGTTGTTTGTGTTTGGTATGAATATTCTCCAATGAGATCTACAAATGGAAAGGCAGCTTAAAAGGGTCACTTGATTCATTTTCCCAAAATCGGCAGATTGCACTCTGCTGATGTTTACTACTGCTGTCTTTTGTTAAATTAACTCAAGTTCAACAAGCAATCTGGTCAGTATCATTTCACACAACACAAAATGGTTACAATTTGTCATGATCCATAATTACAAAGGACATAGTAATTATAACGTTTTATATCTGCCATTAATATTTACACTTGGCAACTGAAACGGATGGAAAACTTGTCCTTGGTGTTCACAAGTAAATATAAATAGCTACATTGGTAAAAAAAATTGTTAATCACAGTTCTGAATTCTATTTACCCAGGCAAAGGATTAGTACATAATAAGTGAAGCGTTTTTTTTACTGTACCATTTCTAAAAGAATTAACTGAGTACAATACTTTTTTCGTAGTCATTCATGAAAATCGGGCATCACAGGCTAACGCCAATTGCTCTTGAGAAGGTGGAGAGTGTTCTTGAACTGCTGCTGTCAACTGGTAAAGGTAGTTCCACAGTGATCTCAGGTGGGGACTCCCAGGATTTTGACTCGGCAACAATGAAAGAACAGCAACTTATTTCCAAGTCAGTATGGTGTGTAACTTCGGGGGAAACTTGCAGGTGATGCCTGATGTTCTCAGGCACCTGATGCCCTTGTCCTTCTATGTATAAAGGTGATGGGTTTGGGAGGGGCTACTAAAGAATTGGCAAATTGCTGCACCACATCCTGTAAATGGTACACAATGCATCTGCAGTGCTCCAATGGTGTGAACGTTTAAGATAGTGAGTGAGATGTCCGCCAAGTGGGCCATTGGTCCTGGATGGTGTCAAACATCTTGACTGGGATTTTATGAGCCCGCTCAGGCGACGCTCTAAAATCTCGCTGAGGCCAACGGAGAATTCCATTCTGTGAGCCTCGGCCATCCCAATTCAGGGGTAGGTGTGCAGGTAAAATTCCAGCCCTTGATTATTGTTGGTGTTGCACTTACCCAGACATACGAAGGTTATTCCATAGCACTCCTGACTTGTTTCTTCTAGATGGTGGAAAGGCTTTTGGGAGTCTGAAGGTGAGTCATCTGCAACCAAAAGCCCAACCATTAACCTGCTATTCCAGCCACAATATTCATGTTACTGCACCAGTTAAGTTTCTGATCAAGGGTGACCCCCAGGACTTTGATTGTGGAGGTCCACCTCAGTAACATTGCTCAACTTTGCCACTGTCTTAGCTCATCTGCTGCTAAAATCATCACTCATTCATTTGTTGCCTCATGACTTGGCCATTCCAAAGCACTCCTACATTCTTCCCCCCATGTGGTAACCAAGGTGTTTTGGGAGCGGCATGTCCGCAACAAGTCTCACCAACTTTTACAGATACACCATAGAAAGCATTATTTTTGGTTGTATCACAGCTTGGTATGGCTCCTGCTCTATCCAAGGCCACAAGAAACTACAAAGTGTCGTGAATAAAGCCCAGTCCATCACTCAAACCAACCACCCATTGACACTGTCTACAGGAAAACGCAGCCAGCATAATGAAGCACACCATTCACCCCGGACATACTCTCTTCCATCTTCTTCCATCGGGAAAAGGGATACAAAAGTCTGAGGACACGTACCAACTGACACAAGAACAGCTTCTTCCCTACTGCCATCAGACTTTTGAATGGACCTACCCTGCATTAAGTTGATCTTTCTCTACACTCAAGCTATGACTTTAACACTACATTCTGCACTCTCTCCTTTCCTTCTTCCTGCCTCCGAATTTTCCTGGAGATGCATCTGAGATCTCAGGAGGTGCATTTTCCAGATTCAAGGTGCTCCCAGAGATCTATCTTCATTTCCTAAGTGGTCCACTTTCTTTCTTCGATATGAGTCAATTATGCTGGACATCTTTACAATATCACATCTGGACACTACAGCGGACTACATGCCATCTAGGTCTGCCCCATCACTGAATATTGCATAAAACACCCGGATACCTAATTGATTAGGTTGCGGCCAGAGGATTTAGCATTTTTTCCCACCGGACGGTGCAGTGGGAAACATGTGATATTCCCACTCTCACCACGACACTTAGGGCGGAATCTTACAGCCATTCATGCCGCCAGGATTTTCTGGTCCAGCTGCAGTGAATGGAGATTTGGTCGGGTGTCAAATTCTCAGTCCTTGCTGCAGAGGCAGCAGGGCGGGAACGGACAGTAAGATTGCACACCTAGTCTCAAAGTAGCAGAATTTTGCCTACAAAGTCTGCAGGGTTAAAGGTGTTTTGGGAAGAGAAAGCAAGAGAACAGTAGCACAGATAGCCAGAAATAAATGAAAAACACATTCTAAACATCAAGTAAAAGAGTGCGTTAAGAAATCTAATCATGAGCTTAACTTTTCTGCCTTGTGTTGTTTCATGATGTGGAGATGCCGGCGTTGGACTGGGGTAAACACAGTAAGATTTTTAACAACACCAGGTTAAAGTCCAACAGGTTTATTTGGTAGCAAATACCATTAGCTTTCGGAGCGCTGCTCCTTCGTCAGATGGACCATTACCATCTGACGAAGGAGCAACGCTCCAAAAGCTAATGGTATTTGCTACCAAATAAACCTGTTGGACTTAAACCTGGTTTTGTTAAAACTCTTATTGTGTTGTTTCAGCCAGGAGTCTGCAATAATTTCGTCCCTATTCACTGAAAATTGAAAATGACTACAGCCTAGAAAACTTAATTTAGAACTTGAATATTCTTTAAATACCCTAAATCTTCAGTTATGACAATGTTAAGAAGAAACATGGAAAGAAGACTAATCCACAAGGGGCCTGGTATTTCCCCAGATCCAAACTTCAAGCCACAATCTCAATAGCCAATGACAGCTTTCTCCCACTTGCTACTGCCCTAACTTTATTCTTTAACATTCAAAATAGATTTTTCTGTGTCAGTTACCAAAACAGAATATTTGGTAGCAATGAAAGCAGAAAAGGAAGGGTAAATGGGAGAAGTGATTTCCATGTATAAAATTCTTCAAAGCCTAAGTACTCATTAATGAAATCAAACTGGCAAAATAGGACAGTCACACACTGACAGATAAATCTTTGGAAAGCAAGTCTTGTTTCAATTCTTAGCATCCAAATACACAAACTGAACTTTTACTTCAGCAGTGATATTTTCAATTGAGGTTTCATTTGTACTTCATAGTTCATTTGTTTTGTACCCACTTGTAATTTTAATAATGACTCTCAAACCTGCACAGGGCTTTTCAATTTTCATTACTAATGGCAACCCATTCAAAAAATTCATAATTCCACAAACCAAGTTAAGTAGAACAGCTGAAAGCTTCAATTCCCTAATAGGTTAGCTCAATCTCAAAATGTCTAATGCTTAGCTCCAAAAGGCTGAAAATAGCATTTAATAACACATCAGATAATGAATCACAATTCTGCAAGTACAGAAATCAGAAAGCATAACAAAACTTTGCAATGGGAAGACAATATATTGATCTTGGTTTTCTGCTTGTCGTCTAATTTTACAGTATTTTATATCCTCAGGAGAGACATTTAAAACTGCACTGCAAAGTTATTCTAAAGATGAATTACACTTCCAGTTGGCTAGCGTCTTTTAATCACCGATTTTGTCAACTGAAGCAAGAAATTAGTTTGGACAGTATTCAATTAAATTGGTAGGAGGAAGTTGGCAAGAAGAGTGTTCAGAAATCAAAATTGTAATGAATTCCATTGGGCATGAATGGACAAACACTGTACAAATTGGTAGTGAAATAGAACTCTATAACGTCCAACGCACAAGCCATAAATTTGCACATATTTTTATGACCTCTACACGATTGCAATATCTGCAATCATAACAGTAATCTTTTATAATTAGCGCTCAGCTGCCTGATATAAAACTCAAAACCATTATACTTGTCCAAACAATTCAGAATTGCTCACATAAAGTTTGCCAGAAAGTTATTTTTGTAAAAAGTGAACACTTCAGAGGAAATAAAGGCAGAGGAAACATAGTTAGGGATGAGGACAACGGTAAAGTCACACCAGAACATGGCTTCAGAAAGGCAATGCCAATGTAGAAGATATTGAGACACAGTTCCAGAGGGTGACAGCTTAGCCTCAAATGACACCTGTTAACGGTGAAATGCAAAAAAACAGTTAAATGATATCAGAAGAGCAGAAGATACTTTAAAGACACACAATGAGTTGACAGAGGTAGCATGAAGCAATTAGCAGAGGCAAGAATCTTAAATTTGATGCATCAGGATACAAGAAGTTTCTAAAATTTGTCAGGGTATTGTGAGATTTATGTGGGAGGAGATAGATGCAACAGGAGGCTAACTAAAATAGAGGATTTAGAGTTAAAGGAGGTTGGTATAGAGAGATTTCAGAAGTCAATAACAATTTGCATTTAAATAATACCTTCAGCCGAGAAAAAGACACTGTTCGGAGACATAATAAGGCAAGAATGAATGGTGAGAAAAAGGGGGAAGGGGGGTGGTCGTGGTGGTGGTGACGATAGGTGCAAAAGCTTGGTCAAAAAGATAGGTTGCAAGGAGAGTCCTAAAAGGGAAAAGGGAGATGGGGAAGCAGATCCTAAACAGTAGACAGCACTGCAGAGTACTGTAGTTCTGCAGGAAACTACAGAGGCAAGAATAATATTTGAATAAAAAAGATGAGCATTTTAACTTGGAGTCTTGCTAGACAGGAAGACAATATAGATCAACAAGAAAAAAGGTGATAAAGGAGTTTAGTGCAGAAACAGGCAGCAAAGTTTTGGGTCAGTCAAAATTAAAGGAGGGTAGAATATGAGAAACTGGCCAGAAGAACATCAGAATAGTTGAGTCCAGAGGTAAAAAGGGCATGGGTTAGGATTTCAGTAACAGATGGATTAAGATGGGGCAGATAAGGACATTACAGAGTTGAGAGCTGTTATGGATGTGCCCATACACATATGCATAAAGGTGAAGTTATGGATACTGGAGTTCAACTCAGAGTCATATAGCAGGCACTACTTCCAATTCAACATTCAACACAAGACAGAGGCCATGAAAGAGTCTGAAATCATAGAAAGTGTAGAGAGTTTGCGGTGGGGTTAAAAGTTGATGGCTTTGGTCTTACCAAGATTTAGCAAGAAGCAATTGTGATTTATCCAAGACAATGTCAGGCAAGCAGTTTGGCAAAATAGAGAATATGGAGGCATTGAAATGGTGTACAGTCAAAGGCACAGCGTTCTTGAAAGAACAGTATTTCTGGAGGCTAGGGTTGTCACATTAGTTGGTGGCAGATATCTGCACTCTCCTAGAAGATACCATGCTGGACCTGGTGTTTGTGCACGGCAATCACCATGCAGCTTCCACCTCTTACACTATTTCCCAGCATTCCGGGCATTCCCTTAATGTTACACGTTGACGACCTTCATCTGATTAAGTGATAATTATTGTTCGTTTCTCTTCAGATGCTGCAAAATCTGCTGAGTATTTCCAGTTTTTTCTGTTTTTATATAATATTTCCAGCACCTTCAGTACATTGTTTTCCCTTATAAATGTAAGGTTCAGTTAGATAGCACAACTAGACTGATGTGACAATCACATCACTCCTCTGTCGCTACTAATTGCATTAACACAAAATATTCATGAAACCAGTCAGCACCCATATCACATACTCTCTCCGCCACTTTGGTCCCTGTCATTTCATGTTTTACCATTCCTAACAGGCTAACTAAAAAGGAAAGTTGCTACTCTGCAACTAAAAATAAACAATACAGGATAGTGGTGAAAATAAATTAATTCTAAGTGATTATTCTGAACAACAGCAAATTAATAGCATAATATTTTTCATACACCCAAGTTCTTACCCTTGTACAACTATACAGTTTTACATTTACATTTCCTACTCTTCCTACATGGTTTCAGCCCCTTGTGACTTGAACAGAGGTTACTCAGAAATATTATATTATGTTCTCCAACTTGCAACATCTTATGGGAGATATCCTGGTAAACATCCCCTATCCACTTCCTTCGCCTTCCCAGGGTAAATTTTCTGTTTCATGATTAACTGCACTTTTCTAAGGCCTAACCTGATGTGAGAACTCAGAGATAAGTGAAGCAAATATATTCAGTTTACTAAGTCCTTTATTTTCATTTTTGCTGAATGTAAAGTGATGAAAAACATCCCAGACAATTGTTTTTCTGAAGCTTTTAAATATGCATTATGCCAATCTTCCAGTCCACTGCTAAAAGCATAAAGATCAAGAGGATGATTTCACCTGGATACTTTAAGGGCTAAAGAACCTCCAAGAAAGCCAAAATGGGGCTTAAATTTCTGGGGAGGCAATGGCCTAGTGGTATTTTCGCTAAACTATTAATCCAGAAATTCAGTTAATGTTCTGGGGACCCAGGTTCAAATCACCCCATGGCAGATGGTGGAATTTGAATTCAACAAAAAAATCTGGAATTAAGAATCTAGTGCTGATCATGAAATCATTGTTGATTGTCGGAAAAACCCATTTGGTTCACTAATGTCCTTTAGGGAAAGAAATCTGCTGTCCTTACCTGGTCTGGCCCACACGTGACTCCAGAGCCACAGCAATGTGGTCAGTCAGTGATGCCCATGTCTCACAAATGAATAAAAAAATTAAAATGCATGTCTGGCATGTGTTTAGTGCAACACACCATCTAGGAAAGCCTGCACTTAGAATGGCTGCATTGAGGCTTGTTAAGCAGCTAATTGCCTATGAGCATTCATTAGGAAGGCTGCACAGCATTGGATGGCTTTGAAAAGTGGCTAGCTGACTGGGAATAGATAGGTTGTTTTGCGATAGATTTTGCGCAAACCTATTGTTCACTTACTGCCGAAGGTTTGAAGAGGATTTTTGAAACACCCATCTGGAGACTTTGTTAGGACATCACTGGATCCAAAATTGGCTGAGAGGCAGAAAGCAAAGGGTAATGGGACAGGAATGTTTCTGTGACTGGGGCACTGCAGGGCTCAGTGCTAGGGCCCTTGTTATTTGTGGTGTACATTAATGATTTGAACTTAAATATAGGGGGTATGATCAAGAAGTTCGCAGATGACATGAAAATTGGTAGGGTGGTAAAAAGTGAAGAGGATAGCCGCAGACTACAGGAGGGTTATAGGTAAGTCTATATATATAAGCCTAGGTAGGTAGGGACATGACCGGTGCAACTTGTGGGCCGAAGGACCTGTTTGTGCTGTATTTTTTCTATGTTCTATGATATCAATGGACTGATCAGTTGGGCAGAACAGTGGCAAATTGAATTCAACCCAGAAAAGTGTGAGGAAATGCACTTGGGGAGGGCTAACAATAAAGGATTAAGGTAAAGGATTACACTATGAATGGACCCTGGAATATACTTAAAATCAGGGAGACCTTGGAGTGCATATCCACAGATCTCTGAAGGTGACGGAGTGGATAGATAAGGTGATTAAGAAGGTATATGGGATATTTGCCTTTATTAGCCAAGGCACAGGATACAAGAGAAGGGAGGTCAAGCTGAAACTGTATAAAATACTGGTTAGACCACAACTGGAGTACTAGGTGCAATACTGGTTACCACATTATAGGAAGGATGTGCTTGCACTGGAGAAGGT
This sequence comes from Mustelus asterias, assembly GCF_964213995.1. Classification (NCBI taxonomy): domain Eukaryota; kingdom Metazoa; phylum Chordata; class Chondrichthyes; order Carcharhiniformes; family Triakidae; genus Mustelus; species Mustelus asterias. The sequence continues at coordinate 34,309,012 of NC_135821.1, forward strand.
GCAGAGGAGATTTACCACGATGCTGCCTGGGCTGGAGAGTCTGAGCTATGAGCATAGATTGCATAGACTGGAGCTGTTTTCCTTGGAGCAATGAAGGTTGAGATGGGACCTGATAGAGGCGTATAAGATTATGAGGGGAATAGATAGGATGGATAGGAAGGCACTTTTCCATTAGTAGCAGGGTCAATAACTAGGGGGCATAGACTTAAGGCAAGAGGTAGAAGAGTAAGAAGGAGTTGAGGAGAAATGTTTCCACTCAGAGGGTGGTGGAAGTCTGGAACTCTGCCTGAAAGGGTGCTGGAGCAGAAACTCCTGTAACACTTAAGAAGTATTTAGATATTCACTTGCACTATGAGCCAAGTGTTGAGAAAAACATTTGTGTAGTCGGATTTTTGTCGACCAGGGTAGACACGATAGGCCGAATGGCCTCATTTTATTTACTGTAAACATCTACGAATCATCAACACTTAGCAACATTTATTTGAAATCTCCTGGGTTAATTTAAGTTTACCTAAATGGACATCTTACTGGGGTCATCGGAAGAAAGATAGTGCTTGGTCAACAAGCGAAGAAGGACATGAAGCCCAGCAAAACAGCATCAGCTGCTTACAGGAGAGAGGAACAGAAGTGCAAAGTCAACTATCTCCCCACTATGGGTACAGGATATCCTGTAACAATTATTGTTAAGTCAATTGCATTGTGAAAGATAGGCGATGATCATTGGCGAAATGTCCAAAAGATTACAAATGAACCCAACTGGAACAGTTTTTGTTATTTATTCATGGGATGTGGACGGGTGGCACGGTAGCACAGTGGTTAGCACTGCTGCTTCACAGCTCCAGGGGACCTGGGTTCGATTCCCGGCTTGGGTCACTGTCTGTGTGGAGTTTGCACATTCTCCTCGTGTCTGCATGGGTTTCCTCCGGGTGCTCCGGTTTCCTCCCACAGTCCAAACATGTGCGGGTTAGGTTGATTGGCCATGCTAAAATTGCCCCTTAGTGTCCTGAGATGCGTAGATTAGAGGGCTTAGCAGGTAAAATATGTGGGGGTAGGGTCTGGGTGGGATTATGGTTGGTGCCGACTCGATGGGCCCAATGGCCTCTTTCTGCACAGTAGGGTTTCTGTGGTTCTGTGAAGGATGTCGCTGATTGGGCCAGCATTTATTATTCGTCACTAATTGCCTTTGAACTGAGTGGTTTGCGAGGGCATTTCGGAATCAACCATATTGAGTGGGTCTGGAGTCACATATAGGACAGACCAGGTAAGGTTGACAGATTTCCTTTCCTAAAGAACAACAGTGAATAAGATGGATTTTAATAATTGAAAATAGTTTCATGGCCATTCAGTTTTTTTTTGATGGAATTCAAATTTCACCATCTGTCATAGTGGAGTACAAACTCCTATCCCCAGCGTATTACCCTGGGTGTCTGGATTACTGCTCCAGTGACAATACCACTAAGCCATTGTGGGTGGTGGGGTTCCATAGGAGTTTGTAATTCTACTGAGCTGTATGTCAAATAAACTTGCTAAAGGTAAAAGACAAGCAACTGTTTTATTCCTCCACCAGATACTATTAATGGAATTTACACTTATAGGAACCAATAAAAATCATTCAAAACATAGGGCGCGATTCACCCAAATCGGCTCATAGTGCTCATACCAGCAGGAAAACCAGAGTACTTCCTGCTGGCTTTGGCAGCACTGAGCAGGCCCTATTCTAATGGGCCAGCCTGCCCCCATGTGAATCATACTGATTTTCCCATTCCTGTGGCACCTGATTTGCTGGAGTCAGAATCAGTCCTAACAAGTGTGAGCAGCATTTAAGGGCTCCCTGCACCACCCAACCTCATTTCAGCCAGCACCATGGCTGCAAGAAGACCTGCGCCAAGGTTTTTGGATGCCGACATGGGCCGGATGCTAGACACCACCAAGGAAAGAAAGGCCACCCTTTTTCCAAGGATTGGAAGGAGACAACCTGCCAATCTGGTGACTGATGCCTGGGATGCGGTGCACAGGCAGTCAGTTGCAGCAGCATCACAATGCGGACCACACTTCAATACTTTCACTGCGGTAACCCTCAGCACTGGAGGGTGGGAGCATTGGCTCGGTGGGCTTCTGTCTCCAGCTCAGACCTCTGACCATCCTACAGGCCTTAAAGCCTTACTCTCAAGCCGAAGGCCATGACAGCCGCAGTTAGACATTCTGGGTTGACAGCATCACCATTCTATGAGCTGGAACCTCTCTTTCTTCCCAGCATCACTCTCATCCCCCCCTGCCCCTCCCACATCTGCCCTAACTGTGGGCCCAGATGAAAGTACCCCCATCACAAACACTCAGGAATGAGCAGGGAGATCAGGAGTATTTTGTGAGAAAGACAGGAGACAGACATTTTGTGATCATGAAAAGCACCACAGCTTTCCTCACAGCGAGTCGTCATCACCCTCCTGCCTTGCGAACGGAACCGCTGACACTGTCAACCTAAACCCATTATCCTGCTGTGATATAACATTGACCCTTGGAGGGCGGGAGAGGAGAAGCACACTTTGTGGGATGGGGGAAAAGGTTGAGAGGAAGATGGGAGGAGACAAGGCTTGAGAAGTAGTGCGGGGTACAAGGGGTTAAGAGAAAGCAGGGAAGACAAGGGTTGAGTGAAAGGTGAGGAGACAAAAGTTGAGAGGAACTGTGGGGGGCGACATGGGTTGACACAAAAGAGGGAAGACAGGGGTTGAGAGGAAGCGGGGAGACGGGTTGAGAGGAAGGGGCGAGACAGGGGTTGAGAGGAAGGGAGGAGAGACAGGGGTTGAGAGGAAGAGGGGGAGACAAGGGACTGGGCAAGGAAAAGTGTGAAGATAAGTGGAATGGTGGGGATTGAGTTGCCAGACATTTATACCCCTTGCAGGCTATAAGGGCCTCCCTAGTCCTCCAACCCTGTAGCACCCTGGTTACTGCATGCCCAGCATCCTTTGGCTTCTCAACATTATCCTGATCCTCCTTCTCCACCGATGAGACCGCCTGTCCATCAAACTTCTGAATGATCTACCTTGTACTAAGTTGATCGTCCTCTACACCCTAGCTATGACTGTAACACCACATTCTGCACCCTCTCCTTTCTTTCTCCCCGTGTACTCTATAAATGGTATGCTTTGTCTGTATAGCGAGCAAGAAACAATACTTTTCACTATATATCAATACTTGTGACAATAATAAATCAAATCAAATCCTCCTCCTTCAGCATGTTGCCCCACTGCTGAGCAAGATTGTGTAGCACACAGCAAGCAACCACAATCCGCACAACCCTTAGGGGTTGATTGGAGAGCCCATCAGAGTACTGCAAACAGCAGAACCACATCTTTAGGAGGCCTGCACACTGCTCGATGACATTTCTGGTGACAGAATGGGCCTCACTGTAATAGTTCTACACCTCAGTCTCGGACCTCCACACTGGCATCATTAGCCATGACCTTCACAGATAACCTTTGTCTCCCACTAGCCAACCCCTTAGCCGTGGGTGACCCTTTGCCAGGATGTAGGCATTGTGCATGCTCCAAGGATTGTATGCACAGACCTGCATGATTTTGAGCTGGTGGTCGCACACCAGTTGGATGTTCAAAGATTGGAACCCTTTCTTTTGATGAAGGGTACTTGGTGTTCTAAAGGCAATGTGAGTACCATCAATCAACGCCTGGACATTGGGCATCCCGGTGATGGCACTGAATCCTGCAGTGTGGGCATCCTGGTGGGCCTGGTCCAAGTTCAAAGCAATGAAGCCCAATGCCTGGGCATACACGGCATCCGTTCCCTCGTGGATGCACCTGTGCACAGAGGATTGTGAAATCGAGCACAGGTCCTTGCTCAAGCCCTGGAATGATCCTGTGACATAAAATTTCTGGGCAACCATGAATTCCACAGTCGCCAAGAGTAGCTGTCCACCTCCTCCTCTCGGAGCCAGGTGTGCAAATACCTGGCACAGGTGCCACACTATGTCTCTGTGAAGGCAGAGTTGTTGGCAGCACATGTTGTCTGACAGCTCTTGAAAAGACCAGCGCCTCCTGTAGACACATAGTCAATGGTACTGCTGTCTTCTTACCCCCTACTCAGCCTGATGGGCAGCTGGCACTTGAGCCTCTGCAGCACATTCTGATGTTCCAGGGCCAGCCCCTGTGGAGTTGGGTCAAGCCTGGGCTGACCCTGGTGCTCTCACCACCTGCTACATGCCTCGGTACCAATCAGCAGCAATAACGGGAGTTGGCCTGGCTCCAAACCAATATTATCTTCAATCTGTGAGGACATGGAAAAACAAGAGGGGGACAGTGAGCAATGTGATCTATCCTTCCACTCTAACCTCCTCCCTAATCCCATTGTGATCTAACAGTTAAACACTGACCAACCCTCAGCATTCCCGCCATCCAGCGCTGCTCTATTGGAGCTGCTGCCCACACCAGATAGCATGCACAGTCACAGACACTGCCCCATGTCCCCTCATCTTGCAACATGGCCTCCTGTCCTCATCATCCCTCCCTTCACCTCATCAGTTATGGCGCGCATCAGGATGTGGTGACAGTGGAGGCCTCATGACTGTGAGCCTTAAGGCCCTGTCTATGACTACCTCTTCCCCTGACACTTGATAAGTTTAGCCCATGGTGGATAGATGCTTAATTGATGATGTGGAACAGTTGATAGGAGGATCAGGACTAGCATGGATGAGAGAGGACACATCTTGTTCTCACAGGCGAGGAAGTATGCCTCGTGAAACCTGAGTGAGCATTAAGCCACCTTATTCCAGCCAGATTGGCAGACTCCAAAGAGCTGGGCAGCCACAGTATGACCTACCACATAATGTTTGATTGCCAGTACATTCGGGCGGCATGGTGGCACAGTGGTCACAGTGCCAGAGACCCGGGTTTGATTCCCGGCTTGGGTCACTGTCTGTTCTCCCCGTGGGTTTCCTCTGGTTGCTCCGGTTTCCTCCCACAGTCCGAAAGACGTGCGGGTTAGGTGCATTGGCTATGCTAAATTCTCCCTCAGTGTACCCGAACAGGCACCGAAATGTGACGACTAAGGGATTTTCACAGTAAATTCATTGCTGTGTTAATGTAAGCCTTCTTGTGCCACTAATAATAAATAAACTAAACATTGCCGCCACCAAATCCCTGGCACCTTCCAGGAACTGAGGTTGACACTTCACTATCTGTAGCCTTCAGGGAGTTGCTGCAGTCCTCACAATCCCTCCCTCGCACATAGAGAGCCTGTGGGCGCTACACTGGTTGTTAGAGAAATGCGCTGTGGATCTTCTCCTGAGTTTCCCAAGGAGTGCAAGGGGGCCTCCTCAATGGGAGTCCCTTGTGGCCTCTTGTCAGAGTTGTGGCAGCTGTTTGTGCGATCCAGAAGTTAATTGTGTGCATGCAAGCATCTCCTTCTGAAGAACCTGAAGTGGTGCCACAAACTGAAGATTTTGGTCCATGAAAGATGTGTACCTTTGCTGGAACCTCAGCGGTACTGATGATAGAACCATTGGTTAAGGTGAGAGTCTTGTTAAAAAGCACTTGTGATCTACAGCAAGCTTCCGAGAGTGTTACTGTAATCCAGTACGGTAAGGATGGAACCATGGGAGCAGCTGCAGGGCATGGGCAGAGCGCAGCAGCCTTCATGGAGCGTTCAATTAATGTCTCAGCAATGCAGCTTTTGATGTGAAATGAACTGTCTGCCAGCACATCTTTGAGCTGCTACTGGGATTTCCCCTCCTCATCTGCTGTGGGAGTGTCAATGAACATAGTTCCATGAACTGTGACAACAGGTTGCACTCATTCAAGCTTACAAGGCAGAGAGCCTTTGGAGCACTAACATCCTGTGAATGAGAGTAGTTCTGAGAGGGCTGGCAACAGCTGGCTGTCACTTAATAAACCTACTGCTAGGCCAGATTGTGAGTGGATTGTTCCCAGAAAGGCCATTGGAAAGGAACAATATGAATTGGTTCAAGAGAACTAAAACACATTTCTAAAAAAAGATGGAAAATAATAAAAAGGCAGGTATTTCGGGTTCTTCTCTGAAACAGAATGAGCTTATTTGAGCCAAATGTTTAAAATTCTTATGCTGGAAAATAGTTCAACGTGCAACTCATAAAATCCGCTGGTGAATGTTGTTAAAACAATAATAATTCATTATATTATTTAAATAATATAACCTCCAATTTTTAGTTCAATACCCAATGGTGGCCTTTATGATAGAATTGAACCATAGAACGAATAACAGCACTGAAGGAGCCCATTCAGCCTATCGTATCCATGGCAGCGCTGCAAGAACAACTCTGTTAGTCACACACCCTGCCTTCCTCATAACCTTACGATGTTTTTCTCTTCAGTTGTTTATCGACTTCCCTTCTGAAATGCACAACACAGCTTGCCTGTGCCTCAGAGTGTGCAATCTGAGACAATGCATTCCAGATACTACATAAAAATGTTTTTCCTCATGTTGCCATTGGTTCTTTGACCAATCATTTTAAATTGATATCAACTGGTTCTTAACACTTTTGGCAACAGGAACAGTTTATTTTTATCTTCTGACATGACCCCTCATATCCCCTTTCAACTTCTCTTCCTTAAGGAGAATAACCCCATCTACTCCATCGAGCCACATGACTGAAGCCCCTCATCACTGGAACCATTCTCGTAAGTCTTTTTGGTACCCTGTCTAAAACAATTATATCCTTTTTAAAGTGCAGTATCCAGAACTGGATACAATAATCTAAATGAATCAAATCATTCAAATTTCATTTTAGGGTTTAAGCACAAAAATCTAGGCTGATACTGCAGTACAGTACTGACGGAGCCCTGCGCTGTCATAAGTGCCATTTTCAGATGCAATATTAAACTGACACCCCATTTGACTGCTCAAGTGGATGTAAAAATCTCATAGTACCATTCTGAAGAAGAGCAAGGAAGTTATCTTTGATGTTCTGGCCAATATTTATCCCTCAATCAACATCATGGATCATTTTGCTGATTTTGAAAGTTTGCTGAGTGCTTTTAGATTGCTGCATTTCCTACACAAGTAAAGGTTCAATAAGTTTATTAATAATAACACTATTAGCCCTTAAATTATCCACATAAAACAAAAGGATACCCCAGATTCAAGTATACTACCTGCAAAGATGGTTTGCTTAAACTGCAGGCTCGATTCTCTGCGTCCCTCTGGTCCGTCGTCACGAAGGTGAGTCTCAATGGCAGCTTCTTCCTTCCTTCCTTCTCTGGCCAGTCTTCCGGATGGTCAAGGTCGCCTCCCTCGTCGAGTCTTCGCTGTCTGAAATGTGTACCTTTATCCCCCTGCCTGCCTTTCCAGAAACTTCTCTGGTTTCCAGTCAATGAGGTCCCAGGAGGGGGTTCCAATACCCAGTGGGTTTCTTGATGTCTGCCTGACAGGACACAGGGGCCCTCCCCCAGGTGTTCATCTCCATGCTGTTGCTTACGTGTAACCTCTTGCCAGATAAGATAACTGCAGGAACTCTAGGTCATGATGTGGAGATGCCGGCGTTGGACTGGGGTAAGCATTCTCCAAGGCGGCCTTCACGACACACGACAGCGCAGAGTCGCTGAGCAGAAACTGATAGCCAAGTTCCGCACACATGAGGACGGCCTCAACCGGGATCTTGGGTTCATGCCACACTATCGGTAACCCCCACAGCTTGCCTGGACCTACAGAATCTCACTGGCTGTCCTGTCTGGAGACAATACACATTTCTTTAACCTGTGCCTAATGCTCTCTCCACTCACATTGTCTGTATCTTTAAGACTTGATTAGCTGTAAAGATTCGCATTCTAATCAGTATTCTGTAACTTGAGTTTGTGTCTCTGTATGCCTTGTTTATGAGCAGATATCCACTCCATCTGACGAAGGAGCAGCGCTCAGAAAGCTAATGGCATTTGCTACCAAATAAACCTGTTGGACTTTAACCTGGTGTTGTTAAAACTCTTATGGAACTCTAGGTGACAGAAAGTCTGGCCCTATCTGGGCTCCTAACAAGAGGCCAGTGCATTTCAATGGTGTGCGATGATCTCCTGCTGGGTCTCAGTAGAGTGCAATGATCTTTGATGGGCCAGGCCAGACATGTTTATGTATTTGTATAATTGGCCTGCTCGAGGTTTGACTGTGTTTGATTTTAATATGCCCAATTCTTTAATTTAGGACATCCAATTTAAGCAGCCTTAAAACTAGCAGGGTTATATTACCACAGGGCGACACTGGTTGTAAAGGTCTTTGTGACATCTGGTGGTCGCGAAAAGCGCTATCTAAACGCAAGTCTTTCCCTCTTTACAAACATTCCTAGGTTCCTTGCTAGCACTTTATCAAATGCCTTCAGCAATCCATATGCACCACATGAACCACATTACCCTAATCAACTCTCTCTGTTACATAGGAACGTAAAAAAGAGAAGCAGAAGAGAACCATTAGACCTCTCGAGCCTGCTCTGCCATTCAGTAAGATCACTGCTGATCTGATTGTGGCTTTAACTCAGTTGGCCAGATGGCTGGTGTGTGATGCAGTGATGCCAATAGCGTGGATTCAATGTTGAGGCCTGCCTTCTCAACCGTACCTAAGGTGTGGTGATCCTCAGATTAAAATCACCACTAGTCTGGTCATCTGGGACTATGTCGAACTTACCTTTGAACCTTTCCTGTGGCCTAGTAATACAGGTCACTGAACTGGTAAACCAAAACCTAGAGCAATGCTCTGGGGCTCCAGGTTTGAATCTCACCAGGGTCATTGGTTAAATTTGAATTCTAAAATAAATCTTTCTTTAGATGAGACTAAAAACAAGATACATGTCCCAAGTTTCAGACTGAAAAATGCAGCGAAAAAGGGATATCCTAGCCTCACTTTGTTTTGTAACTTCTTCTCCATGTTCCTGACCTTTATCTTCCCTGCAGATGTGGAAGGAGTTTAGCTGCTTACTGGATCAGACGTTAGCTCTCCAGTCTGTCCAGACTGAAAGCAAAGACAAAAATATAGCACATCTTAATCAGAAAATTCCTCCACGTAAATGAGGTTATGCTAGTAACTCACATGGAAACTCAGTTACACATACTCAAGGGTTTTCTCACCCATGCCTGAAACTTGTTCTCCCTTTATGTAAGAATCAAGAAAACCATGGTTATGGGATAAAGTTCACATCCCAGCCCTTGATCACTCTAAATAGCACCCCACTGGAAATGGGAATTTTGCTAACTTGTGTCCATAGTGAGAGACAATCTGTCCCTTGATGCAGAACTTGAACTTGATACCTGCATATAGAAAACAGCAATTATCTTTGTCCAACTCACAAAACATGCATCGAATACAAACATATAAATTAAGATATATTTATATATATCGACAAGCCGGCTAAACCAGGGGAGGGTAGCCGATGGGTCTCAACCCTCAGTGAGATTGGGCGATGTCTATCCCAGCATATGAAGACAGACTCCGGCGGATCGAGCGGACGAGACCAATGGAAGGTCTAACGGTCAAGAAGGCGGTCTCTGCAAAGAGCAGGACAAGACACAGTAGACGTCCTGGTCACCCATTGCGCCTAGTCCCATCTCCAGCCGTCTCGACTCTTGTCTTGCCGCTGGATCCAGATGGGAATTGGGAAGAGAGAGTGAGGCTGACGCTAGGCAACTCTCCCTCACTTTAATCCAAATTATGCACTAGTCTCGACACTATCATCATCGTCGTCCTGTTCAACCTTTGAAGTCCTGTGGCAATGGGTGAGCGACGAAGCAGCAGGTGTGGATACCGCTGACCGAAGCAGCAGTGAAACTCGGCATCTACCTGGACGAATGAGCAGCCCTCTTCAGGAACGTACTGCTCACCTCCGTAGAATAAGGAAGGGGCTAGAAAAGGTGCCCTAAACATTGCCTGCTTCACTACACCCTGGCCAGTTTACCACGGCTGGTGGGGATCCCATCTTGCGGTCGAACAAACAAAATAAAACACAAGGTGACACCGCTCACCATTGGCACTTGGAACATGCGCACGCTTTTGGAGAACCCTACACCAGATAGACCAGAGAGAAGAACAGCCTTAGTTGCTGGAGAACTTGCAAGATACAACATTGACATTGCAGCCCTGAGTGAAACTCGTCTTGCCAATGTAGGTCAGCTGACTGAAACTGGAGGTCGATACACTTTTTTCTGGAGCGGTCGCGGCAGTGATGAGCGTCGTAATGCTGGAGTTGGATTCGCCGTCAGGAGTCACCTTGTTCAGAAACTTGCTAGTCTCCCCAAGAGTGTGAACGACCGGCTTATGACATTACAGCTTCAGCTACAGAACAGAAGTCAAGCCACCCTGATCAGCGCTTATGCCCCCACAATGAACAACCCGGACGAGATGAAAGACAAGTTCTATGAAGAACTAGACGCCCTACTATCAGCAGTGAGCAGTACCGACAAGCTGATCTTGCTTGGCGACTTCAATGCAAGAGTAGGGTGTGACTCTGCATTCTGGCCGGGAGTCGTTGGGAGGCATGGAGTAGGCAAGTGTAACAGTAACGGCCTACTCTTAATGAAGACCTGTGCAGCACACGCCCTCCTCATCACCAACACAACCTTCCGTCTGCCTACCCATAACAAGACCTCCTGGATGCACCCCCGCTCTGAGCACTGGCATCTTATCGACTATGTCATTGTCAGGAGAAAAGACAGGCAGGATGTCAGAGTGACCAAGGCCATGTGTGGTGCTGACTGTTGGACAGATCACAGGCTCATTGTCTCCAAAATGAGGCTCCGCATCAGACCCAAGAGGCGACCACAAGGAAGCAAGGTTATGAAAAGAATCAATGTGGCCAAGCTAAAGAACTCCAGCATAGCTTCAGCACTGGCTGAAGACTTAGAAACCAAGCTTGCTGACCTACACCTCGCAGGCAGTGCTGGGGACGACTGGGAACGCCTCAGGGATGCTGTCCATTCATCTGCACTGAAGATGCTCGGGCCCTCTACCCGCAAGCAGCATGACTGATTCGATGAGAGCGATGAGGAGGTACAGGCTCTACTTGTTGAAAAGCACCGTCTTCATCGTGCCTGTCAGAATGACCCATCATCAGCTGCCAAGAAAAACGCCTTTACCAGTGCTCGCAGGACAGTCCAGAATAAACTGCGTAAAATGCAGGATGCCTGGCTGAGCACCAAGGCAGATGAAATACAGGGATACGCAGACATAAACGACTTGAAACGGTTCTATCAAGCCCTCAACACTCTCTATGGACCTCAATCTCTCGGGAGTTCCCCCCTCCTGAGTACAGATGGTACAACTCTCATTACAGGGAAGGCTCAGATCCTGCAGAGATGGGCTGAACACTTTGAAGCCGTCCTCAACCGACCATCATCTATTAACGATAAGGCGATAGACAGGACTCCCCAGGTCAATATCAACAGCGCCATGGATGACCCACCGGTAGTAGCCGAAGTCACAAAAGCTGTTAGCCAGCTATCTAGTGGCAAAGCCCCAGGGGCAGACGCCATACCCACAGAGATCTACAAAGCTGCTGGTCTTGTACTTAACGAGAAGCTCACCGAGTTGTTCCAGTCCTTTTGGAAGCAAGGATCCATTCCTCAGGAACTTAAAGATGCTTCCATCGTACACCTCTACAAGAGGAAGGGCAATTGGCAAGTACGCAACAACCATCGAGGAATCTCGCTGCTCTCCATCGCAGGAAAAACCCTCGCAAGAGTCCTGCTAAATCATCTGGTCGCTCATCTGGAGCTGGGCCTGCTTCCAGAGTCACAGTGTGGCTTCCACAAAGGTCACGGGACTATTGACATGATTTTTGCTGCGCGCCAACTTCAGGAGAAGTGTCAGGAGCAGAATCGCGAGCTCTACACAATCTTTGTTACCTCGTGAAAGCCTTCGACACTGTCAGCTGAAAAGGCCTGTGGAGGATCATGTTCGGCTGCCCCCCCAAATTCATTCAGATGGAAGGCCAGTTCCATGATGGCATGATGGCCAGAGTACTGGACGGCGGAGAATCTCTGAGGCATTCCCAGTCACCAATGGTGTCAAACAGGGCTGTGTGCTCGCACCCACACTGTTCAGCATGATGTTTCCTGCCATGCTGAATGATGCCTTCCAGGACAATGTTGCTGGAATCAGCCTTAATTACAGAGTGGATGGGAAGCTCTTCAACCTGAGGAGACTTCAAGCTATTTCCAAAGTGAAGGAGACTATTCTGAGAGACTTCCTCTTTGCCGATGACTGCGCCCTGTATACTGGCTCAGAGCCAGGGATGCAAGTTGGTATGGACAAATTTTCCACGGCTTGTGACAACTTTGGACTCACCATCAACATTAAAAAGACCAAAGTCATGCACCAGCCTGCTCCTCATGCACCGTACACAGAACCCATAATCACAATCAAAGGGCAGAAACTACAGGCAGTGGACCAGTTCACTTATCTTGGCAGTACCCTCTCCCGAGCAGTGACTATTGATACAGAAGTTAACTGCAGAATAGCAAAGGCAAGTTCTGCTTTCGGTCGACTGCGTTCCACTGTATGGGAACGTCGAGGAATCAGCCCAGCAACAAAACTGAAGGTCTACAGCACCGTGGTACTCACTACCCTCCTGTATGCCTGTGAAACATGGACTGTGTATCGAAGGCATGCAAGACAGCTCAATCATTTCCACATGACTTGTCTTCGCAGAATATTACACATCAGATAGCAAGACAAAGTACCAAACACTGAATGTTCTCTCTGGAGCAAATCTACCATCAGTCCACACACTGCTGATGAGAGCACAGACCCAGTGGGCAAGTCATGTCATTCGTATGCCGGACGAGCGCATACCCAAGCAGCTCCTTTTTGGGGAACTCTCTGCTGGAAGATGCTCGCATGGAGAGCAGAAGAAACGTTACAAAGACACACTCAAGGCTTCCCTGAAGTCGCTTGACATAGACACGACCACCTGGGAAATGCTGGCACAAAACCGCCCTACCTGGCGCTGCCTCGTCCACAAGGGCTGTCAAGGTTATGAAGCAAGGTGCAATGCTGAAGCACAACTTAAGCGCGAGCTGCGCAAGTCCAGAGCCACCAGCACAACAACTATAGCGCCTACACAAGTTTGCCCAATATGTGCCTGGACATTCCGTGCCCGAATTGGCCTGATCAGTCATCTTCGGACACACCGCATCCAGCCTCATAATGACTAATGGTGTCGAGGTCCTCATCGACGATGATGGACGAACAACAACAATAAATTAAGAGCAGGAGAAAACCATTTGCCCCCACTGCTGCCCATCGAGTTTGCTCCGTTTTCATGGCTAATCTGTTTCTAACTTCTCCCGCACATTCCTGCCTACTGATAACCTTGCACATCTTTGTTAATCAAGAATCTATCTAGCTCTGCCCTAAAAATATTCAAAGACTCTGCTTCCACCGTCTTTTGAGGAAAAGAGTTCCACAGACTCACAAGTCTGAGAGAAAAAAATTCTCAGTGACCCCTAGTTCTAGATTCTCTGACAAGAAGAAACATCCTCCCCACATCCACCCTGTCAATAACCCTTCTGGTCCTTTCTAAAAATGGAGTGGTGCAAGAGAGGGAAGAAGAGACAGCGGGACGTGAGAGCTGAAGTCCAGAGGCACAAAGTAGATAAGGAGGTAGGTGATTGGTTGGTGAGTTTATTGTCTGAACATGAGCAATAATTTAAACTAGGGCGAGGGAGATATGAGTAATGTATAGCTGATATGACTACAAACTATAATTGAGTGGTGTTTATAAACTTGAAATCCTAATTAGTTAAAAATACAATAAGGATAGCAAGGCAGGTGATATGTTGTACTTGTAGCATGTGAGCTCTGGTGGATATCAGTGTGATCCATGGCAACTAGATCTGCAGTAAATGTCTGTGGCTTGCAGAAATTCAGCTCAGATATGATGAGATAGAGTCTGAGTTTCTGACGTTGTGATGCACCGTGGAGGGAGAATATTTTCTGGACATTTTGTTTCAAAAAGCAGTCACACCCCTTAGATTAGGGGCCCGATTTTACCAACAATTTGCACCCGTTTTCGGGCGCGAAATTGCGGTAAAATCGGGTGTGAGGCCTTTATCGCGATCTGCACCCGCGCCTGAGCAACTCACGACTTTACCAACACCCGATTCGGGCGCGGATCCGTTCCGCGCCCAAATCGGGCGGCCCGACGATTTAAATGCATTAGAATGCATTTAAATCGATTTAATGAACCGCCCGCCCAACTCTGTCATCAATTCCCATTTTACCATCTTCTGTTCCGTTCCGGATCCGCGCTTTTAGCGACCTGCAAAATAAAAATCCGAAGCCGATTTTTATTTTGCAGGGAAACCTCCGAAGCGGGTTCAGAGCCTGCAACGGCTCTCTGACACAGATCATCCTCTGGGTGGGGCGGCGGGGGGGAGGCGGGTCAGAGCATCCTCTGAGGGGGGGGGGGGGGGGAGGGGGCGGGGGGGGTGGGTGGGAGGAGGGAGGCGGGTCAGAGCATCCTCTGGGAGGGGGGAGGGAGGTGGGTCAGATGTATCTAAGCATCACTGATCCGCCTCCTCCTCCTCCCACCCCCCCCCCAGAGAAACATCTGACCTGCCTCCACCCCCCCCCCCCCCCCCCCCCCCCCGCCCCACAGACGATGATCTGTGTCAGAGAGCCGCTCTCTCCGCTTTCTGCTGTTTTTTTCTTTCCTGACCCGGGCGCGCTTTTTCAAAGTTTTTTCGAACTGCACATGCGCAGTTCAGAGCTCCGATCATTCCGGAAGCGCTAAGCCCCCCACAGCGCGGATCGGACTGGAGCCAGCTGAAAGCATATGGGCGCGTCTGAAAGCGGATTTCAAGGTCGGATCTGTACTATGCCCAGATTCGGCACTTAGAATCAAAATGGTAAAATCGGGCCCTAGGTACATACAAAATAGAAGCAGAAGTACGCCATTAGGCCCCTCGAGCCTGCTCCACTATTCATTAAGATCATGTCTGATCTGCTGTGTTTCAAGTTCCCATTGACTCCTGATAGCTAACGTTTGATTCCCTCGCTTAACAAGAATCTATCTACCTCTACCTTAAAAATACTCAATGATGCCGCTTCCACTGCCTTCTGAGGCAGAGAGTTCCAAAGTCGCACAACCCTTAAAGAAAACATTTCTTCTCATCTCTGTCCCATAAGGGCAACCTTAATTTCAAAAGACTACCCCTAGTTCTGGACTCATCCACATTTCCACCTTGTCAAGACCTTTCAGGAGCTTATTTTCCTGTCTAGTCACTCCATACCCTTCTAAACTCCAATGGAAATAAGTCTAGCCTGTCCAAATTATCCTCATAAGACACCCTAATCATTCCAGATATCAGTCTAGTAAACCTCCTCTGAACCATCTCCATGCTTTTACGGCTAGAATTTTCCAACCTTGCCAGCAAATGGGATTCTCCAGTCCCGCTGCAGTGAATGAATGCCAAATCTTCCATTCTCATTGGCAGTGATACCAGGGTGTACAAGACCAGAGAATTCCAGCCTACATCTTCCCTTAAGTAAGGAAATCAAAACTTCCTGCCGAAATGAACAACTTTACATTTTCCAATATTGTACTCCATTTGCCAGATTTTTGTCCACTCACTTAACATATCCATATCTGTCTGTAACCTCCTTATGTCTTTTGTATAGAACACTTTCCAATCTATCCTTGTGCTATCTGCAAATTTACCAACCATACCTTCAATCCCATCATTTAAATCATTGACATAAATTGTAAAAAGTTGAGGTCACAGTACAGACCCCTGCAGAACACCTCATGTCTCCTCCTGCCAATTAGACAAAGACCAATTTATACATACACTCTGCTTTCAATCCATTCTAATATGTTACCCACTACACCATGAGCTTTTATTTTCCGCAATAATGTTTGATGTGGCACATTATGAATTGCATTTTGGAAATCCAGATTCCCCTTTATTCACAACACATTATAATCCTTCAAAGAACTCTGATAATGTAATTGATTTTTAAATGCCCTCAGGGATGAGTAATAAATGCTGGCCAAGCCAGCGAAGCCCACATCCCAAGAACGAATTAAAAAAATTGTTAAACATGAATTCCCTTTCAGAAAACCATGTTGACTCTTCCTGATTACCTTGAGTTTATCTAAGTGCACAGCTATAACCTCCTTAATCATTGATTCTAACATCTTTCCCATGACAAACGTCAAGCTAACTGGCCTATAGTTTCCTGTTTTCTGCCTCCTTCCTGACCTGAATAGGGGTTTGTATTTGCTACCTTCCAATCTGAAGGAACCGTTCCAGAATCGAGGGAATTTTGGAGTACTTTCTAACATATTACTCTTCCAGTTCCAAATAAGCCCCATTCATGCATGGATCAAACCCACTTTTAAATAGATACAGTTAGTAAACCCAGACATAATAGTTTTAACATTTTTTTAAAAGTCTTGAGGCTTTCAGAGAGAGACAGAGTTCCAGAAGTCTGCAAAATCCTTCTAACTTCAACCAGATTTCAGCTGCAACTAACTTTCTGCAAAAGCTTTTTTCTCTCTGCTGCAGACCAAGCTGCAGTTTAATCACATCATCACATGACCCTGTCAATCACTATAATCAGAAATCCCAGGGGAACTTAAGTAAACAAAAGTCCATTCGCTCTACTTATGTGACTAATTATCCTGCTCTCCCAGAATCTGAGCTGCACTCCCTTCAAGCATGCCGACTGCCTGTAGCACAAAGCTGATTTTTTCAAACACTCTCCTTAAAAATATATATTTATATTTATATATCAATTGCATTACTATCATCACACTAGTGCTAGAGACTGTATATAAGTAAAACTCACTTGAAAGCTTCAAGAATAGTGTTGATGACATACACGGATGAAGTGATTCCACTGAAGGGCTGCACTGAAGTAGCTGTGCAACTGAACGGACAAGCAGCAGATTTATCTCTACATGCAGTAAAGGACAATTATCAAGGCTTAAACATGTTGAGAGTAGATTTGACTGAACTGGACCGAAGTCAACCTGATGACTAATGGAGAATCAGGCCTCACAAAAATTCAAAAGAAACACATGGGTGTGTTTGATGGAGAACTGGGGAGTATAAAATACATCACGGTTAAATTGAAGATTAAAGAAAGAATCCAAGCAAAGGATTGAAGGAAAGGTTGCTATATCACGCTATTATGTTGAAAGTGGAGGCTGACTTGAAACAACTTGTGAAGGCAGAAGTCTTGGAACCTATCAACATCAGTGAATGGCCACAACAATAGTATCAATCATCAAGAAAGATGGATCCGTAAGGATTCAAAGCCACCCTAAATCCAGTATCATGCGTGGAACGGTACCTATTACCCCACACCGATGATGTTTGCAGGATTGGTGGGAGGTCAACATTTTAGCAAAATCAACCTAAGCCAGGCATCCTGACACATGAATGTACACCAGAAATTTAATGTAGTCCCGAGCAATATGTTCAGTAAAATTTGCCACGTCAATAGTCCCAGTTTTAAAACTTGATAATTCGGTCCATTATCATGGGGATTATAAGCTGAAGGTCAGCAGAGCCTCCGTTTTAGACAGATACCATATGCCACGCATAGAAGACTTGTATGCGAGGCTGACTGGGCTGTTAAATATTTTCCCAATTAGACATGAGCCACAACTACTTCCAACTGGAGCTTAAGATGTCATCCAAGAAGTATGTCTACATAAATACACTCAAAGGACTGTATGAATATACTTACTTGCCTTTTGGGGTGCCTTTGACTTGCGCCATTTTTCAAAGGATGATGAAGAACATCCTTCAAGGGGTGTCCAGAGTGGCAGTCTATCTGGATGAAGTTTTAATCTCAGGCTACTGAAAAGGAACATTTGAAGAGTTCGGATGAGGTCTTACAGATTTTTTCTGATGCTGATGTCCAATTAAAGAGTGTAAAATATGTGTTCCGGGTTAAGGGGGTAACGTACCTCGGGTACAGAGTTGACAAGATGGATTACATCCTGTCGAAGAGAAGGTTAAGGCCAAAAAAGGGACTTTGATTCCAAGGAACTCAACGGAGTTGATATTTTTCCTAAGTCTCATAAATTGCGATGGAAAATTCATACCGAATTTGGCGACCTTGCTAGCACCCTTCCACATACTGTTTTTAAAAGAAATCAGAAATGGTCATGGCAAATGCCACAAGAGAAAGTCTTTGCAAACGTCAAACAATAATTGCTGTCAACCAATATACTAGCCCATTATGGCCCCTGAGACCATTCATTGTAACCTGTGACATATTTCCCTATGGGATAGGAGCAGTGTTATTGCACTGTTGGGACGGTGCAACGGAACGTCCAATCGTGTACGCATCACCAGCCCTGGCAGATGTAGAGAGGAATTATGCCCAGATCGAAAAAGAAAGTTTGGCCATGGTGCTTGTGGTGAAAAGGTTCCATCAGTATGTCTACAGCCAACATTTCACCATCGTAACCGAACACAAACCTCTATTGGATCTCTTCAAGGAAGATAACGTGATCCCTCCCATCGCATCAACATTGGGCACTGATATTAGGTGCCTATGACTATACCTTAGAACATCATCCAGGGAGACATATAGCCATCCCGGATGCCTTGTGCCGCCTGCCACAACCCACCAGCCTATCTTCTTCTCCGAGGATGGATGAAGTCGTCATGAATCTGAACTTCATGGACACTCTGCCAGTTTCCATCAAGCAAATTCAGGCATGGACCCAAAAGTACCCTACATTGGCAAAATTATGTCATAGCATTCTATGGAGAATTTGAAATCTTATCTCTCTCTCTAAGTATCAGAAGTTGAGTATAGAAGATGGCATCATCTTATGTGGAGCCCGGATGGTTGTCCTGCATTCAGGCCACCAACCAATACTTCAAGAATTGTACAATGGCCACCCAGGAATTTCTAAGATTAAAATGCTCGCAAGGAGCTATGTCTGCTGGTCCGGCATAGAGAGTAATATCGAAAACACGGTTAAGCGGTAAAAATTTGCCAGGAAAACTGGAAGGCCTCACCAGCAGCCCCATTGTACCTGGGAATGATAAAGAGACCCTGGGTGTGAGTACATGCAGACTTTGTAGGGCCATTTATGGGCTTCATGTTTTTAATTCTCATCGATGCCCATTCAAAATGGATCGACGTGTACCAGATGGCCTCTACTATCTCTTACAAGACCATAGAGAAACTCTGCTAATATGTTAGTGCGCATGATATACCCGAGGTTCTCGTGACAGACAAAACTTGCCAGGAAAACCAGATGGCCCCACCAGCAGCCTCGTTTATCCTTGGGAATGTCGAGGAGACCCTGGGTGTGAGTACATGCAGACCTTGCAGGGCCATTTACCAGCAAGGAGTTCCATACTTTCATGAGTACGAAATGAGTAAGACACATCCTTTCAGCACCCTACTACCAGTCCTCAAATGACCTGGCTGAGTGGGCAGTCCAGACCTTAAAAATGGCATGAAGAAACAAACCAAAGGTTCTGTAGAAACAAAGCTCAGGAGTTTGTTAGGTGTGTCCAGGAGAGTTTCCTGACACAGTATGTGGATAAGCCTACTAGAGGAGAGGCTGTTCTTGATCTGGTGCTGGCTAATGAACCTGGACAGGTGGAGGATCTCTCGGTGGGTGAGCATCTTGGGGATAGCGATCATAATTCTATCTCCTTCACGATAGCATTGGAAAGAGATAGGGTCAGGCAGGCTAGGAAAGTGTTTCTCTGGAGTAAAGGGAAATACAGTGTCATCAGGGAGGAAATTAGACGGGTAAATTGGAAGGAGGCATTCTTGGGGAAAAGTGCCGAAGGAAAGTGGAGGATTTTCAAGGAATGTTTGTCTGGAGCTCTGCATGACAACGTTCCGATGAGACAGGGGGGTGTTGGTAGGGTACGGGAACCGTGGTGCACGAAGGTTGTGATGAACCTGGTAAATAAGAAAAGAGAGGCGTACAGAAGGTTCAGAGAGCTAGGAGGTGTTAAGGATTTAGAGGAGTATACGCGATGTAGGAAGGAGCTTAAGAAGGAAATTAGGAGAGCGAGAAGGGGTCATGAGAAGACCTTGGCGGGTAAGATTAAGGAGAATCCCAAGGCTTTCTACAAATATGTCAAGAGTAAAAGGATGAGATGTGAAGGCATAGGACCCTTAAAAGGTGAAGGGGGAAAAGTTTGTGCGGAACCGTTAGAAATGGCGGAGGTGCTTAATGAATACTTTACCTCGGTATTCACGGTGGAAAGGGATCTGGGTGGTTGTACTGCTGGATTGCGGAGGACAGAAAGGATCGAGCATGTGGACATAAAGAAAGAGGATGTGTTGGAACTATTGAATGGCATCAAGGTTGGTAAGTCGCCGGGACCGGATGGGATGTACCCCAGGTTACTGTGGGAGGCGAGGGAGGAGATTGCGGAGCCTTTGGCGATGATCTTTGCATCGTCGATGGAGACGGGAGAGGTTCCGGAGGATTGGAGGATTGCGGATGTGGTCCCTATATTCAAGAAAGGGAACAGGGACAGCCCGGGAAATTACCGACCGGTGAGTCTAACCTCAGTGGTTGGTAAGTTGATGGAGAGGATCCTGAGAGACAGGATTTATGATCATCTAGAGAAGTTTAGTATGATCAAAAGTAGTCAGCACGGCTTTGTCAGGGGCAGGTCGTGCCTTACGAGCCTGGTTGAGTTCTTTGAAAATGTGACCAAGCACATTGACGAAGGAAGAGCGGTGGATGTGGTCTATATGGACTTCAGCAAAGCGTTCGATAAGGTCCCCCATGCAAGACTTCTTGAGAAAGTGAGAGGGCATGGGATCCAAGGGGCTGTTGCCTTGTGGATCCAGAACTGGCTTGCCTGCAGAAGGCAGAGAGTGGCTGTGGAGGGGTCTTTCTCTGCATGGAGGTCAGTGACCAGTGGAGTGCCCCAGGGATCTGTTCTGGGACCCTTGCTGTTTGTCATTTTCATAAATGACCTGGATGAGGAAGTGGAGGGATGGGTTGGTAAGTTTGCTGACGACACCAAGGTAGGTGGTGTTGTGGATAGTTTGGAGGGATGTCAGAAGTTGCAGCGAGACATAGATAGAATGCAGGACTGGGCGGAGAAGTGGCAGATGGACTTCAACCCGGATAAGTGTGTGGTGATCCATTTTGGCAGATCCAATGGGATGGAGCAGCAGTATAAAATGAAGGGTACCATTCTTAGCAGTGTAGAGGATCAGAGGGACCTTGGGGTCCGGGTCCATAGGACTCTTAAATCGGCCTCGCAGGTGGAGGATGCGGTCAAGAAGGCGTATGGCGTACTAGCCTTCATTAATCGAGGGATTGAGTTTAGGAGTCGGGAGATAATGCTGCAGCTTTATAGGACCCTGGTTGGACCCCACTTGGAGTACTGCGCGCAGTTCTGGTCACCTCATTACAGGAAAGATGTTGAAGCCATTGAAAGGGTGCAGAGGAGATTTACAAGGATGTTGCCTGGATTGGGGGGCATGCCTTATGAGGATAGGTTGAGGGAGCTTGGTCTCTTCTCCCTGGAGAGACGAAGGATGAGAGGTGACCTGATAGAGGTTTACAAGATGTTGAGGGGTCTGGATAGGGTGGACTCTCAGAGGCTATTTCCAAGGGCTGAAATGGTTGCTACGAGAGGACACAGGTTTAAGGTGCTGGGGGGTAGGTACAGGGGGGATGTCAGGGGTAAGTTTTTCACTCAGAGGGTGGTGGGTGAGTGGAATCGGCTGACGTCGGTGGTGGTGGAGGCAAACTCGTTGGGGTCTTTTAAGAGACTTCTGGATGAGTACATGGGATTTAATGGGATTGAGGGCTATAGATAGGCCTAGAGGTGGGGATGTGATCGGCGCAACTTGTGGGCCGAAGGGCCTGTTTGTGCTGTGGCTTTCTATGTTCTATGTTCTATGTTCTATGTTTCCTTTTTAACTATATGACAATGGGAGTAGCCCTGGCGGACCTATTGATGGGCCAACGCCTATGGACTAGATTAGGCCAGCAACATCGAGTTAAAACAAAAAGCCCAGAAAAGCCCATGATGGTCAGAGGCCAGATAAAGACTTCAAACTGGGAGATATGGCCCACATGAGGAACTTCAGCGATGGCTCTTCATGGATCCCGAGAGTTATTCTCGAGACAACAGGACTGTTTTTTTATCAGGTAAAAACCAGGGAGAAGATTTTAAAGAAGAACATACATCACCTCCAGCACAGGGAACCCTCGGCAGAGACAACTGTTTCCATGGACGTGCCATTGCCAGCATTCTTCACACGTGTTTCAACAGGAAAGTCAGTCCTCTAAAAACGCAAGAGCCAGTCATCTGGATGATGAAGATTCTGGCTCGGACATGGAGAAAGAGACAGCAGACACCTAGTCAGAGGTCGGCACTGAGGACAAGCCCCCTGTAGTGGCTCTTCGGTGCTCTTCGCGAAAGAGGCATTAACCCAGCTGTTACACACCCCTCAGCCAGACCCTTCAAGTGATAGAGATGAGGCCACAGGCAAAGTGACAGAAAAGGCTCCGTCATTTTGGGATCAAGGAGGAAACCTCAAACCCAAGCGGAGTGGGGTAGGTATGTGTGTGATAACCCCACGATGTCTATTGGAAATCTCTGATTGGTCTTCCTGTGGGGCTCGTTAAGTAGCTCCCCTGGTAACAGGTAGTGGCCTGCCCAGCTGCAACACATTGCTTGTGCCTTTTATAAAGTAGGCCCAGGACTGGACCTGCTGAACGGTAGTCCCAGGAAGGGACTAGTATGTGTACATCACGGTGGTGGTTTTACTTTGCATTCTGTAATAAACGATGTTCCTTTCCAGTCGGGTTTCCTGAGTCAGTACATGTATATTAATTGGGTGTATTCAGGTGACGGGCATTAACTGGGGATCCAACCTGCTATTGACTGAAACTTAGTTGTATTGGAGATTCATGATATGTAATAGGAATCTCCGTTAATAAGAGCTTCTAAATGTATAAAGACTAGGCTCCAGTTCTTTCCATCACCCACTGACTATCTGGGTTATAATAGCCCTTGTGCTGTTTTCCACATCAAAAACCATAAAACGACCGGAGTTAAATTGTTCTGGCATCATCTCAATGTCCATGTGTCTGTGAATGTTGTGACCTATTGTCAGATTCCTCAATTCTAAGTTTTAGCCAGAGAAGGATGCCAGATAGCAAAGGAAAAGCGTAATATACTCAAAAGCAGACCCATTCCATACAAAGGCACTTAGACTTGTCAAATGCTAAAGTGGTGTCTATGTAACACTGTAATTTGTCTCAAAATGCTTTACCATTTTTATTCAACAGGGACACAAGGTGCTGACATAATTTGACAACATTTTAACACCACAAATACTTCTAAACTTTCTAATGTAAACACTCATCTGACTAAGGGTGGTGGTGTTTTGTAGTTCACTGAGGGAGTTACATGCATGTTGTATTCTGGTGCTATGAGTAGTGACGAGGGAGGAGCTAATTTTCTTTCCATCAAAATGACCCAGGAATCTCTCTTCTCACCTGAGTTAGAAAGGTTTGCAGGTTGATGCTCAACCTATTTGGTTAAGAACCGCAACTACCTTGGCTATTAAATCCTAGGGTAGCACTTGAAACATGAGCTACTGGTTCAGAGGCAGAGAATGCTATCCACTGCGCCACACGACCTCCTTTTTAAAGTGTATGTATTCAGAAACACACAAGTAACTCCTTCAGCTTCAAAAATAACAAAGAGTATGATTTCATCAGCAAGATTTGAAAATGTGTTCCTGTAAAATTCTGCTTGAATGTTTAAAAATTTTTAGATTTATATACTCCTAAATTAATCAAAAATGCTCAAGTGCATCATATTTCAAAACACAAATTCCTTTTGGAAAATATTCATAGAACTATAGACTTGAATTTTATCAAAGCCCTGCTGGGACTGAAGACAGAATCTGAGTTTATGCCAATGGATGGCAGGTATATGTGAACCTAAAAAGCAGAAAAAAGCTCTGAGTTCAAGAGACAGCTGCAAGAACCAGATTTAAAGTTGGCTTAGTGAGAAACCAGATATCTGAGGTGATCAAAAATTTGGTGACACCTTAATACAGGCTGAGAAGCAGCGGTGTTCAATTGGTGTGGCTAGCTACCCGAGAGATGGCCTGGAAGCATCAGTGTACATTACAACCCCTGACCCCCAAGCACCTTCTTCCTAGCCCCCCACCCCTCCCCACAAAGGGTAGCACTGCGCTTGCCCTCCAAGGGCCACCACACTGGCTCCTTCTGTCCCCACAGAAGAAGACTGACCATAAGACCTGAGAGAGGGCAAAGACAGGAGGTGGTGAGCCAGACCTCCAGGTCATCACCCCCTTGGAGGAGTGGGTTTTGGAGCTGTCCGAGGAAGGGGAGATGCGGGCTGTCAGCAACAGCATGATCGAGCTGGAGTCAAGAAGTGAGCACCTGTCAATCCTCCACTCAATTTAAGGCAACTTCTAGGGGGCATGGGGTTTTGGGTGCGAGGGACAAAGTTTATAGGAGACGTATGAGGCATGTTTATTTGCACAGAGTGGGTGGTGGGTGCCTGTAACTCGCTGCCAGGGGAGGTGGTGGAGGCAGATACGAGAGTGACATTTAAGCATTCTTTACAGCTACGTGAATGGGATGGGAATACAGGCATATGGTCCCCGGAAGGGTAGGGGGTTACAATTCAGATGGGCAGCCTGGTTGCTGCAGGCTTGGAGGTCCGAAGGGCCTGTTCTTGTGATGTAATCTTCTTTGTGCTTTGTTCTATGTTCCATAGAGAAATGTGAGTCAAGTTTTTTGCATCCCAGATTCCTCTCCCTCTCTTGTACTTAACCTTGTGTCTTGTGTTGCAGGAACAGATCCGGACACCCAGGGGCCTTCTGGCATTGTGGCCTCCAGTATGAGTACATATTCATGTACTTTTAAAATCAATGAGGGTTCCTGCTTCCACCACCCGAGGAAGTGAGTTCCACACCTCCACCGCCATCTGAGTGAAAAAAAACCTTCACTGTCCTCTCGTCCTTCTTACAGTTACTTCATTCTATGCTTCCTGATTATTGATCTCTCTGCTCAGGAAAATAGGTCCTTCATATCCACTCATAGCATCCCTCATAATATTATACACCTCAAATTTTGTAATAACTGCATATTTCTTAACCACACCCCCTATATTTAAATATAAATTGTTGTTGGAAACATTAAAAAAGGAGGGGAGCTAATATTGAGCCCTGTAGAATTCCTTTGGAAAGCAACCTTCCCCCATCATAAAAACACCTATTGACCATTACTCTTTATTTCATGAAAACCCACTAAGCCAATTTTGGACTCAACTTGCCATTTACCCTGGTCCCATGGGATTTTATTATGGGTGGTTATGGATGAGGACTGCTCAGAGCTCTGCCTAAGGAGGAGAGTGCCCTCAGGCCGTCTAGGGAATGAATGTTGAGAGGGGCATGAAACTTAAAACTGTTAAAATGACAGGGTATTGAAAAATGTAGGTGGGAAGAAGCTGGACAAGGGGAGAAAAAAAATGTATTGAAATAGGAAGAAGGCAGTTCTATGGGATAATAACAGGTTGAAAGAATGGGCCTACAAGGGCACTCCTCTTTGTGCATCCTCAAGGATGTTGCGAGGACTGATCATTCAGGGTCACAGAGGGCAGATTGGAGGGCTAGTGAAAACACAGCAGATGGTGAGAATGGAAGAAAGGGGGGAAATGAAAGAGAAAGTGAAAATGGATCCATTAGGGGTATTGACATCAAATGGTTATTAAAGCTTGCAATCCTTGATACTTGAAAAAAATAAAAAGCTTGTTGTTAAAGCACCGTTGGGGCAAAGGCTAGAAGTGATCCTTGGGCTAGGACAGCTTTGAGATAAAGTTGGTAATGCTGAAGAGAGATTTTGAAAGCATGCATGTAGTAATACATGGTGTTCGGCATGGGTCTCAGAATGTGATAAAGGTGGTGGTTTGAGGAATCCTGAATATCTTGGAGATATCTGTAACCATGGACAGAGCAAAACATGAAGGATTGGAATTCACATGAAATAAATCAGCGCCAGAGACAGGTCATGGAATCCCTACAGTGCAGAAAGAGGCCATTCGGCCCATCGAGTCTGCACTGACCATAATCCCACCTAGGCCCTATTCCTGTAACCCCACATATTTACCCTGCTAATCCCCCTGACACTAGGGTCAATTTAGCCTGGCCAATTAACCTAATGTGGAGATGCCGGCGTTGGACTGGGGTAAACACAGTAAGAAGTTTAACAACACCAGGTTAAAGTCCAACAGGTTTATTTGGTAGCAAAAGCCACACAAGCTTTCGAGGCTCTAAGCCCCTTCTTCAGGTGAGTCACCTGAAGAAGGGGCTTAGAGCCTCGAAAGCTTGTGTGGCTTTTGCTACCAAATAAACCTGTTGGACTTTAACCTGGTGTTGTTAAACTTCTTACTGCAATTAACCTAACCCACACATCTTTGGACTGTGGGAGGAAACCGGAGCACCCAGAGGAAACCCACGCAGACACGGGGAGAACGTGCAAACTCCACACAGACAGTAACCCGAGGCTAGAATTGAACCTGGGTCCCTGGTGCTGTGAGGCAGCAGTGCTAATCACTGTGCCACCGTGCCACCCCCAAAGTTGATGAGGAAAGAGAAATACAAACAGAAAATGCTGAAATTTTGTTCATAAAACTTCTGTTTTTATTTGAGATTTCCAACATTCAGCTTTTCACCAAGGAAAGAGATGTGGCTGTGAAAGTAGATAACTGATCGATAACAAGAAAGGAAACAAGAAGCAATGAAGGTAGCCAATATATAAGGGACAAATGCAAATTCTGTTTAACATTAGAAATTCTTCAAGATGTATATTCCTCAAATGGAGGCAGCATGAATTAGACATTACTACTTGATAATTCGATGAAATGGGAGAAAGTTCACAATTTATCAGTTATAGCGAGCAGTCAGATTTATTGATTGTACATTAATTGAGTGTTTAATAGTATTCAGAGAGTTTGCATTAACTGGGCATTCACTTGTGCTTGTATATATAGGAACAGATAAAGGTTCTAGTATTTGGGTTTGGAGATGCATGTTTATAGTATGTCACTGTAAATAGATGTTTACAAGTGTGAAAAGGTTAGGATCCAGTTCTATCCATCACCAGCTGGCTATCTAAACTAGCTCCGTTCAAAATCATTGCACTCAACACCAACTGAAACAGTGGTCAAAGATCCCTAATCAAGTGTAGCTGCTACATTCAATGCTTCTTGCTGTTATCAAGCTAGATAGTCTGTGAGCTCAAAACAAATGCTTTAAAGTACCATTAAGTGATTATACAATGTATCGACAGTGTTTCTAATGACTTAAAATACAGATTTTCATTATCTTTAAAGCACATTTTCTTGCACTTTATGAACAAAAAAATGGAACATTAGAGTTCAGAATGTTCCTGTCAGTAGTTTCCACTCCATTAAAAAGAAAATAAATGGCGACACTGATATACTCGCTCATTGTTAACACTATTTTACCTCAAAGCCTCCCTGATGCCTCAGTGGATAAATATATTGCTCAATAAGAGAACATCCTTAAATGGTACTTCACAACTTGTATAGCGTAGTGTTTGAATTTCAGTTACCTTTGCCAATTGTTCTCCCTTTTTATTTAACCCACCTCAAAAAACTGTATGGTATAGACAACAGTTTCAGCAGCAGCATACTGAGACGTGAGCATCAAGTCGTTCCACACTATAAGCTGAGTTTATTTTAACTTACTTTTCCTGAGTTTTTTTTTCAGAGCAGCAGGAAACCGAAAGTCGGCAGTGGGGAGACCTGGGAAGGTTTGTAGTTTTCTTTTAAAAAGGCACTTACCTCCGAGGTTCAACCTCATTCTTCCAGCGGAGCAGGCAGAGAGGGGAGCGATTTTGGAGTGGAGAGCTGGAAGGTAAGCTGAGTTTATTTTAACTTACTTTTCCGGAGTTTTTTTTTCAGAGCAGCAGGAAACCAGAAGTCAGCAGTGGGGAGACCTGGGTAATTTTGTTTTACCCAATAAATTTGAACGGTGAGGAAACCCGAGACACTACACGTGTAATGTCTCCCACCCTCCCTCCTCCTCTAACCTAAAAAGAAGACTCGGTGTGAGAACAGGTAAGCTTTTCTTTTTCTAACTCTTATTATCTTGTTGGGAGTTTGGGTGGAGAGGATGGCAGTTAGGGCAGTTCAATGCTCCTCTTGCAGGATGTGGGAGGTAATGGTAAGGGACATCATTAGTGACCCTGCTGACTTCACCTGTGGGAGGTGCACCCAGCTCCAGCTCCTCACAGACCGCCTTAGGGAATTGGAGCTGGAACTGGATGAACTCCGGATCATTCGGGAGGCAGAGGGGGTGACAGATAGCAGTTATCGGGAGGTGGAAACACCTAAAACCGAAGCTAGCTGGGTGACAGTCAGGAGAGGGGAGGGGAGGAAGCAGTCAGTGCAGAGATCCCCTGTGGTTGTTCCCCTCCAAAATAAGTATACCATTTTGGATACTGTGGGGGGGGGGGATGACCTTCCAGGGGTAAGCCACGATGACCAGGTCTCTGGCACGGAGTCGGGCTCTGTGGCTCAGAAACGAAAGGGTGAGAATAGAAGATCAATAGTAGTGGGGGACTCAATAGTTAGAGGCACAGACAGGCGGTTCTGTGGGCGCAAATGAGACTCCAGGATGGTAGTCTGCCTCCCGGGTGCGAGGGTCCTGGATGTCTCTGAGCGGGTAGAAAGCATCCTAAAAGGGAGGGTAATCAGACAGACGTCATTGTCCACATTGGTACAAATAACGTAGGCAGAAAGAGCAGGGAGGTCCTGCAAGAGCAATTTAGGGAGTTAGGTAGAAGGCTAAAAAGCAGGACCATTTGGGTAGCAATCTCTGGATTACTCCCCGTGCCACGTGCGAGTGAGGCTAGGAACAGGGAGATTGTGCAGCTGAACACGTGGCTAAAGAACTGGTGCAGGAGGGAGGGTTTCAGATTCGTGGATCACTGGGAGGTCTTCCGGGGAGGATGGGACCTGTACAAGAAGGACAGGTTACACCTGAACTGGAGGGGCACCAATATCCTGACCGGGAGGTTTGCTAGTGTGGTTTGGGTGGGTTTAAACTAATGTGGCAGGGGGGTGGGGATCAGAACAATAGGTCAACAAGCGTAGAGACTGGGGACGAGCATGGGGCCAAGACAAGGCTACCTAAGAGGAAGAACAATCTCGGGGAGGATGAACTCAGTGGGCCTGGATGTCTGGAGTGCATCTGCTTCAATGCAAGGAGCATAACGGGCAAGACAGATGAACTTAGAGCCTTAATGCTTGCGCAGAACTTGGATGTGGTTGCAGTGACGGAGACTTGGTTAAAAGGACAGGACTGGCAGCTGAATATTCTGGGGTATAAGTGTTTTAGGCAAGACAGAGGAGGGGCTAGAAGAGGTGGGGGAGTAGCAATACTGGTTAGGGAGCATATTACAGCGGTACAGAGGGTGGGCAATTTAGAAGGATCATGTAACGAGACACTGTGGGTAGAGCTCAGAAACAGGAAGGGCGCAGTCACTCTGCTGGGGGTATACTACAGGCCTCCCAACAGCCCACGGGAAGTTGAGGAACGGATATGTAAGGAGATTCTGGACAGGTGCAGAAAAAATAGGGTTGTTGTAGTGGGAGACTTTAATTTCCCTTATATAGACTGGAAATCCCTTAGGGCTGGGGGTCCAGACAGGGAGGAATTTGTAAAATGTGTCCAGGAAGGTTCTTTGAAACAATATGTTGATATTCCAATGAGAGAAGGGGCTATACTGGACCTAGTACTGGGGAATGAGCCCGGTCAGGTCATCAAAGTTTCAATGGGGGAACATGTGGCGAACAGTGACCACAATTCTGTAAACTTTCGAATAGTCATGGAAAAGGATGAGTGTTATCCTATGGGTAAGATGCTGAATTGGGGGAAGGCTAACTACAGCCAGATTCGGCAGGATTTGATGGCTGTGGATTTGGGAGAGGCTGTTCAAGGATAAATCCACATCTGGCATGTGGGAGTCTTTTAAGGAGTAGTTGATAGGAGTGCAGGACAGGCATGTGCCTGTAAAAAGGAAGGACAGAAAAGGTAGGATTCGAGAGCCGTGGATAACCAGAGAAATTGTGGGTCTAATCAAAAAGAAAAAAGAGGCATACATAAGGTCCAGGCAACTAAAAACAGATGAAGCACTGGAGGAATACAGAGAAAGTAGAAAAGAACTCAAACAGGGAGTTAGAAGGGCAAAAAGGGGTCACGAAATGTCCTTGGCAAACAGGATTAAGGAGCATCCCAAGGCATTTTATACATACGTTAGGAACAAGAGGGTTGTCAGAGAAAAAGTCGGACCTCTCAAGAACAAAGGAGGGGAATTATGCTTCGAACCCGAGGAAGTAGGTGAGATCCTAAATGAATACTTTGCATCAGTATTCACAAAGGAGAGGGACACGTTGATTGGTAGTGTCTCAGAGGGATGTGTAGATCCGTTAGAACAAATCTCAATTACAAGGGAGGAAGTGTTAGGTGTTTTAGGAAGCATTAAGGTAGACAAACCCCCAGGGCCAGATGGCATCTATCCTAGATTACTGAGAGAGACAAGAGATGAAATTGCTGGGCCTCTAACAGAAATCGTTGTCTCTTCATTGGACACAGGTGAGGTCCCAGAGGATTGGAGGATAGCAAATGTGGTCCCGTTATTTAAGAAGGGTAGCAAGGATAACCCAGGTAATTATAGCCCAGTGAGGTTGACGTCCATGGTAGGGAAATTGTTGGAGAAGATTCTTAGAGATAGCATCTATACACATTTAGAACTGAATAATCTCATTAGCGATAGACAACATGGTTTTGTACGAGGAAGGTCATGCCTCACAAATTTGGTTGAGTTTTTTTGAGGAGGTGACAAAAATGATTGACGAGGGAAGGGCGTGGATGTCGTCTACATGGATTTTAGTAAAGCATTTGACAAGGTCCCTCATGGGCAGGCTGGTGCAAAAGGTTAAATCTCTCGGGATCAAAGGTGAACGAGCTAGATGGGTACAGAACTGGCTTGGCCATAAAAGACAGAGGGTAGCAGTGGAGGGGTCTTTTTCTGATTGGAGGTCTGTGACTAGTGGTGTTCCGCAAGGCTCTGCACTGGGACCTCTGCTGTTTGTGATATATATAAATGATTTGGAAGAAGATGTAGCTGGTTTGATTAGTAAGTTTGCGGACGACACAAAGATTGCTGGAGTTGCGGATCGTGATGAACATTGTCAGAGAATACAGCAGGATATAGATAGGCTGGAAAATTGGGCGGAGAAATGGCAGATGGAATTTAATCCAGATAAATGCGAAGTGGTGCATTTTGGTAGAACTAATGCGGGGGGGGCTATACAATAAAGGGCAGAACCATCAGGAGTATAGACACACGGAGGGATCTGGGTGTGCAAGTCCACAGATCCTTAAAGGTGGCAGCACAGGTGGAAAAGGTGAAGAAGGATATGGCATTCTTGCCTTTATTGGACGGGGCATAAAGTATAAAAGTTGGCATATAATGTTGCAGTTATATAGAACGTTGGTTAGGCCACATTTGGAATACTGCGTCCAGTTCTGATCGCCACACTACCAGAAGGATGTGGAGGCTTTGGAGATAGTGCATAGAACATAGAACAGTACAGCACAGAACAGGCCCTTCGGCCCACAATGTTGTGCCGAGCTTTATCTGAACCCAAGATCAAGCTATCCCACTCCCTATCATCCTGGTGTGCTCCATGTGCCTATCCAATAACCGCTCAAATGTTCCTAAAGTGTCTGACTCCACTATCACTGCAGGCAGTCCATTCCACACCCCAACCACTCTCTGCGTAAAGAACCTACCTCGGATATCCTTCCTGTATCTCCCACCACGAACCCTATAGTTATGCCCCCTTGTAATAGCTCCATCCACCCGAGGAAATAGACTTTGAACGTTCACTTTATAAACCTCTATTAAGTCTCCCCTCAGCCTCCTCCACTCCAGAGAGAACAGCCCTAGCTCCCTCAACCTTTCCTCATAAGACCTACCCTCCAAACCAGGTAGCATCCTGGTAAATCTCCTCTGCACTCTTTCCAGCGCTTCCACATCCTTCTTATAGTGAGGTGACCAGAACTGCACACAATATTCCAAATGTGGTCTCACCAAGGTCCTGTACAGTTGCAGCATAACCCCACGGCTCTTAAACTCCAACCCCCTGTTAATAAAAGCTAACACACTATAGGCCTTCTTCACAGCTCTATCCACTTGAGTGGCAACCTTTAGAGATCTGTGGATATGAACCCCAAGATCTCTCTGTTCCTCCACAGTCTTCAGAACCCTACCTTTGACCCTGTAATCCACATTTAAATTAGTCCGACCAAAATGAATCACCTCACATTTATCAGGGTTAAACTCCATTTGCCATTTTTCAGCCCAGCTTTGCATCCTATCTATGTCTCTTTGCAGCCTACAACAGCCCTCCACCTCATCCACTACTCCACCAATCTTGGTGTCATCAGCAAATTTACTGATCCACCCTTCAGCCCCCTCCTCTAAGTCATTAATAAAAATCACAAAGAGCAGAGGACCAAGCACTGATCCCTGCGGCACTCCGTTAGCAACCTGCCTCCAATCCGAAAATTTTCCATCCACCACCACCCTCTGTCTTCGATCAGACAGCCAGTTACCTATCCAATCGGTAACTTTCCCTCTATCCCACACCTCCTCACTTTCATCATAAGCCGACCATGGGGGACCTTATCAAACGCCTTACTAAAATCCATGTATATGACATCAACTGCCCTACCTTCATCAACACACTTAGTTACCTCCTCAAAAAATTCTATCAAATTTGTGAGGCACAACTTGCCCTTCACGAATCCGTGCTGACTATCCCGGATTAATCCGCATCTTTCTAAATGGAGAAAAGTGCAGAAAAGGTTTACCAGGACGTTGCCTGGTATGGAGGGTATCAGCTATGAGGAGAGTTTGAGTAAACTAGGGTTGTTCTCCCTGGAAAGATGGAGGTTGAGGGGCGACCTAATAGAAGTTTATAAAATTATGAAGGGCATAGATAGGGTGAACAGTTGGAAGCTTTTTCCCAGGTCAGAAATGACAAACACAAGGGGTCACAAGTTCAAGGTAAGGGGGGCAAGGTTCAATACAGATATGCGGGGGACGTATTTTACACAGAGGGTGGTGGGGGCCTGGAATGCACTACCAAGCAAGGTGGTTGAGGCAGACACGCTAGGATCATTTAAGACTTATCTAGATAGCCACATAAACAGACTGGGAATAGAGGGATACAAACGGATGGTCTAGTTAGGAACACATGATCGGTGCGAGCTTGGAGTGCCGAAGAACCTGTTCCTGTGCTGTATTGTTCTTTGTTTTTTATAAGTGACATGCATATTCTGCTAACTCATGAACCATGTGTATTTTAAAAGGTTTTTACTTGAAGAAGCAATGTACTACAGTTCTGCTGCAACAACAACATCTCAGACAGCATCAACACATTATCAATGGCATTTACAATGCTGTGAACTGTGCTTTGCACATGTTGCATGCTTCTCAAATGAAAGCCCATCTTTCCTGGAACTTCATGTTTGAATCCTACCAATCAGGTTTCCATCTCTTATACAATACCGGAACAGCTCTTGTCAATCACAAATGACATCCTACATGACAGTGACAAAGCCAACCTACCCCTCCTCATCCTTCTCAATCTGTCTTCAGTCTTCAACACAGTTCTTCACATCATCCTCCTCCAGTGCCTCTCCACTGTTGCCCGACTGGATAGGATTATACTCACCTGGTTCTAATCTTGCCTGCTTAATGGTAGTCAGAGAATGGCCATCAATGGCTGCTCATCCCATTCCTAAACAGCTATCTCTGGTGTTCCTCATGGACCTATCCTTGAACCACCCCCCATTGCTCATCAACTGCTGTTCTGTGACAACATCATCTGAAAACCCAAGCCAGTTTGCAAATATATGTTGAAGTCATCCAGCTCTATCTCAACACCATGTCTCTCAACCCTTCCATTATCTCTAGATTTTCAGATTACTTATCTGGTGTCCAGTATTGGATAAGCAGAAATTTCTTCCAATTAAATACTGGGAAGATTGAAGCCACTGGCTTCAAAACTTAAAGTTTACTTATTCGTCACAAGTAGGCTCACCTTAACACTACAATGAAGTTACTGTGAAAATCCCCTAGTTGCCACACTCCGGTACCTATTCGGGCACACTGAGGGAGAATTTAGCACGGCCAATGCACCTAACCAACACTTTTTTGGGACAGTGGAAGGAGACCGGAGAACCCAGCGGAAACCCACGCAGACATGGGAAGAACGTGCGAACTCCGCAGTGACCCAAGCCGCGAATCGAACCCGGGTCCCTGGTGCTGTAAGGCAGCAGTGTTAACCACTCTGCTACCGTTCCACCTGTACCTGCTCCACTCTCAGTACCTGCTCCATTCTCTCACAACCTATTCCATCCCTCTCCCTTGCTAAAGGGCGAACCAAACTCCGTGTCATACTTTACCATGGGATGAGCTTTCAACCTATTTTCACCTCCACAACAGTGCCAATCTCTATGTCTATCTTAGTTCTTCTCTTGCTGAAACCCACATCTATACCTTCATCACCTCCAAACTCAACTATGTTAACGCACTCCTGGTCAGCCTCCCATTGTAAACTTCAGTTCGTTCAACACTCCAGCCTGTGTCCCAACAAACACCAAATGCTGCTCACACATCCTTAGTTAAACAATACCTCAATATTAAAATTTGATAGAATTTTTTGAGGAGGTAACTAAGTGTGTTGATGAAGGTAGGGCAGTTGATGTCATATACATGGATTTTAGTAAGGCGTTTGATAAGGTCCCCCATGGTCGGCTTATGATGAAAGTAAGGAGGTGTGGGATAGAGGGAAAGTTGGCCGATTGGATAGGTAACTGGCTGTCTGATCGAAGACAGAGGGTGGTGGTGGATGGAAAATTTTCGGATTGGAGGCAGGTTGCTAGCGGAGTGCCGCAGGGATCAGTGCTTGGTCCTCTGCTCTTTGTGATTTTTATTAATGACTTAGAGGAGGGGGCTGAAGGGTGGATCAGTAAATTTGCTGATGACACCAAGATTGGTGGAGTACTGGATGAGGTGGAGGGCTGTTGTAGGCTGCAAAGAGACATAGATAGGGTGCAAAGCTGGACTGAAAAATGGCAAATGGAGTTTAACCCTGATAAATGTGAGGTGATTCATTTTGGTCGGACTAATTTAAATGTGGATTACAGGGTCAAAGGTAGGGTTCTGAAGACTGTGGAGGAACAGAGAGATCTTGGGGTCCATATCCACAGATCTCTAAATATTGCCACTCAAGTGGATAGAGCTGTGAAGAAGGCCTATAGTGTGTTAGATTTTATTAACAGAGGGTTGGAGTTTAAGAGCCGGGGGCTTATGCTGCAACTGTACAGGACCTTGGTGAGACCACATTTGGAATATTGTGTGCAGTTCTGGTCACCTCATTATAAGAAGGATGTGGAAGCGTTGGAAAGAGTGCAGAGGAGATTTACCAGGATGCTGCCTGGTTTGGAGGGTAGGTCTTATGAGAAAAGGTTGAGGGAGCTAGGGCTGTTCTCTCTGGAGCGGAGGAGGCTGAGGGGAGACTTAATAGAGGTTTATAAAATGATGAAGGGGATTGATAGAGTGAACGTTCAAAGACTATTTCCTCGGGTGGATGGAGCTATTACAAGGGGGCATAATTATAGGGTTCATGGTGGGAGATATAGGAAGGATATCCGAGGTAGGTTCTTTACGCAGAGAGTGGTTGGGGTGTGGAATGGACTGCCTGCAGTGATAGTGGAGTCAGACACTTTAGGAACATTTAAGCGGTTATTGGATAGGCACATGGAGCGCACCAGGATGAAAGGGAGTGGAATAGCTTGATCTTGGTTTCAGATAAAGCTCGGCACAACATCGTGGGCCGAAGGGCCTATTCTGTGCTGTACTGTTCTATGTTCTATGTAACTTTGTTTTCAGATCTCTCAACAGCCTGGTCCCTCTCTATCTCAGTAATTTCATTCAGCCCTACAAGATATTTGCATTCATCTATTTCTTGCCTCTTGAGCATTCTCAATTTTAATTGCTGCACCACTGGTGATCTTGCCTTCAATTTATTGAACCTGAAGCTCTGCAATTCCCTCCATGAATCGCTCTACCTCACGCATGCTCATTAAAAGGCCATCTTGCTGGAATTAAATTCCCCCACCAGATAAAGTTCCCACCCAGCGAAATATTAAAATGTTCACATTTATAACTGTACATAAGCGCCGTGCACCTGGTGAGCTTGACTTCTTCCATGACTTTGAAGTAAGTTGACACTGCTCTAGCCTTCTTGGGGACCACATAGAAACCTCAGCCTCGTGATCCAGTGCCATTGGCTTGACACAGGAGGCAGGCTAAGAGTAGAAAGATGGAGCAGATACTAGACATGGGAGGCAAGCTAAGGGTGGAAGGATGGAGCGGAGGCTGGATGCGAAGCAGGCCAAGGTGGAGTGGAGGCTGAACACAAGAGACAGGCTAAAGAGGAAGGGAGGGAGACTGTCCTGGGAAGGAAGACAGACTGTCCAGAGTCGGGAGGGAGGTTGTCTGGGGAAGGAAGATCGACTGTTCAGAGCAGGGAGGCAGGCTAAGAAGATGCAGGAATGTTTAATAGAGGAATGGGTCTTGCTTCATGTGCCTGGGAATCCTGTGGTTGGTTGTGGGTGGAGGTTTCCAGGCAGGGATGATGGGGCAAAGATGGTCTGAGAGAGTAGGGCCCATGCTGTCCACAGTGAGGTCCTTGGGTTTGAACTGAGGTGAATGGGTGGTGGAGGGAACATTCACAGTGATGGGGGATGTGGGATGCAGTACTGTGGCAAGCCCACAGAAAATGGAGTGCTGAATGCAAGCAGAGGAGGCTAGTATGAGTTTGCTGAGTGGGGAATTTTAATCATCAATATATTTCTGAAAATCTGGTCAGTAGTAAGCATTTAACTGGTATTGCTTAAATTAAGTTAATAAACTAAAGTAAGTTTCTTCCAGCCTGAGAGAGGGATAAATGAGTTCTACTGGAGGATAGCTGATTAATTCATTGGCTAACTCGTCCGGTCTAGTTGTTGTAGTCTCAGCTCCAAAGACTAAGTATTGAGGTCAGGGTGTAAACAGAGTGCAGATTGCAAGCAGAGTGTGGTGATGCA
Organism: Mustelus asterias; assembly: GCF_964213995.1. Classification (NCBI taxonomy): domain Eukaryota; kingdom Metazoa; phylum Chordata; class Chondrichthyes; order Carcharhiniformes; family Triakidae; genus Mustelus; species Mustelus asterias. Next base: position 34,346,242 of record NC_135821.1, read on the forward strand.
AGTTTGGTGAGTGGGGAGTTAGGGTTAGGGTGGAGGAGGTGCTGATTGTTTCTACTTTTTTCTCGTTTGGTGCAGTGGAAGGAGCTGGATGGTGCGTAACTGTTTAGCCAATTAGAAATTTTAAAAACGTATCATTCTTTGTTGAAGGAAGTACTAGCATTTAATAAGTACAGTAAATTGTAATATACATAGGAATTATTCTAAGTTAATTGTTATATATTGTAAAAGGGTGAAAGGTTGCTTTAAGAGCTGATCACATGATTTAATGTGATGTCATGCTCAGGCTGCTGTTTTAATTTCACTTCTGTATTCTGAAGCAGAGCAAAGGACAGCTCTTCAATAAAGCAAGATGTGTGTTTGTTTGAATCTACATGTGCAAACCAAGTCTTTAGCTTTCTATTAAAACCCACAGAAACCTGTAAAAGGTAAAAGCATCTCGAGGAATTCCAGATCAGCATTACTGATCTGTAAGTTGAACTGGAAGAGGAGAAATACCTGGACATTTGTACCAGAGGACATTCCACACCTCTTCGAATAGGGCCATCAGCTTTTGTCAGTGGCGAGGGACAGGAGGATGTGATCATGAGTGAGACAGGTAAAGGGACTGAGCAGACAGTAGAGGAGGAGCCTCAGACTTCACAATTATCAAACAAGGTTGAGGTACTTGCAACCTGTATGAATGAAAGAAAGGTCTGCAGGATGAATGTGCAAACTGGCCATGGCAGCATGGTACAGAGAGCCATTCAAGGCAGGGAAATAAAAATTAGTAGGCAACAGTATAGTCAGGGGTGAGACACTGTTCTCTGCAGCTGAGAGCGAGAACCCAGAAGGTTGTGTTTTCTTCGCATTGCTCGAGTTCAGGATATCTGCGCAGGGCCACAGAGGAATTTGCAGTGGGAGGGGAAGGATCCAGTCCATCCAGTTACCAATGGCATAGGTAGAAGTAGGGAAGAGGTTCTGCATAAAGAATAGGAAGAGCTAGGCACTCAATTAAAAAGGAAAGCCTCAAGCGTAATGATCTCTGGAGTTTTACCTGAGCCACGTGAAAATTGGCAGAGGGCAAATGAAATTAGAGAGATTAATATGTGGCTCAAAGACTGGTATGGGAGAAGTGGGTTCGTGGGGCACTGGCACTCGTATTAGGGAAAGTGGGGGCAATACCATTGAGATATTTTAAACCTGAACCGTGCTGGGACCAGTGTTCAAGTGAGCTGCATAACTAAGGAAGTAGAGAGGATTTTTAATAGGGGCAAGGGATCAAATTTAGGAAGCTGTGGTAAATCAAAAAGTAGAGAAAGGCAAGACAGAAAAGTATTAATGTGGGAAATGAAAAACAGAGCACAACAGGAAGAGAAAGAGAATACAAATCTGAGTAAATCAGCAGATAATGCTATAAGTTACAAAACTAACAGAAGGAAGAAACCAAAGGCTCTGTATCTGAATGCATGTAGCATTCAAACCAAAAGGTTAACTGAAAGCACAAATGGAAATAACTTCAGTGTGATCTAATAGCCATTACAGAGATTTTCCCAGAATCTTACTGTGCAGTGGTGGTGAAGAAATTGGTGCTGATCCAGCACCATACTGTCCCCATCCCACCTCATTAATTATGCATTCTTGTATAAACCACCAAATTGCTGGCAGGCAGCCTCTGGTTCATCAGCCCCAACATGACCTCACCGCTTCCTCAAAGTGGACGCCATATTTAAAAGCACACAGTGTGCACAATTCTCAATGCTTGCAGCATGAGAGTGCCCCACTGAAGAGAGGGCCGCAAAAGTAAGGAAAGGTGCTGCCCCAGATTCAGTGATGCCTCACTTGAGTGCCTTTTGGACATCGGGGAGGTGCCGCCGTGATGTCCGTTACCCCGTTCTGGTCAACGGGAAGGGCAACAAATCTGGCTTGGGGGAGGGGTCACTGGCAGCAAATGGCAGTGTGAATGCTGCCTGGAAAACATATGCCACCCAGTGCTTAATGGGGATGAATGATCTCACCCATTTCGCCAGGCGAAGTCAGCCATCCAATCACTCTCAACTCACAAGCCTATCATTCATCCATGGATCTCACTCACTCCCAATTCAATAGACATCACTACTCACTTTCTCCCACACACACATCTGGACCTGACATCAGCTCATCTCATCCTCATTCTGTCCATGGTTCCACTAACTACTCACAAATGCCAGCCACCCTTCTCATATGCATCTTTCTTACCCTCTCCATTTGTCTTTACGAAGGACAGGATATCCCAGAATAAAAGGGGGAGGTCCTAGACCAGCGGAGGTGGGGCAGATATCAAAGTCCTGAGCAACTTTGAAAACAGAGTCATTGCTGGCCGGAGCTGATGTTAACCATTCTTGTGGTGACAGTGAGGTCAGCGGCAAGCATCCATATGGGGATCTTCCACCAGATCATCCCTGTCAACACTACTGCCATGAACTAATAATCTCCACTTTCTCTCCTAGGCACATCTGCCACAAGCCCGACACCCTGAGGCGACCTGGAGCCCGCTTTCAACACCAAGAGCACCTCAGATGAGAACTCTTAGAGGGACAGCACCCAAGAAGACCGATAAACGCACTCACCTATATGCTCCAAGCACCAAGGTCAAAACTGGCGGAATGGTGACTGCCATAGAGAGCTTGACCCAGGATATCGGGTCAGCACTGCTGCATGGGTTGAATGCCATAGCTGGCACCAACAATGTCAACGTGAGAGGGTTGCAGGGCAGTTCAATCTCACTCCTGCTACCCCTTCTCCTTGAGGAGTCAGCCAGGGTGGTGGTGGTGTAGTGGTACTGTCACTAGACTAATATTCTAGAGATCCTGTATATTGCTCTGGAGACGCTGGGTTTGAATCCCACCATAGTAGATGTTGAAATTTGAATTCAATAGAAATCTGGAATTAAAAAAGTCAAAGGGCGACCATGGACGTCACGTTGACTCAGTGGTTAGTTCTGCTGCCTTACAGCACCAGGGACATGGGCTTCATTCTCACTTCTGCACCTGCCACTGAACCTAAACTCCAGAAGAGAAGATTCCAGCTAAGGACTCTATTCCATTATTCCAGTTTCTCTGTCTCTGTTGCATCGGCCCTGACAATGTCGCCTTCCATGTCAGTTCTTCCAATGTGTCTTTCTTTTTTCACAACCAGGGATTCCTCTCAACTGTGATTAGCAGGGCCATCGAACAAGTCCTATTTTCACAACTGCTTTTCTCTCTACTTCCCATCTCCCAGAAGCACAATAGGATTCCCTTGTCCCTACCGGTCTCTCCATCAGTCTGTACATTCAACCAATCATCCTTTGCCACCTGGAATGCGATGCCATCATCAAACACATTTTTACCTCCTCTTTCGACATTCCAAAGGGTGCTACCTTCATTTCCCAATCATCCTGACATAAATTTCCTTGTCATTTAATCTGTCCTGCCTTCCACACTATCACAGATCTTCACTTTGTTTTTAACTTCCTCTTCTCCCGTCCCTGCCTCTGTACTTGTTTATGAACTATTATATTTCGATCTTTGCTCAAATGGAATGCTAGTACAGATATGATGGGCCAAATGGCCTCTTTCTGTGTCATAATAACTCTGTGATTCTGTTTTCAAACTGGAAGTCTATGTCCAGTGAGGTCCCGCAGGGATCAGCGTTGGAGCCCTTGCTGTTTGTGGCTTATGTAAATGATTTACACTTAAATGTAGGAGGGTTGATCAATAAGTTTGCAGTTGATACAAAATTTGGTTGGGTGGTAAACAGTGAAGACGATACTCTTAGATTACAGGGGCATATAGAGGGGCTGGTCAGAAGGGCTGATCAGAGCAAATGAAATTCAATCCGGATAAGCGTGAGGTGATGCACTTAGACAGATAAACAAGACAAGGGAATACAAGATGAACGGCTGGATCCTGGGAAGCACCAAGGATCAGAAGGACCTTCGTGTGCAGGTGCACCATTCCCCTAAAAACATAGGACAGGTGGATAAAGTGTTTAAGAAGGCATATAGTATACTTGCTTTTATTAGCCGAAGAATAGAGTTTAAGAGTAGAGAGGTTATGCTGGAACGATATAATATGTTGGTTAGGCCACAGCTAGAGCATTGTGTGCAGTTCTGGAATTCATATTTTGGAAGAACTGTGATAGCACTGGAAAGGATGCAGAGGAAATTTATCCGATGTTGCCTGGGCTGGAGAGTTTTAGTTATGAAGAGAGATCGGATAGACTGGGGTTGTTTTCCTTGGAGCAGAGGAGATTGAAGGGGGACATGATTGAGATGTATGAGGGCTAGAGATTGAGTAGACAGGACTAAACAATACCTCTTGGTGGAGGGATCAATGACCGGGGAGCAGGAAGTAAAGTAAGGAGCAAGAGGTTTAAAGTGTATGTATGGAAAAACTTTTTCACCAGAAGAAGGTGGGAGTCTGGAACTCACTTCCTGAAAGGGTGGCGGAGGCAAAGATCCTCATAATGTTTAAGAAGTATTTAGATGTGCATTTGTGATGCCAAGGCAAACAAAGTTGTAGGCCAAGTGATGGAAATGGAATTAGAATAATTGGGTGATTTGTCTTTGACCAACACAGACCCAATGGGCTGAAAGGTATTTTCCTGTCGACCTCTTTGACCCTGTGACTTGAGAATCCTTTAAAAATGGTGGTCAGGACATGGTCCCAGCATTCCCACCACATTTCAGGGGTTTCCGTGGGTGCTTTATAAAGATTCAGGCTGGTTTGGGTCAGGAGCCTGCATCCTGCACTTCCAACCGGGCCGGTCCCATTGCAGGGATAGGCAAGTCCTCATCCTCTGCAATTTTCATGCAGTTGAACCAGGTTTTCAAAGGAATTGAAACTCCCAACATTTGAAACCTCTTTATCTTGTGCAAATAAACACTGTGAAATTGACAGAAGATATCAGAGAGCCAGAGTTGTCAATCAAACAAAGTTTTCTCTGGGGCTCAGGTGTTTTAGTACCCTAATAGGTGTCTGGACTCTCTGCCACAAATACGTAATGAGGCTTGCCTGAGAGCTCAGAAATCTACCCACTAGTTGTTTCACCTTTTCTACATCGTAAGGTCAGAAGTTGGACGATTTGCTGAAGACTGCAGTGTTCATTGCTTTTCACAATTTCTCAAATAATGCCAACATCCAGTAGGAGCTGGATAGTATTAAAGCTTGGTCTTATGAGTGGCAAGTAATATTTGAGCCACACAAATGCTAGGCAACTACCATTTCAAGCTAGAGAGAAACAAACCACCTCCCCTTCGCATTTTATGGCTTTGCCATCACCTAGATCATGACCGTCAAAATCCTGGGCTTACCAATAACTAGAAATTCAAGTGGACCACGCACATAAATACCGAGGATAATAAAGCAGATCAGAGGTTAGTTATTCTGCAGCAAGTGATTCACCTTCTGACTCTTCAAAACCTTAGCAGTGCCTACAAGTCACAATTCAAGAGTATGATTTACTATCCACTTCTTGCCTGCAGGGATGTAACTACAGCACTCAAAAGAAGCTCAACATCATATAGGACTAACCAATCTACTTGATTTATACTTCATCCTTTAGTGAGGTCTTAGACTTAAGCTCTGATGAAGTCTCCTGCTGCTCCTCTACCTACAAATTATCTACCAAGCAAAATGAGATTTCCGCGAGAAATTCCCATTTTGCAGCCTTTGAATGTAGATGCCTCTTTTTCTCTTGTAGAAAACCCTTCCACAAGTTAAGCGCATTATAGTTGAATACCTGAAAGACATCCCAAACCCCTGCAGACAATCCAAAATTATCATCAGAACTCTACAAATTAACATAATGCTGCAACAGTGTACCTCTAACACTTATACCTTGATCAACTGGCTCTGGCAAGTGTGCCTGTGTTGTTCAGAGAGTCACTTAGAAATCTAAGTGGGAAGACAGAAGTAACAGAATTTTGAATGCCTTTGAGCAGGCAGGTGCTTCTTCAACCCACTGTCATATTTGTCAAAAATAACTACATTACAGATAGGGCCAAATATGTTTAGCGCCCTTAACATTCTTCATCTCCTTCAAAACCTGAATTTCACAGCTTTTATTTATTCTATTTAAAAGGACAACCTACAAACCAAATTAATAAAAATTCATTTTTTGCCATATCAACTAACAAGCACAGTACCTGTTCTAAGAGGGAGTCTAGAATAATTTGGGATTAAAAGACTACCAGATCAGGGTAGATTAGATCAGAGTGAATAGAGTATAGAAAAGTCACAAAGTGCCTGGAATATAGTTTACAAAGGTACTGTTTGCATAGGGACACATATAACCACTGTTAGAGAATTTATGTATGCATTTTTGAAAACATATTATATTCTGTATTGAAAGCATATACCTTGGCCAATGACACAATGCTCTAAGGCATGATGGGACATAGTCAAGTAAAAAGAACCACATTTCTCGGAACAATGCAGCTACTGAGTGAAGGGAAGAGCTTATTAGATTATTATCAGTGTCTCTTGACAGCCCTAAGGAATAGAATATTCACTAGTCAAGGACAATGCCAGGCGTCTCAGATAGTTTAATGAATAGGACATACATTACACCAGGAGGTCTGGGAAGAGCGTCAGGTAGCTGTGAGAAAGACTTTCAAAGTTTGCAAACTCGCATAGTCCCATGCTGTCAGATGATAAATGTTATTCGTCAAGGTCAATAATTAATATTAATAATGATTGGCTCATACCCAGCTGGGATGAGCAAGGGGTGGGCAAATGGCTTTTGAAAATTGTATAATTGTAATACTAAGAGTAATGTAATTTCAGAATGATTTGGAACTGCCCCATATCTCTCTCCCTCGTACGTTGAATCAAACTTGGGAAATAAAGAAAACGTCTTTAACCAGAATACTTGTCTCCGCGGGTCTTTGTGTTAGCTGAGCCGTAATTGAAAAGGGAAATCCCTCATGAAAGCCAGCTTAATACTTAGTCTCTGAAAAACGCTCTACACCTGCCATGTGCAGACTCACCTCTGATGGCATTACAAATCTCCTACACCGATCTCAGAAACATTTCAACTACCATATAACTTCTGATATATACTTTGAAATTATATATGTGCACAAAAATATAATTCAATACTATCAAAGTGCAACAATCTGCAAACATTGGGTCCGATGAAATCAGTAACTTTTGCAACTATCTATTCTCTTATGTTTCACTGCGTTCCATGAATTAATCTGTGCACGATAAGTAACAAAGCAATACTATTTATTTAAATGTAATTCTGGTGGTAAGTATTTGTTCTGATGAAAGGCATGCAGTTGAAATGTTAAACACATTTTTTCCATTTATTGATGCTGGTGAACCTGATAGATTTCCAGAAAAATTATTTTTGTATCAGATTTCTAATACTTGTAGTTTCTGTTTTGGTGAACTCCAAAAGCTTTTTACAAGGAGGTAATTCACTTTGTACTGATCTATGGGAGTGCTGGCAGTTAAAGGAAATGCAATATGTTTTCAGATGTATATCAGATTAGATGCAAGGTAAATGACAATGTCAGTTCAATTCCAATAGAAGCTCACTAACAACATAAAATTACTGATTCAGTATTGAATTAAGAGTCTTGCTCAATGAGTACATAAAAATTAAAAAGTAACAGTGGTAGAGTACATTGGAGTTAAGCAATATTGTTTACCCCATATCTGAATCAAACAATACTTAATCTGGAAGTACTTGATGATGCAAGCTGGAAAAAGCACCTTTGTCCGACACCTAACTTGCCAACTACCTGCCATGGATGCATTTGCTCACTTTGATTCACACAAAAAAATTACTCTTTTAGATCATAAAACATCCCGATAACATGGTAAATTTAAAGATCGCCCATTCCCTAAAGGGAGTTGCACTAGAACAAGGGTTCTTAACCTTTTAATTTCTGGGGCCCCTGCCAGCCCCACCCCCGAGTTATGAAAATTCCATGAACATTGTCGCACAATGCAACCACACTTTTAAGAATGGTTTCTGTCGTGGTAAAAACCAGCTTAAACTCTACAAAAGAAAATCAGGTAAATCACTATATACAATATGCACTTAAGCTTCATGCTCACTCCCCCTATAAAAATTGTTAAATTGCATAGACGCCTGCACCTTGCATTAGTGATGTCCTTGCATTAGTGATGTCCCCAGGACTCGGACCCAGGACGAGAAGCTCCCAGTAGCAGGGGGCAGTTTGATGAGCTGGCTGTGCTGTGCCAAGCTCTGCTCTTGCAACTAGTTGCCACAAAAAAACAGCAGATACGCGAATAAAAAGGAAAAGGTGAAGCCAGAATAACATTTATGGACACACTTCGATTAAGTCTTGGCCAATTTATCTCACAAACGGACAGCAATCTTCACTGAACGTTCAAAGAAAAGTCACATTGAACTTGGAACATTAACTCTATTTCTCTTTCCACAGATTATGCCAGACTTATTGAGTTTTTCCAACACTTTCTGTTTTTATCAACCTTCAAAAATCTATTTCTCCACTTATTGGCTTGAACCATGGTGGCATAAGATAATTACCACACAGCCTGCTGCGAAAAGAAGTAGCTGCCAACTATCATTAATCAAGGTGGGGCAGGAAGGAGACAGCATATATTCTCCTCCAACTTCAGCCGCAGTGATGGCATCGCATTGCCCCAACCTTGCATCAGTACACTGAATTAAACTTCTCTCTGTTTATTTGAAGGTGAGTACAAAAATATATTGCCAATTAAGAGGTCTCATTCTCAGTAATAAAATAGGCAATCTCGCTCTGCTGTTTTGTTGATGCTTCTTGCAGAAAATATTTAATTCTTGAAAGAAACTGATTTGACGGACTCCTTGACAACTTCTTCTGGACCTTTAGACACCCCCCCCCCCGCATTTGAAAACCTCTGTACCGAAAATGGTTTGGGCTTGAAAATCTACATTCTAGTATTTAACCTCATTTCCAATATATATACACATATAGGATGATGATCTTCCTGCTTGCAACATAAACATTCCTGCTATGCAGTGAAGTATAAGTAGATACATATGGTTCTGCAATGAAAACTAGAGCAATTTGAAATGCCACTTCCTCCACTGCAGTGCCATATTTGTACATGACAAGTATATGATGGCAGTCAGGAATGAAGAGGGTGCCTGTACATTTAAAATTATGCTGCAGCCAAGCTTCACTGTCAACCCAATGCTCGTTGTCCTGACAGTGATCAGTAATTTCAGTTTTATTGCTCAAGCCTATCTTAGAACTAGTTTGTATGAAATGACTACTGACAGCTCAACAATGTGGACATAAGAATTAACTCCTGAGCAAATGCTCTGGTTTGTGCTCGATGCACAGATATAGAAGATTGCACTGTTTCTGTAATGCAATCAACATTTGTTGCAGTTTGTAAAACATCCCAAGGCACATTACTGTTATATTATCAAACAAAATTTGTCACCAAGTCACATAAAGAGATTTTCAAGAAAGAAGATTAAAAGTGTTAAGGGGTATCGTAAAGGAGTCGATGGTAGCCATGATGTGGAGATGCTGGCGTTGGACTGGGGTAAGCACAGTAAGAAGTCTCACAACACCAGGTTAAAGTCCAACAGTTTTATTTGGCAGCACTAGCTTTCGGAGTCTCAGGCTCCTTCATCAGGTGAGTGAGGACTTGTGTTCTCAAACAGGTCATATACAGACACAAACTCAATTTACAAGATAATGGTTGGAATGCGAGTCTTTACAGGTAATCAAGTCTTAAAGGTACAGACAATGTGAGTGGAGAGAGGGCCAAGCACAGGTTAAAGAGGTGTGTATTGTCTCCAGCCAGGACAGTTAGTGAGATTTTGCAAGCCCAGGCAAGTCGTGGGGGTTACAGATAGTATGACATGAACCCAAGATCCCGGTTGAGGCCGTCCTCATGTGTGCGGAACTTGGCTATCAGTTTCTGCTCAGCGATTCTGCGTTGTCGTGTGTCGTGAAGGCCATCTTGGAGAACGCTTTCCTGAAGATCAGAGGCTGAATGCTCGTGACTGCTGAAGTGTTCCCCGACTGGAAGGGAACACTCCTGCCTGGTGATTGTCGTAGCATCTGCATGGTCTCTCCAATGTACCATGCCTCGGGACATCCTTTCCTGCAGCGTATCGGTTAGACAACGTTGGCCAAGTCGTAAGAGTATGTACCGTGCACCTGGTGGATGGTGTTCTCACGTGAGATGATGGCATCCGAGTCGGTGATCCGACACGTCTTGCAGGGGTTGCTGTGGCAGGGTTGTGTGGTGCCGTGGTCACTGTTCTCCTGAAGGCTGGATAGTTTGCTGCAGACAATGGTCTGTTTGAAGTTGTGCGGTTGTTTGAAGGCAAGAAGTGGGGGTGTGGGGATGGCCTTGGTGAGGTGTTCGTCTTCATCGATGACATGCTGAAGGCTCCGGAGAAGATGTCGTAGCTTCTCTGCTCCGGAGAAGTACTGGACGACGTCCCATCGTATCAGGCAATGGGACCCTGTGTGAGAACCTCTCTGGCTACGTCGAGGGCATCCTGAAACCCGTTGTACAAAGAACCCCCAACTTCTGTCGTGACACGACAGACTTCCTACAGAAACACAGCACACGTGGAGCAGTCGAACCAGGAGCACTCCTCATCACAATGGATGTCTTGGCACTCTACACCAGCATCCCCCAGGACGACGGCATTGCTGCAATTGCCTCAGTACTCAACGCCGACAACTGCCAATCTCCAGATGCAATTCTACAACTCATCCACTTCATCCTGGACCACAATGTCTTCACCTTCAACAACCAGTTCTTCATCCAGACACACGGAACAGCCATGGGGACCAAATTCGCACCTGAATATGCACAGGTTCGAACAAGACCTCTTCACCGCACAGGACCTTCAACCGATGCTATGCACTAGATACATCGATGACAATTTCTTCCTTTGGACTCATGGCGAACAATCACTGAAACAACTATATGATGACATCAACAAGTTCCATCTCACCATCAGACTCACCATGGACTACTCTCCGGAATCAGTTGCATTCTTGGACACACGCATCTCCATCAAGGACGGTCACCTCAGCACTTCACTGCACCGCAAGCCCACGGATAGCCTCACGATACTCCACTTCTCCAGCTTCCACCCTAAACACGTTAAAGAAGCCATTCCCTACGGACAAGCCCTCCGTATACATAGGATCTGCTCAGATGAGGAGGATCGCAACATTCACCGAGATGCTGAAAGCCGCCCTCATAAGATCAGGATATGGCGCTTGACTCATCGATCGACACTTCCGAAGTGCCACAGCGAAAAACCGCACCAACCTCCTCAGAAGACAAACACAGGACACGGCGGACAGAGTACTCTTCGTCGTCCAGTACTTCCCTGGACCGGAGAAGCTACGACATCTTCTCCGGAGCCTTCAACATGTCATCGATGAAGACGAACACCTCACCAAGGCCATCCCACACCCCCACTTCTTGCCTTCAAACAACCGCACAACCTCAAACAGACCATTGTCCGCAGCAAACTACCCAGCCTTCAGGAGAACAGTGACCACGACACCACACAACCCTGTCACAGCAACCTCTGCAAGACGTGTCAGATCATCGACACGGGTGCCATCATCTCACATGAGAACACCATCCACCAGGTACACGGTACATACTCTTGCGATTCGGCCAACGTTGTCTACCTGATACACTGCAGGAAAGGATGTCCCGAGGCATGGTACATTGGGGAGACCATGCAGATGCTACGACAACGAATGAATGAACACCGCTCAACAATCACCAGGCAGAAATGTTCCCTTCCAGTCGGGGAACACTTCAGCAGTCACGAGCATTCAGCCTCTGATCTTCGGGTAAGCGTTCTCCAAGGCGGCCTTCACGACACATGACAATGCAGGATCGCTGAGCAGAAACTGATAGCCAAGTTCCGCACACATGAGGACGACCTCAACTGGGATCTTGGGTTCATGTCACACTATCTGTAATCCCCACGACTTGCCTGGGCTTGCAAAATCTCACTAACTGTCCTGGCTGGCGATAATACACACCTCTTTAACCTGTGCTTGGCCCTCTCTCCACTCACATTGTCTGTACCTTTAAGACTTGATTACCTGTAAAGACTCGCATTCCAACCATTATCTTGTAAATTGAGTTTGTGTCTTTATATGACCTGTTTGAGAACACAAGTTCTCACTCACCTGATGAAGGAGCCTGAGACTCCAAAAGCTAGTGCTGCCAAATAAACCTGTTGGACTTTAACCTGGTGCTGTGAGTCTTCTTACTCTCTTAAAGGAGGAAAAGGAGAGAGGGGGAGACATTTAGGAATGGAATTCCATAGTTTTGGACCTTGGCAACTGAAAGTTCGCTCACCAATGGTGAATCGATTAAAATTGGGGGTGCTCAAGAGCCCAGAATTGGAGAAATTCAGATACCTCAAAGAATTGTTGGCTCTGAGGAGGTTACTGCCATAGGAAGATGAACAACACCAGGTTAAAGTCCAACAGGTTTATTTGGTAGCAAAAGCCACACAAGCTTTCGAAGCTCTAAGCCCCTTCTTCAGGTGAGTGGGAATTCTGTTCACAAACAGAGTTTATAAAGACACAGACTCAATTTACATGAATAATGGTTGGAATGCGAATACTTACAACTAATCAAGTCTTTAAGAAACAAAACAATGGGAGTGGAGAGAGCATCAAGACAGGCTAAAAAGATGTGTATTGTCTCCAGACAAGACAGCCAGTGAAACTCTGCAGGTCCACGCAACTGTGGGCGTTACAAATAGTGTGACATGAACCCAATATCCCGGTTGAGGCCGTCCGCGTGTGTGCGGAACTTGGCTATCAGTTTCTGCTCAGCGACTCTGCGCTGTCGTGTGTCGCGAAGGCCGCCTTGGAGAACGCTTACCCGAATATCAGAGGCCGAATGCCCGTGACCGCTGAAGTGCTCTCCAACAGGAAGAGAACAGTCTTGCCTGGTGATTGTCGAGCGGTGTTCATTCATCCGTTGTCGCAGCGTCTGCATAGTTTCCCCAATGTACCATGCCTCGGGACATCCTTTCTTGCAGCGTATCAGGTAGACAACAGGACTTTAACCTGGTGTTGTTAAACTTCTTACTGTGTTTACCCCAGTCCAACGCCGGCATCTCCACATCATAGGAAGATGAGCCAGGAATGCTTTAGAATAGTCAAGTCTAGAGATAAAAGGACATGAGCAAAGATTTCATTGCAGGAAACTGATGCAGATATGAGATTGGATGAAGTTACAGAAGTTTTTAAAAATTCATTTTTACAAGATGTGGGCATCGCTGGCTGGGCCAGCATGTATTATCCATCCCTAACTAACCTCCATTTCAGAGGGCATTTCAGAGTCAACCACATTGTTGTGGATGTGGAGTCACATGTAGGCCAGACCAGGTAAGGATGATAGGTTTCCTTCACGAAGGACATTAGTGAACCAGATGGGTTTTTACAACAATCGACAATGGTTTCATGGTCATCATTAGACTTTTTATTCCAGATTTTTATTGAATGCAAATTTCCCCATTTGCTGTGGTGGGATTTGAATCCAAATCCCCAGAGTTTAATCCTGGGGTCTCTGGATTGCGAGTCCAGTGACAATTCCACTGTGCCACTGCCTCCCGAAGTGGGAATAGCTAGTCACCGTGAAGGTACAGAAATGTGATCAGAAGCTGGTTCTGTATAATCATGGTTACTGAATACAATTTGTAGTGGGAACAAAACACAAGGAGCTGGGAAATAGGTGAGGCCAGATAAATTGTAATGGAAGGTGGGGGCTGGACAATTAAGAGCTTCTTTCCTGAGATTTTACCAGAAGTGGCAAACCATTGTACCTCTACCTGTGTGGAGACTACCAATGAACCCTGGTGTCCTTCTGGCAGATTCCAGTGTGGTGGAGCCTCCCACTTGGGAACTCTTTGGTTCAAGAAAGCACCCATAGTGGCAATGGACATCCACAACAGTACACAGCATCTTCGACCTCATGACAATTAAAGTTTAATATTTATAAGTCAGAGTGGTATGCAGTTTGGAGGGAACTTTCAGGGAACTTAAGAGTTCTCATGTGCCTGCTGACCTTGTTCTTCAAGGCAGTAGAGGTTGCAGGTTTGGAAGATGATGTCAAAGAAGCTTTGGTGAGTTGCTGCAGTGCACCTTGCAGGTGGTACATCTGGCAGCCACTGTGCTGGTGGTGGTGGTGGGAGTAAATATTTATGATGGTGGATGGGGTTCCAATAAAGCAAGCTGCTTTGTCCTGGATCGTGTCAAGCTTCTTGAATATTATGTGAAGCTATACACATCCAAGGTAGATAATGGAGGAGAGGTGCTAAAGGAAGATGGTATGGTTAAACTTGTAAGAAGAGTGCGTGCAGGTTGAGAAGGACAAAGAGGAATAGTGTATCATAGCTACGTAAGATTTCATTTGTGACTTTGATAAGTGTAGTTTTGCTACATCAAGTGTACAGATTAAGACTAAAAAATCTCATTTGTAGCATCTTACTGTTTGGTTGGTCATATTTTCAGGAAGTTTAAAGATGAGATCAACACTTAAAGCATTCTGCAAATATTATCGATCAAATCACAATTGCAGATTTTGATCCATGGTAGATTTGGTATTCTTAATGTCGTAAGAGTTTTAACAACACCAGGTTAAAGTCCAACAGGTTTATTTGGTAGCAAATGCCATTAGCTTTCGGAGCGCTGCTCCTTCATCAGATGGAGTGGATATCTGCTCTCAAACAGGGCATACAGAGGCACAAAATCAAGTTACAGAATACTGATTAGAATGCGAATCTCTACAACCAACCAGGTCTTAAAGATACAGACAATGTGAGTGGAGGGAGCATTAAGCACAGGTTAAAGAGATGTGTATTGCCTCCAGACAGGACAGCCAATGAGATTCTGCAATGCTGTCTACCTGATACCCTGCAGGAAAGGATGTCCCGAGGCATGGTACATTGGGGAAACCATGCAGACACTGCGACAGCGGATGAATGAACACCGCTCGACAATCACCAGGCAAGACTGTTCTCTTCCTGTGGGGGAGCACTTCAGCAATCACGGGCATTCAGCCTCTGATCTTCGGGTAAGCGTTCTCCAAGGCGGCCTTCACGACACACGACAGCGCAGAGTCGCTGAGCAAAAACTGATAGCCAAGTTCCGCACACATGAGGACGGCCTAAACCGGGACCTTGGGTTTATGTCACACGATCAGTAACACCCACAGCTTGCCTCCTGGACTTGCAGAATCTCACTGGCTGTCCTGTCTGGAGACAATACACATTTCTTTAACCTGTGCTTAATGCTCTCTCCACTCACATTGTCTATATCTTTAAGACCTGATTGGCTGTAGAGATTCGCATTCTAATCAGTATTCTGTAACTTGATTTTGTGCCTCTGTATGCCCTGTTTGAGAGCAGATATCCACTCCATCTGACGAAGGAGCAGCGCTCCAAAAGCTAGTGGCATTTGCTACCAAATAAACTTGTTGGACTTTAACCTGGTGTTGTTAAAACTCTTACTGTGTTTACCCCAGTCCAACGCCGGCATCTCCACATCATTCTTAATGTCACCAGACAAGTGAAGAAAATACATGGCAATGATTGTTGAGGCCAGCAAGGAAGATATTAACAAGACTGATAGGAAGATTCAGTTTTCACTTAGTTATGGTTGAAGCCATTTCCATCAGATTTATGCCTTGAAAACGCTTCCCTCATGTTCACTCATGATCCAGTGGCCCTCCCACAATCCACCCACCAAGTTGACATGAACTTTATTTGCAAATGTAAAAGCAGTAAAGTTCTGAGCTGTCATACCTGACTAAATACTCAAGTTGTTGTGATAATATATAGCTGTCTTTGGTCATTTCCAGAAAATTTATGATCTTCCCATCAGGGAATGAACAAAGCAATACATCAGAGACCTTTATACTTATTTGCTGCAGTGTACTTACTTCCATCAGGGGGCCATCTAGTGTTGAGTTAACAATATGCACATGGACCGCTCTTGCGGTGGACCGAGTTCAATGATGTGCAACAGCCAGGATTAACTAAGAAATGTGGAAGTGAAGAGTTCTGGATAAAGAAGAGTATGGAGATCTTCAATATAGATCTCTGAAAGTAGGAAATTGTTTTTTTGAAACAAGGACAACTTTCTTTATTTTTAAAAATCAATACAACAAAGATTGGTGGTGCAGTAAGTGGTCCGCTATAATCCCAGAGGGCCATGGGCTGCTTTCCCCTTTGAGAGTTGACTGTTGGTGATTTAACCTGAGGGTCACTGCACCTTGGCAAGGTTGAGAAAGCAGGGCCTTCAAGGATAACCTTAGTTAGTATAGGAATTGAACCTGCACTGTTGGCATCACTCTGCATCACAAACCTGCCAACCAACCAAGCGAGCTAACCAACCCCTGGTGTAGTAGGTAGTGTAGGTCGGAGCATAAACAAATCACAAAAAGACATTGCTAGATTAAGTGAGTTGACAAAATTCTAGCAAGAGAATTTCAATATAGATAATGGTGAGATCATTCATTTTGGGCCAAAGAAGGATAAATGCAAATGCCATTTAAATGATGAAAAGCTAATAACAGTGGAATTGCAAAGAGACTTCGAGGTACATTTTCAAGGATCACCAAAATATAATCAAAAAGGCAAATGGGATGTTGGCCCTTTATAACTAGAGAGCTAGAATTTAAAGGGAAAAAAAGCTTTACACCAGCAATCCAAAGATTTTCAATTCGAAAGCAGGAAATACTTGCCCCACCCACCCTGGGACCATGAATGGCAGGATCTTGTCGGAGGGAGGAGGGGTGTGTGCAGGGTGGATTTTGGCCCACTGCCCCAGACGCAGATTTGAAGTGGTCACAAAAACAGTTGATTTGTTAAACATTCAGCCCTCTAACCTTCATCCCTCTAACCATTTCACCCCACCGCCCATGCAAATCACATCATGCTGATCATCATCATGCCTGTTGAAGCTAGTTGGTCAGGAAACCTAGAAACCAGATAATAATGTGGTGATTGGTGTTAGAACGCGGGAACAAAACCCCCAGTTATATTATGAAGCCAGACTAGACCCAACAATTTTTCTATTTTCACATAATTGTGATGAAAGGATGCTTCACTCCAAGAATAATTCCACTGAAAAATTAGAGATCTTTTACCAAAACAAGTTTTATTCATAACACAGTTTAAGTATACCTCTAAGAAAATAAAGCAACTTGACTTTTAATAGTTGAACAATCTTTAAATATGAAATTGAGACTCTAATTTCTAAGTTATCACCATTTCAGTTCCAAATAAGCAACATTCTTCTTACAGACGTAAAACCCACTTTAAATATAGCTAAATATACTTGCTATCATGAGTGCAGACAGCCTTTGAGTTTTCAGAGTGATATAGAGCTTTCAGAACCCTGCTAAATTCTCCTAACTTCAACCAGAAAAGTCAAACTCCCATTCCTTTCTGTAAAAACCTGTTAGTTTTTGCAACAAATCCAGGACTGCACATAAACCACAACATCACATGACCCTGCCAATCACTTTAAATTGAAATCCTAGAGGAATTTAAATAAACAAAACTCCATTAAATCTACATAACATAGCCACTTGCAAGATGAATAATTATTATGTTAAATTATAATTATTCTGCCCTCCCACCATCTGAACTGTATTCCTTCCAGATATACCGACAACCTGTAGCATGAAGTTAAATCGGGTTCGTGCCTGGTTTCTCGCATTGCGCGATCTTACTGGCCCTGGATTTCTAGTGTGATCGGCCTCGGGTTGGGTAAGGGCGGGAGGCTGACTTTAATACTTAAATCATTTAAATCCTGATTTAAATATTATAGTGAGCCCGGGGCCCAATCATCCATGCTCATTTGTCTCAACGGCCTTACTGGTGAAGGTCCTCAATATGATGCATCATGTATGGTCTCCATCAACAGGGACCTAACATGGCTAGGTGAACAGATGGTATTGAGGCACCCCAGATGATAGGGGGTTGGAGCAGTCTCCTTTGGGCAGCACCAGCCCGACACTGCCAGCCTGTGACCCTTGTGGTGCCAGCCTGGAACCCTGGCACTGCCCACCAGCCACCCTGACAGTGCCAAGGGGTGGGACCATGAGGGGGGGGCCCTAAGTGGACAGGCAAGGTCAGGATGGGGTAGCGCCTAGGGGAGACAAGCGGAAGGAGGCTGAACACTCAGCAACTAGCAATTGGCTGGGGGGTGGGAGTTGCGCACTCTGCAATTGATGATCAGCCGGGACAGCGATCGCCCGGCCTAGGGTGGGGGGACAGGATGGAAAAGGAGTTTGGGGGGGGGTGGGGGTGGCAATCGGCCAAGAAAGCCTGCAATCAAAGGGAGGAGGGTGGGCAGTATCCAGGGGGGGGGAGGGGAGGTGACTGACAGATCTCCCTGTTCTGTTGCACATAATAGAGAGATCTGTGCATGCACAATTGTGCCCTCTAAACATAGAAACATAGAAAATAGATGCAGGAGTAGGCCATTTGGTCCTTCAAGTCTGCATCACCATTCAATATGTTCTTCGCTGATCATGCAGTTTCAGTATCTCACTCCAGCTTTCTCTCCA
This sequence comes from Mustelus asterias, assembly GCF_964213995.1. NCBI lineage: Eukaryota > Metazoa > Chordata > Chondrichthyes > Carcharhiniformes > Triakidae > Mustelus > Mustelus asterias. The sequence continues at coordinate 34,364,826 of NC_135821.1, forward strand.
GATCCCTTGATCCCGTTAGCCACAAGGGCCACGTCCAGCTCCCTCTTGAACATATTTAATGAACTGGCCCCAACAGCTTTCTGTGGTAGAGAACACCACAGGTTCACAAGTCTCTGAGTGAAGAAGTTCTTCCTCATCTCAGTCCTGAATGGCTTACCCCTTATTCTTAGACTGTGACCCCAAGTTCTTGACTTCCCCAACATTGGGAACATTCTTTCCACATCGAGCATGTCCAGTCCCATCAGGATTTTATACGTTTCTATGAGATCCTCTCTCATTCTTCAAAATTCCAGTGAGTACAAACCCAGTCGATCCCGTCTCCCTTCATATGTCAGTCCTGCCACATGACATTCTGGTGAACCTTCCGCTGGACTCCCTCAATAGGAAGAATGTTCTTAGAACCATAGAACCATAGAAAATTACAGCTCAGAAACAGGCCTTTTGGCCCTTCTTGTCTGTGCCGAACCATTTTTTGCCTAGTCCCACTCACCTGCACTTGGACCATATCCCTCCACACCCCTCTCATCCATGAACCCATCCAAGTTTTTCTTAAATGTTAGAAGTTAAAAGCATTTACCACTTTATCCGGCAGCTCATTCCACACTCCCACCACTCTGCGTGAAGAAGCCCCCCCTAATATTCCCTTTAAACTTTTCTCCTTTCACCCTTAACCCATGCCCTCTGGTTTTTTTCTCCCCTAGCCTCAGCGGAAAAAGCCTGCTTGCATTCACTCTATCTATACCCATCCAAATCTTATACACCTCTATCAAATCTCCCCTCATTCTTCTACGCTCCAGGGAATAAAGTCCCAACCTATTCAATCTCTCTCTGTAACTCAGCTTCTCAAGTCCCGGCAACATCCTTGTGAACCTTCTCTGCATTCTTTCAACCTTATTTACATCCTTCCTGTAACTAGGTGACCAAAACTGTACACAATACTCTAAATTCGGCCTCACCAATGCCTTATATAACCTTACCATAACACTCCAACTTTTATACTCGATACTCCGATTTATAAAGGCCAATGTACCAAAGGCACTCTTTACAACCCTATCCACCTGTGACGTCACTTTTAGGGAATTCTGTACCTGTATTCCCAGATCCCTCTGTCAACTGCACTCTTCAGAGTCCTACCATTTACCCTGTACGTTCTACTTTGGTTTGTCCTTCCAAAGTGCAATGTCTCACAATTGTCTGCGTTAAATTCCATTTGCCATTTTTCAGCCCATTTTTCTAGTTGGTCCAAATCCCTCTGCAAGCTTTGAAAACCTTCCTCACTGTCCACTGCACCTCCAATCTTTGTATCATCAGCAAATTTGCTGATCCAATTTACCACATTATCATCCAGATCATTGATACAGATGACAAACAACAATGGACCCAACACCGATCCCTGCGGCACACCACTAGTCACAGGCCTCCACTCAGAGAAGCAATCCTCCACAACCACTCTCTGGCTTCTTCCATTGAGCCAGTGTCTAATCCAATTTACTACTTCCCCATGTATACCCAGCAACTGAACCTTCCTAACTAACCTCCCATGAGGGACCTTGTCAAAGGCCTTGCTGAAATCCAGGTAGACAACATCCACCGCCTTCCCTTCATCCACTTTCCTGGTAACCTCCTCGAAAAACTCTAATAGATTGGTCAAACATGACCTACCATGCACAAAGCCATGTTGACTCTCCCTAATAAGTCCCTGTCTATCCAAATATTTGTAGATCCTATCCCTTATCACACCTTCCAATAACTTGCCCACCACCGACGTCAAACTTACTGACCTATAATTTCCCGGATTTCTTTTGGAACCTTTTTTATACAACGGAACAACATGAGCCACCCTCCAATCATCTGGCACCTCCCCCGTGAATGTGAATACTGACATTTTAAATATGTCTGCCAGGGCCCCTGCAAGTTCAACACTAGCTTCCCTCAAGGTCCGTGGGAATACCCTGTCCGGTCCTGGGGATTTATCCACTCTGATTTGCCTCAAGACAGCAAGCACCTCCTCCCCTTTAATCTGTAAAGGTTCCATGACCTCCCTACCTGTTTGCCCTATTTCCGTAGACTCCATGCGCGTTTCCTCAGTAAATATGGATGCAAAAAAACCATTTAGTATCTCCCCCATCTCTTTTGGTTCCATACACAGTCTACCACTCTGGTCTTCAAGAGAACCAATTTTATCCCTCACTATCCTTTTGCTCCTAACATACCTATAGAAGCTCTTTGGATTTTCCTTCACTCTGTCTGCCAAAGCAACCTCATGTCTTCTTTTAGCCCTCCTGATTTCCCTCTTAAGTAGCTTCTTGCACTTTTTATACTCCTCGAGCATCTGATCTGTTCCTTGCTGCCTCTACATTTCATACAACTCTCTCTTCCTCTTAATCAGTGTTACAATCTCCCTCGAGAACCAAGGTTCCTTATTCCTATTTACTTTGCCTTTAATCCTGACAGGAACATACAAACTCTGCAGTCCCAAAATTTCTCCTTTGAAGGCCTCCCACTTTCCATTTGCATCCTTATCAGAGAACAGCCTGTGCCAATCCACACTTCCCAGATCCCTTCTCATTTCATCAAATTTGGCCTTTTTCCAGTTCAGAACTTCAACCCGAGGACCAGATCTATCCTTATCTATGATCAGGTTGAAACTAATGGCATTATGATCACTGGATCCAAAGTGTTCCCTCACACTCACATCCATCACCTGCCCTAATTCATTTCCCAATAGGAGATCCAATATCGCATCCTCTCTAGTTGGCACCTCTATATACTGATGCAGAAAATTCTCCTGAACACATTTTACAAACTCTACCCCATTTAAACCTTTAACAGTATGCGAGTCCCAATCTATATGTGGAAAATTAAAATCCCCTACTGTCACAACTTTGTGTTTCTTGCAGTTGTCAGCTATCTCTCTGCTGATTTGTTCCTCCAATTCTCGCTGACTATTGGGTGGTCTATAATACAACCCCATTAATGTGGTCATACCTTTCCTGTTTCTCAGCTCCACCCATAGGGCCTCTGTAGACAAGCTCCCTAATCTATCCTGCCTGAGTACCGTTGTAACATTTTCCCTGACCAACAATGCCACCCCCCCCCCCCCCCCCCACCTTTTATCCCTCTGCCTCTATCCCGCCTGAAACATTGGAACCCCAGAACATTGAGTTGCCAGTCCTGCCCCTCCTGTAGCCAAGTTTCACTAATGGCTATAATGTCATATTTCCATGTGTCTATCCACGCCTTCAGCTCATCTGCCTTCCCCACAATACTCCTGGCATTGAAATAGACACATCTCAAAAGGTTATTTCCACCACACTCAACCCTTCCATTTGTGATTTTACTTGAACTAACCTGTCTTTTTACCCCTGCTCCACTATCTGCTCTGACACTCTGGTGGTTCCCACCCCCCTGCAAATCTAGTTTAAACGCTCCCCAATAACACTAGCAAACCTCCCTGCAAGTATATTGGTCCCCTTATAGTTTAGGTGTAACCCGTCTCTCTTGTACAGGTCCCACCTGCCCCAGAAGAGGTCCCAATGATCCAAGAATCTTTCTAAATCTTTCTAAAGTTCTTCAGACGAGGAGACCAAAACTGCATACAACACTCAAGTGTGGCCTCACCAAGGCCTTATATAACTGCAGCAAGACATCTATACTCCTATATAGCATGCCGTTAGCTTTCCTCACTGCCTGCTGTACCTGCATGCCAACCTTCTATGACTGTTCCACCATGACACCAAGGTCACATTGCACTCCCCTATTCCTAAACTGTCACTCTAGTGTGGGCTGCCGGCTTTCTGGTGAACAAAGGCCCTGCCCCCTCCCCCTACTGGTTGGAATCAGATTGTGCATCATTTTTTGCATTAAGTGCCATAAGATTTCATTTGTGGCCACACCGAAAAAATGTCTCTAAAACTCTCCCGTTTTCATGTTTGTTCAGCACTTAAAAACTTTTTTGGTAAGATTGACCCCAATAAACATATATATATCATTTGCACACTTTCATCACACTGGGATAAGGAGCCACTGATAAGGCACATTGTACTGACTTCTGGGTTTTTACTTGCCACTGGACACCCCAGCTCATTAAGTCATTAACTTAAAATCCAAAGTTTCTCATTATAACTACTCTGCTTTGACAAATGGCTCCCTGATCTCCCAAATATTTGCAGACAACTCTCAATCTCACCAAAGTTTTGCAGCTTTTTTTATTCCTTAATTCCAACATTTTGCTTGTTCATTCTTACCTATACTCTCTTCTTCTGACGATGTGATAGTGTGCAGTATTTTATTAATGCTCCTATTCCTCTACTATTTCCCAGTCCTTTCTAAAGGCCTTATAATTTGAAAAAGATGGGCAGGATTTACAGCCTCACTCATCCTGAAACCGTAAAATTCTACCCGAGTTTAATGGAGCTTCCCATGTTCCGTTCCTCGCCTGTTCTGATTCCTGTGGCGGGAGGGCCGGTTAAATTCCAGCCGATATCACCCAGTTATCAACATCTTGCACTCAGGTGTCAGTGATGGCCATTATGTCATACTTCTAAGCTGAATTTGTGTTTTTAATTTGTTTCTTTTATTCTTTTTGCATATGCATTTTTGTCCACAACCCCATTTGAATGACAGACCCTACCCTGTCCTAAGTTGTCCTGATGTCATTTTCCTCACACAATCATCTTGTTTTTTACTTCTGTTTTATTTTTATTAGTTATTTTGTTTTATCTTTAACATTATTTATGGCCTGGACTTTACTCTGCATTTTTGCTTTAGAGTGCTTTTTCACTTTTACTTTTATTTCTGCCTGAAGCCTTCTCTCTTTTATTGGTTTAAAGTACTTTATCCTATCTCCTAACACCATGGTTACAGTCCTGTCAGGTGCAGCCCATCCCAGCAGTACATTTCTTTGTTAATCTTGACTGCTGCTATTTCCCATGAAATGGTATCCACTTCCCTAGTACGTTAGCAACATATTTACGTTTGCGGTCTTATACCAAAGCCAATCAGAACATACATAATTCTCCTGAGATTATTACCCTTTAGGTCATGATATTTATTAATCTCCTAACTCTTGATAATCTCTTGGTGGGACTTTCCTTCTGTCGTGATATTTATTAGGTAATCCATTAACTTAAATGGATAGATAATCACTTCTGAAGAACCTGGTTGAGCTCTTACAGACAGAGCTGGTAATTGTACAGGTGTAGATGTTATACGTATGGATTTTCAACAGGCATTTAAGGAAGTGCCATGGAACAGGTTTACTCAGAAACATGATATTAAAGGGACAATAATAACCTTGATACATAATTGGCACATAGGAAGCAGAGAGTAGTCGTAAATGCCTTTGTCTAACTGGAGAGAAGTAAACAATGGGGTCCCTCAAGGATCAGTATTCGGTCTGTTGCTTTTATTGTTACATAAATACAAATTGTTAGGCATAAATGGCCTAGATATTTGTATTGGGAACATGATTTCAAAATTTATGGATGATTCAAACTTGAAAACATAGTGATCAGGAGAATAGCATATTTCAGGTAGATAGAGACAGACTGGTGAACAGTGCAATCCAATCATGTAAGGCTGAGGTTATTTTTCATAGAACAGAGAAGGTTAAGAGGAGATCTAACTGAGGTATTCAAAATTATGAGGGGTTTTGATCAAGCATGTGGGGAGAAACTTTTCTCTGGAAAGTGGGTAAGTAACCAGAGGTCATAGAGTTAAAATAATTGTCAAAAGAACTTAAGGGAAAATTAGAAGTTTTTGTTCACATAAAACACTATTAAGATCCGGAATACACCACCTGAAAGGATGTGAGAGCCTGATTTTAACAGAACTTGATTGGAATAATTTTCCAGGTAAAAAGTTGGATAATGGCAGTAAATTGGACAGCTCCCTCAAAGAGTCAGTACAAGATCAATGGGCCAATGGCTTCCTTCTGCTATAGGATTTCATGATTCGAACATCTAAGGATCAAGAAGTTTGGATCTGAATTTAACGTCCTTCTGTGATTTTTTTTATTAATTCATGGAATGTGGGCACAACTACCAAAACTAGCATTTACTGCTGAGATCAATGAATTGATAAGTCTACTGTGCTGCAGGACAGTTGCATAAGTGCAGGTTTGCTGAATTCACTAGTCCAGCTGCATACCAGTACATTTTGCCTATTATTCAGGAGACAGAAAAATTGTTTTAAAAATTCATTAGCATGAGAATTAGTAGAACATTTAATCAATTTGTCATGTTTTAATCACTTATGGAATGAATGAACTTTTAATAAAAAGATATTTTCACAGGACTTGTCACTAGGATAAGCAAAACTGTTAGAGAAACAGCAGAAACAACTAAACACAGCCTTTTTTTTGTTTTATTCCAATTCAATCAAATCAAGTCCAATTCAGAGTCTCAACAAGTTGAGACATTCCCGAACCAGGCTGACAAGACACGGCTCTCACCCCGTCTTGGGCTTGATCTACATGATCCAAGCTGATTGGAGTAGGCATAGCTCCTCCTCCAAGGCTTGATCTCATTTGCATCTTCGCCAAAAGGCCGAGATGCCGCTTTTAAAAATTGCTTCAAATGAAGCTAAAATGTAACCTAATGACTTCAACCAAGCACAGCATGTCGATACTACACTTGATCTTAGCCAAAAGGCCGAGAAGCGATATTTGATGTTTCTCTGGGTTTCCATGCAAGTTATAACAGATCAGGAAAACACAGAAAGGCTCTCCCAATGTCTCTTCAGCCATATTAAAGTGTGTATATGCATGAAGTTTATTGCTGGTGGTGAAGTCACAACATTTACTTCACCTTACAAACAAGCTAGGAATGATTTACTGCTGTAACAGTTTAAGGAGTTAGAGTCTAAATTGAAAATAGTGGGCGGAATTTTACGAGATTGATTCTAAGGCCGGGATTTTCCCATCGCGTTGTGCTCGTTTTCGGGCACGACATGGTCGTTAAAGTGTGCCGTAAAGCGATTAACGCCAGTTTTCACAACCAGTGCCATTTTACAAGTGCCAGATTTCTGGCGCGGTCAGCCTCTTGCCGGAAATGGGTGAGAGGCAGATTAATGTATTCAAATTTATTTAAATAAATATTTACATGTCATTCGCGAGTCCGGCGCTCAATCGTCCAGGTTCACCTGCCTTTATAACCTCACTGGGAAAGGTTCTTGCCAGCGAGGAATAGACATGTTCCCCATGAATGGGGAGTAGTCGACTTGGCCTCGCCAGTGGAACCAGAAGCCATTGAGACCACCCGGGGAGGCTGAGGGCAAGGGGGGGTGCCCCTTGGACAGTGCCAGACAGGCAGTGCCACCCTGGCAATGCCAGTCTAACACCTGGGCAATGCCCACCGGACAGTGCCAGGGGGTAGGGCTAATGGGGAGCAGCCAGTGGAAGGCAGGGCCAGTGGGGGAGGGCCAGTAAGGGGGGCTAATAGGGGAGGGGGCCCACTGCCATTCTGCAGCGATTGGTGGTGGGAGAGAGGGAGATGGAGCCTGCTGCCACTCTGCAGCGATCTGTGGGAGGAGGGAGGTAGGGGACCCACTGCCAATCTGCAGTGATCAGTGGGGGTATGGAGGGAAAGGGCGCCCGCTGGCACTCTGCAGCAATCGGTGGGAGGAGGGAGGGAGAGGAGACCTGTTGCCAATCTGCATGATTGGTGGAGGTAGGAAAGGAGAGGGGGCCCGCTGCCACTCTGCAGCGATTGGTGGGGGGAGGGCAGCGAGGCCGTGATCGGTGGAGGGGGGGGGGGTGAGGGGGTCTGTGAATGGTCTAGGGGGCAGGGGGTTCGGCGGGGGCCTGTATCTTCGGCTGTGGGCCCCCGCGATTGCATTGGGGGGAGGGAGGAGCTGCTTCAGGCTGCCTGCACAAGCAGGGGCCTGACAGCTCTCTCTTTGTCAGATCCCTGCTACGGCTAATGCGCATGTGCAGCATCAGAGGCCTGCACACGCGCACTAACTCCCTCTGCAGGTTTTCGGGTGTGCTAAGCCCTACCCACAGGCCTCTGCAGCGAGCAACAGGCTCGCTCAGAATTTTGCAAGCAGAGTGCGCATTAACATAGAAACATAGAAAAACTACAGCACAAAACAGGCCCTTCGGCCCCACAAGTTGTGCCGAACATATCCCTACCTTTTAGGCCTACCTATAACCCTCCATCCTATTAAGTCCCATGTACTCATCCAGGAGTCTCTTAAAAGACCCTATTGAGTTTGCCTCCACCACCACTGACGATAGCCGATTCCACTTGCCCACCACCCTCTGTGTGAAAAACTTCCCCCTAACATTTCCCCTGAACCTACTCCCCAGCACCTTAAACCTGTGTCCTCTCGTAGCAGCCATTTCCACCCTGGGAAAAAGCCTCTGAGAGTCCACCCGATCTATGCCTCTCAACATCTTATATACCTTATATTGGGGTAGAGGCCAAAATCACACCCTAAAGACGGATCTGAAACTCTCCCAGTTTCAACTCAGCACAGCACTTATACACAAAAATGGTAAAATACCGCCCTAAGCTAGCATGAAAATGGGAGAGTTCCTTATCCGTGTTTTGGGCAAGTCTTCACGCCCAATCCTATGCACTTAGTCACTGAAAAAGTGGTCCAGACTGTTTCTAGCTGCTGCAGTCAGCCTGTAGAAGGAGCTATTGTGCATGTGCAGACCTCTGATTCTGTGCATGTTCAATAGCAACTGCAGGGGTCTGACAGATAGAGAAAGCTATCAGGCCCCTGCGACTGCAAGCAGCCTCAACACAGCCTCCACAAATGCAGGGGTCCATGGCCGATCGCAAGCTCCTCAATGCATGGGCATCTAACACTGCGCCCCCCCCCCCCCCCACTGCTGCCCAGAAATCAGGCCCCCCTCCCTTACCCCGATCTGATCCTGTTGCAGAGTGCGCAGCAGGCCCCCTCCCCACATCAGATCCCGTTGCAGAATATGCAGCAGGCCCCCCATCGGGCCCCCTTAATGCCCCCCCATAGGCCCTCCCCCATATGCCCCACCCTCATAGGCACTGCCTTCCTGGCAATGCCAAGGTGCCAGGTTGGTAGTGCCAAGGTGCACACCCCCTTGCTCTCGGCCTTGCCAGGGGGCCACAATGGCCTCCGGTTCCACTGGCGAGGCCAACAGGACTGTTCCCCATTCGGAGGAAGCAGGTGTGTTCCTCGCCACCATAAAGGCAAGTAAGCCCGGACGACTGAGCGCCGGGCTCACTAAACAAACTAAACATTAAAATCGCAAGAGCCGAGAAATTGGGCGTGATGCTGATTTCTTTGCTCTCACGCGATTTTACCAGCTTGCTCCGCCCATCGATGGATGCAGCGAGCCAGTAAAATTCCATCCAGGTACCCCAAAAGTAATAATCTCTGGGTTTTTACCTGAACCACTTGATAATTGGCATTGGGTCATGCCAATTAGAGAATTATAAAGTGGTGTGAGGAGAAGGGTTTTTGATCCAAGGTGTACAAGCACTTTGCTGGGGACAGAGGGAGCCATTCCACTGGGTTGGGCTCCACATAAACAGCGCAAGTATCAGTCGGGTACATCATATAACTAGGGCTATGGGCAGGGCTTTAAATGAAAAAAGGAATTTGTAAATATAAAGGAACAAGTCAAGACAATGGAGCATTATAGTGATTTGAATAAATTGCACAAGGAAGTGGTGGGACAGGAAAGGACAGAGTTTAACAGTAATAGTGCATCAAAAACTGCTCTTTATCTGAATGCATGAAGCACTTGTAGTAAGATACACAAACCAGCAGTTCATATGGAGATAAATGGTTAAGATCTATTGACATTACAGACACATGGTGCCGGATTTGCACAGAGTTGAAAAGACTCCGGAGACATTTAAAACTGACAGGCTTGAGCCAATTCTCGTCCCAGTGTCCCATTTTTCCATGGCGTGGGATAAGGATACAGCAGCAAGCCCACATCCAGGCCAGGTTCATTGTGTAAGTAGCACTTCCTACCCCCCTGTAATCTTTGTGGATTCAGGCCAGTTTCTCCATGATTCATAGTTCATTGCCCCTCAGAGGGGTAGTAAGCCATAATCTGGATTCAGGAACGTTTTGAAAGGTAAAGTCAAAAGGCCTTGTCTCTAATGAACATTAAATGTCCCCCATGCCTCCTCTATTACAACTCAGTGACAAATCATTCCCCCCCATCCATCCCCATGAGTCTTTATGGCACCCATGCTTACTGAATGCCAACTGCTGCCCTCCACTCACACCCAATAGCACCTCATACCCTCCATGTCAATTCATGGCCCTTCCATGCCAAATCACCGCAGATACATTACGTATAGAACTAATGAACCCAAAATAACAATGGCATTTGTGAAACTGCTTAAAAACACACATTTAAAATTTATTGGGGGGATAAAACCTTGCTGTTGCTACAGCCCAACAAAAGTGTCAATCAGCCTGACCGTTAAAGTATCATGAACAGAAGCATTAAGCACTTAATACCATTTAACATTGTGCAAATACACATTGAGCCACTAACAAAAGAGATTACAGAGAAAACAATTTATTATAACCTAATATAGCTGTCAATCAACTATTGAGAGTTCAGGGAAAGCAAAAATGCTCATTAGATATTTATTATTTAAATATTTCACTATCTGTATCTTTATATATAGCGTATTGTGACTGATTATTATGTTCAAGTAGGAGAGGGAAGTACAGTTTTAAAATCTTACAGCCAAGTTGAGATGAGGCACACAGATTCACAGAATACATAAAGACATTAGTGCAAGATGAGTTTTCAGTTTAATAGGATAGGAGGAACAAGATTGCATGTCTTGTATGAGGAATCAACTAGAGAGCAGGCCACCATAGACTGAATATTGTGTAATGAGAAGGGAATCATTGCCAATCTAGCTGTACGAGACCCCTTGAGGAACAGCGACCATAACATGATAGAATCTTTTATCAAGATGTAGAGTGAAGTAGTTGATTCGGAGACTAGGGTGCTGAATCTTAATAAAGGAAACTATGAGGATATGAGGTGTGAGTTGGCCTTGATAGATTGGGGAGAGTTACTTAAAGGGGTGACACTGGATAGGCAATGACAAACATTCAAGGAATGCATGGGGGAACTGCAGCAACTGTTTATTCCTGTCTGGCACAAAAGCAAAATGGGTAAGAGGGCCAATCCATGGCTTACAAAGGAAATTAGAGAGAGGAAGAAGTATATAGATTGGCCAAGAAAAATAATAGGTCTGAGGATTGGGAACAGTTTAGAATTCAACAAAGAAGGACCTAGGGATTGATTAAGAAGGGGAAATTACAGTACGAAGGCAAGCTTGCAGGGAACGTACAGGCTGACACTAAGGGGCCGATTTTACCAAATCGGGACAAAGTGCCGGGTCCAGTCGTCAAACGGATCAGAACCCAGCAGCCGCGCTTTAGCGCGCCCATACGCCTTTTTTCGGTGCCAGTCTAGTGGGCGGGGCTTAGCTCTGCTGGAATGGCCGGAGTTCCGAACTGCGCATGCGCAGTTCGGAACAGACCACAGGCAGGGCGCCCGGGCACGAAAGGCAAAGCAGCACAGACAGCAGAGAGAATGAAAGGAATTCCCTTTGGAGGATAATGTCCAAGTTATAATCACAGGAACCAAAAACCTGACAGTCCAAAATCTGGGATAATATTACAGGACATGGATGGGGGGATGTACATTTTGAACTATTATCCCAGATTTTGGACTGTCAGGTTTTTAGTTCCTGTGATTATAACGTTGACACTATCTTCCAAAGGGAATTCCTCTAATTCTGTGTAATGTTCAGATGAAAAAATGATGACAAACGGTGCAAGGCTGCTCCAGAGGCAGGGGTGCCCGAATCTTGCCTTGCCTTTCCCTGGGGGAGGAGGGGGGGGGGGGGGGGGGGCGGTTGGAGAAGGGGAGTGACGTGTCTGCCCCTGGGGGGGGGATCCCTCCTCCGGTGGGGAGGAGGGATCGGCCGCAGACTGGCAGTGCCCCCCCGGCAGGGAAAGGCAGACACATCACTCCCCTTCTCCATTCCCCCCCCCCCCCCCCCCCCCCCCCCCCCCAGGGATAGGCAAACAAGTCACTCCCCTTCTCCATTCTCCTTCCCCCCCCCCCCCCCCCCCCCGGGAAGGCAGACACGTCACTCCTCTTCTCCATCCCCCCACCCCCACCCAGGGAAAGGCAGACACGTCACTCCCCTTCTACAACCCCCCCCCCCCCCCCACACCGCCTCCAGGGAAAGGCAGAGCAAGGCCAGGAACATTCAGGAGGCTGTGGACGGACTGCAGATCGGAAGGATGGTGGAGGGAGACCAGCAATCAAGGTAGGTCGGGGGTGTGCCTCCCAGGGGGTCTGATCCCGGGGGGGGGGCTGCCGGGGTGGTTCACGGGGGAGGGAGGGGTGGTGGTCTGCGAAGGATGGTCGGGGGCGATTGTCTTCAGCGGTTCCCCTGCTGAATACGAGTCCATTTCGGACATTTATCCAGCAGGTCGCTTAAAGCGCGGATGCGAATTGGGCCGAACGGTGGTAAAGTGGAAATGTCTGGTAAAGTTGGGCGGGAGGTCATTAAGCCGATTTAAATGCATGCCAATGCATTTAAATCATCGCGCCGGCCGATTCGGGCACGCACCGGAGCCGCGCCCGGGTCGGCCGTTGGTAAAGGCGTGATCTGCTCAGAATCGGGTGCAGATCGCGTTTTCGGCCTGACGCCCAACTTTACCGTGATTTCGCGCCCGAAAATGGGCAGAGAGAGGCATAAACAGGGGAATGTATAATAGGGGACAAAGAAATGGCCGAGCAACTGAATACATACTTTGGTTCTGTCTTCACAAAAGAGGACACAAATCAAATGCCAGAAATATTGGAGCATTGAAGGTGAGAGGGAAGAACTTATGGCGATCAACATTAGCAGAGAAAAGGGGATAGGATTGAAGGTGGATAAATCTCTAGGGCCTGATAATCTACATCCCAGAGTACTTAAGGAAGTGGCTCTAGAAATAGTGGTTGCATTGGTGGTCACCTTCTAGGATTCTATAGACTCTGGAACAGTTCCTGCAGATTGGAGGGTAGCTAATGTTACTCCAATATTCAAAAGAGGAGGTAGAGAGAAAACGGAATTATAGACCAGTAAGCTTAAAATCGGTAGTGGGGAAAATTCACAAATCCATTATCAAGGACTTAATAGCAGAGCATTTAGAAAGCAGTGGCAGAATCAGAGTCAGCTTGGATTTATGAAGGGGAAATCATGCTTGACAAATCTGTTGGAATTCTTTGAAAATGTAACTGGTAGAGTTGGCAAGGGGGAACCAGTAGATGTGGTATATTTGGACTTTCAGAAAATGTTTGACAAAGTCCCGCACGAGAAATTATTGTGCAAGATTAAAGCACATGGGATTGGAAGAAGTGTATTGAGAAGGATAGAAAACTGGTTGGCAGAGAGGAAGCAAAGAGTAAGAACTAATGGGTGCTTTTCAAATTGGCACGCAGTAACTAGTGGGGTGCCACAGGAATCGGGGCTGAGAGCCCAGCTATTCACAATATATATTAATGATTTGGATGAGAGAACAAAATGTAACATCTCAAAGTTTGCAGATGATACCAAATTGGGTGGGAGGGTAAACCGTGACGAGGATGCAGAGATCCTTCAGAATGATCTGGACAGGTTGGATGAGTGGGCAAATCAATGGCAGATGCAGTTTAATTTGGATAAATGTGAGGTTATGTACTTTGGAAGCAAAAACAAGAAGGCAGTTTACTACTTGAATGGCTGTAAGTTGGGAGAGGGGAGTGTGCAGCGGGACCTGGATGTCCTTGTGCACCAGTCACTGGAGGCAAGCATGGAGGTGCAGCAGGCGGTGAAGAAGGCAAATGGCATGTTGGCCTTCATTGCGAGAGTACAGGAGCAGGAATATGGTGTTGCAATTATACAGGGCCTTGGTGAGGCCACACCTAGATTATTGTGTGCCGTTTTGGTCTCCTTTTCTGAGGAAGGATGTTCTTGCTCTCGAAGGTTTACCAAGCAAATTCCGGAGTTGGCGGGACTGATGTGTAAGGAGAGATTGATTAGGTTAGGATTGTTCTTGCTGGAGTTCAGACAAATGAGGAGGGATCTCATAGAGACTTATGAAATTCTAACAGGACTCGACAGGGTAGGTCCAAAGAGAATATTTCCGATGGTGGGAGTCCAGAACCAGGGGTCACAGTCTGAGGATTCAGGGTCGACCATTTAGGATGGAGGTGAGGAGACATTTCTTCACCCAAAGAGTGGTGAGTCTGTGGAATTCATTACCACAGGAAGTACTTGATGCCAAAACATTGAATACATTCAAGAGGCGGCTGGCTACAGCACTTGGGGTGAATGGAATCAAAGAAAAAGCAGGATTAGGCTATTGAGTTGGATGATCAGCCATGATCATAATGAACGGCGGAGCAGGCTCAAAGGGCCAAATGGTCTCCTCCTGCTCCTATCTTCTATGTTTCTATGCATTGGGATTAACTCAAAAACGTGTGAAAAGGGACCAATGGTATGGACTAGTAATCCAGAGGACCAGATTACTGCTTTGGAAACATGAGTTCAAATCCTACCACAATGGTTGATGAAATTTAAGTTCAATTAAATAATAGGGAATTAAAAGCTTGTCAGCAATGATGATCATGCAACTACTAGATTGTTGTAAAAACCCACCTGTTCACCATTGTCTTTCAGGGAAGGAATTCTGTCATCCTTGCTTGGTCTGGCCTACATGACTCCAGGCTCACAGCAATGTGGTTGACTCTTAGCTGCCCTCTGAAATGACCCAGCAAGCTGTATCAAACTACTACAGAAATCAAATAAGAATAAACCGTATAAACCATTGACATGAATCTAGGTGACGAAAACAACAAAGGTACACTTGGACACTCAACTCTGCAAAGTGATCTTCATTAACATTTGAGGACCTGTGCCAAAATTGGAGGAATTGTCCCACAGAGTAGTCAAGCAAAAGTGTAACATAGGTATACTTAACGAATCATACTTTACAAAGAGGGCGGCACGGTAGCACAGTGGTTAGCACTGCTGCTTCACAGCTCCAGGGTCCTGGGTTCGATTCCCGGCTCGGGTCACTGTCTGTGTGGAGTTTGCACATTCTCCTCGTGTCTGCGTGGGTTTCCTCCGGGTGCTCCGGTTTCCTCCCACAGGCCAAAGATGTGCGGGTTAGGTTGATTGGCCAGGTTAAAAATTGCCCCTTAGAGTCCTGAGATGCGTAGGTTAGAGGGATTAGCGGGTAAAATATGTAGGGGTAGGGCCTGGGTGGGATTGTGGTCGGTGCAGACTCGATGGGCCGAATGGCCTCCTTCTGCACTGTAGGGATTCTATGATTCTATGAAACAATGTCATAGGTTCTTCCATTATTGTCCATGGGTATGCCCTGTTCCAACAACAAGTCAGACCCACCAGAGGTGGAGCTGCAGCACTAAATGGTCGGGAGGAAGTGGCCCTTGGAGTCCACAACATTGACTCTGGATCCCATGAATTGTCATGGGATCAGATCAAACATGGGCAAAGAAACCTGTTCTGATTACAACCTTCCCTCGCTGCCATGTTGAACGTCACTTTGAAGTAGCACTGAGGGTGACAAGGGCACAGAATCAAGCCATATCTTCACTAGAGGGACTCATCTGCACTTCGACTGGAGCATTGTGGAAACTTAGCGACTGCATGTAGTAAGCCACTGCAAATTTGTTGCTGGAAACTTCAATTTCTTCACTGAACTAAAAAGGATCACCAGGTATGAATTATCTCAAGCTTCCATCTCAAAAGACTAAGTATAACATCAAATTTTTCAACTTTTTAAAAAACAAAGTGCATGCTACCTCTTTGTAATTACCTCTTCTGTATGAGCGAAAAACCTGACTTTTTTATGTTCTTGAGAATCACAGCATCAAGGAATTAAAACATGTTTTTTCTGTAAACTAAATCTATCTGTTGCTGGAAAAATAGAAAACTATCCTACCAACTTTCCCCTATCTATAATAGTAGTAAGCCTAAGGATACTGAAGATTTTATAATTCAGCAAGGAATGAGAAAGAATGAGATAAAGAATAAAAATCGATTATGTCAGTAAATTAAGAGACATAAGGAGATTGTAAATGCTTTTGTAAAAAGGAAGCGATCAGCAAAGGTAAATGTGGGTTCCTTGGATGCAGAGACAGAAGACATTATAATTGGGAATAAGGGAATGGCTGAGAATTAGATGAATATTCTGTACCTGTATTCATGGTAGAAGACACAATAAACAGTTCAGTGATAGTGGGGAACCAAGGGTCCGGTGAAAATTAGCAACAGTATTAGTAAAGAAATAGCATTGGAGAAATTAATGGGACCAAAAGCTGACAAAATTCCTAGAACTGGTGGCCTACATCCTATGATTTTATAAGAGGTGGCTACATAGTTAATGCGTTGGTTAAAAAATTGGAGAACTCCATGGGTTCTGTTCAGATTCTCATGGTTTTGCAAATGTAACCCCTGTTCAAGAAAGGAGGGAGAAAGAAAACAAGGAACAACAACCCAGTTAGACTGACACAAATGTTAAGGCAAATGGTAGAATCTATCGTGAGAGACATTAGACAAAATCCTCCAGTCTTGAATGCCCTGCTACCGCTGCTAGCGAGAATGGAGAATTTCTCAGCCAAATCTCCATTTATAGCAGAGGAATAATCCAACTGTGGGCGAGATTGGAGAATTCCAGCCATAATAACACACTTTGATAAGGCATCACATAAGAAGGTATTGCATAAAATTTGGGCTCATGAGATTTGGATAATATATTAGCATACATTGAGGATTGATTCACAGGCAGAAGACCGTGATTAAGAATAAGCAAGTAATTTTTGGGTTGGTAGGCTGTAACTAGTGAGGTACCTCAAAAATCAATGATTGGGCCTCGTATTTACAATCTACATCAATGAATTAGATAACTGAGTATAATATATCTAAGTTTGCTGACACAAAGTGATATAGAAAGGTTTACTGAGTGGCCAAGTATGTGGCAAATGGAGAAGTGCAAAATTATCCACTTCAGTATAAAAAATAGATGGCTTACATCCTATGATTTTATTTTAAGTGTTGAGACCTGGAAATATCCTGGGTAGTCTTGCATGCAAATCATATAAAATGAACATGCAAGCACAGCAAGCAATTAAGAAGGCAAATTGCATGCTTGTGTTTGTCATAAAAAATGGAGACAAGGGTAAGTCATAATGTGATTATATAGGGCCTTGTTGAGACAACCTGGAGAACAGTATACAGTTTTGGCCTTCTTACTTTAGAAAGGATATACTTGCATTGGAGGGAATGCAACAATGGTTAACTAAACTGATTTCTGGGATGGGAGGGTTATAGTACAAGTTCACAGTGAATAGATTGGGCCTGTATTTCATAGAGCTTAGAGGAATGAGGGGTAATCTCATTGAAACATACAGGTAAAATGTTACAGACCCCTACTGGCAGGGCTGGTAAAATTCCTTGATGGCTTTCCTAACACCTACTAGTTCGCCCCAACTTGACTGCAATTTACCAGGTGAGGCCAGAAACCTCAACTGGGGCAAGGGCAGGTGGGCTCCCTTTGGCCACAACCAGCCCTGTAAAATGTGGACAATTTTGCATTCCTAAATGCTTGCTGTACTGGTGTTAACTTTATATGAATCATGTACAGGGACATTCAGGATATTTATCAGTTTCAACACTTAAAAAAAATTCTGCTTTTTATATTTTTCCTATCAAAGTGGCTAATTTTGCATTCCTCCTCTGCTCTTGGGGCCTGCCCTCCTCCTCGCCACGAGACTCTGAACTTACATTGTTTTGTGGACTCAGGCACTTAAACTCCGAGGACTACATTTAATCCCAGCAGTGCCCACGGCTCCCAATGGCACCATCGAAATTAGAGAGTTGCCACCTAATCAGATTGCCAAGTGAGGGGAAGAATTTGTGACTCCAGCAACATAGCACTCCAGGAAGCATTAAATTGCCATGTGGCAGCTCTGATGAGCAGGATGTGTTTCTTGCTGACTTCTCCCAGGGCAAGGTGGGTAACCCATCAACATAAAAATTATTCCCATAAAATTCTTGAAGGATTTGACAGGATAGATGCTGGAAGGAAGTTTTCCTCAGCTAACGAGTCAAGAATTAGAGATCACAGTCTCAGGTCAGCCACTGAGAACCAAGATTAGGAGAAATTTATTCCCACAGAGCATTTGGAATTCTTTGGGATTCTCTATCCGAGGAAGTTGTGAGTGCTCAGTGTGTTGAGTATGTGCAAGACATAGATCAATAGATTTTTTTATGATCTTACATTCTTCTTCTATAATGTTCATGTTTTTAAAATCCAGGCTCAGCACTTCCTAAGTGCTACTTCCTGATTTACCATGGCCTGAAGTTTGTGCTTGTCAGATATGCTTGATCGGCGGGCCTGGAAGCATCAGTGATTTTGGCCACGATGGACCCTGAATGCAATTTCTCATAAGCTAATGTAAAACGTGTCCAGGAACTGCCAATGCACTGGTGGCAGGGGCAGGAGCGTAGAGGTCACGAGATCCAATGAGGCACCAGCTCAAACAGCAGAGGTAGCTCCCTGAAGGCTGCCAGCTGTTGAGGATTCATGGGAGACTTTTGAAATTTGCAGGAGTTGTGGTCTCAGCACTTGCTGGGCACACAAGACAGGAGTACAATGCCGGTGTGCACTCTGCCCCCGGGCAGTTTTCAGAAAAGTCCATTCACACTCTATTATAGGCATTGGGTGCCAGACAGGATATTCTGATGCCATGGGATACAAAGAGGAGACCACTGCCCCAGACAAAGAAGACCTGGTCAGAGGTGGCAACCCAGGTCAGCAGGGATGACGTAGTGCATCGATCCTGGATCCAGTGCAGCAAATAGTTTAATAATCTTCTGGTGAGTACCAACTTGGCATGGGACTGTGTGGAGATGTAATGACGGATAGCCCTTGGCTCAGATGTGGGTAAGAAAAGGTACATATATTCGTGCTGGCCAAAGCTTGGGGGGATGGTAGTGGCTTGTATGTTGTTGAAGGTAGAGAGTGAACTAATGAATACACTTGGCTCAGATCAAAAGAAGACCTAATGACCTGGAGCATACATGAACAGGTAGTGAGATGCCCAACCTGCTCATGCATGCAAATTTAAGATGGACACCCTTGAGCTAGAGTGCTAAAGAGGAGCAAAATCCTTAGGTTGTGGAGAGGTGAGGGTATTGGAGGAAAGTAAGAATCCAATGGGAATATGTAAGGCTGGCAAAGAGTACAAACCATGTAGGGTTGTCTCATCCTAAATGAAGACTTCTAAGTAAGAATCCCCAGTGATTAAGCAATCATAATGCCACCATAATGCAGTTGTCCATAGTCCCACCCAGCATGCAGTTTGACAACGTGATGATTGATAAAATTGACATATGATCTTTCTCCCTCAGATGAGCCATAAGAACATAAGAAATAGGAGCAGGAGTAGGCCATCTAGCCCCTCGAGCCTGCCCCGCCATTCAATAAGATCATGGCTGATCTGAAGTGGATCAGTTCCACTTACCCGCCTGATCCCCATAACCCCTAATTCCCTTACCGATCAGGAATCCATCTATCCGTGATTTAAACATATTCAACGAGGTAGCCTCCACCACTTCAGTGGGCAGAGAATTCCAGAGATTCACCACTCTCTGAGAGAAGTAGTTCCTCCTCAACTCTGTCCTAAGCTGACCCCACTTTATTTTGAGGCTGTGCCCTCTAGTTCTAGCTTCCTTTCTAAGTGGAAAGAATCTCTCCACCTCTACCCTATCCAGCCCCTTCATTATCTTATAAGTCTCTATAAGATCCCCCCTCAGCCTTCTAAATTCCAATGAGTACAAACCCAATCTGCTCAGTCTCTCCTCATAATCAATACCCCTCATTTCTGGTATCAACCTGGTGAACCTTCTCTGCACTCCCTCCAAGGCCAATATATCCTTCCGCAAATAAGGGGACCAATACTGCACACAGTATTCCAGCTGCGGCCTCACCAATGCCCTGTACAGATGCAGCAAGACATCTCTGCTTTTATATTCTATCCCCCTTGCGATATAGGCCAACATCCCATTTGCCTTCTTGATCACCTGTTGCACCTGCAGACTGGGTTTTTGCGTCTCATGCACAAGGACCCCCAGGTCCCTTTGCACAGCAGCATGTTGTAATTTTGTTTCCATTTAGATAATAATCCAATTTGCTATTATTTCCTTCAAAGTGAATAACCTCGCATTTGTCAACGTTATACTCCGTCTGCCAGATCCTCGCCCACTCACTCAGCCTGTCCAAATCTCTCTGCAGACCTTCTACGCCCTCCACATGATTCACTTCTCCACTTATCTTTGTGTCGTCTGCAAACTTTGTTACCCTACACTCAGTCCCCTCCTCCAGATCGTCTATATAAATGGTAAATAGTTGAGGTCCCAGTACCGATCCCTGCGGCACGCCACTAGCTACCATCTGCCAACCAGAAAAGCACCCATTTATTCCGACTCTCTGCTTCCTGTCGGATAGCCAATCCCCAATCCACGCTAACACCCTACCCCCAACTCCGTGTGACCCAATCTTCTTCAGCAACCTTTTGTGAGGCACCTTATCAAACGCCTTTTGGAAATCCAAAAACACCGCATCCACCGGTACCCCTCCGTCAACTGCACTAGTCACATGTTCATAAAAATCCAACAAGTTCATCAAGCACGACTTTCCCCTCATGAATCCATGCTGCGTCTGCTTAATCGAACCATTCTTATCCAGATGGCCTGCTATTTCTTCTTTAATGATGGATTCCAGCATTTTCCCAACTACAGATGTTGAGCTAACCGGCCTGTAGTTACCCGCCTTTTGTCTATTTCCTTTTTTAAACAGTGGCGTAACATTAGCCGTTTTCCAATCCGCCGGTACTACCCCAGAATCCAACGAATTTTGATAAATAACCACTAACGCATCCGCTATTACCTCTGACATTTCTTTCAGTACCCTGGGATGCATTCCATCCGGGCCCGGGGACTTGTCCACCTTCAGTCCCGTTCGTCTATCAAGCACTGCCTCCCTGGTAACATTAATTGTATTGAGTACCTCTCCTCCTACCAACCCTCTATCGTTAATATTCGGTAAACTATTTGTGTCTTCCACCATGAAGACTGACACAAAAAACTTATTTAAAGTTTCAGCCATTTCCTCATTTCCCACTATTAAATCCCCCCTCTCGTCCTCCAAGGATCCAACATTCACTCTTGCCACTCTGTTCCTTTTTATATATTTGTAAAAGCTTTGACTATTATTTTTTATATTTAGAGCTAGCCTAGCTTCATAACCTATCTTTCCTTTCTTTATCGCTTTCTCCATCATTCAAACGATGCCAGCACACCAAGGATGCTCCCTTGACACCTGAGGAGGAACTGCAGTCAGACCCACCAGCATCACACTCTGTCTCGACAACAGGTACAAGCAGTGGGCATTAGTTTGTTGGGTCAGATAGTAGTGCACAGTTGAGACGGCATGGCACACTTGCATGAGGAACTTATGGAGGCAGAGAGCGCCCAGGTGCCAGCTGTCAGAGAATTCTTGCAGACTCTGTAGGCAGAAGGATATGTTCGTGGGGTGCTGAAAAATGCATATGGGCACTTACCTTTATCAATTCAGGCATAGATTTGAAAAATAGGAAGGTCATGTTGGAGTCGTATAGAACTTTGGTGAGGCCACAGCTGGAGTACTGTGGAAATCAATCAGAGGATCCTAGGTTTGCCCTAGGACCTGCAAGCCCACATACCAGAACTTAGACTCTCTGCTCGTGCTCATCCATAAGTGATGAGCAGGGAGGTCCAGACTTACCTCAAGCTGATGGGCAAGCTCCTGTTCATCTCTGTGGGCTCTTCTCACAGCATTCTGGACGAGGGTAGCAACCCTTTCGCCCCTCTGCCAGTGACCGTGGCATCTAGTGAGGCCGCAACAACTAAGGAGTGCACAGTCTTGTTGTTGGTCACACTGTCCCAGGCAGAGATTGTTCAGGTCCGACCATCAAGATCATATGAATATACAAACATGAAAATTAGGAGCTGGTGTAGGCCACTCAGCCCCTCAAGCCAGTCCAAACGATCATGGCTGATCTGCTTGTAACTTCAATTCCACATTCCTGCCTACCAGTAGCCTTTCATCCCATGTTAATCAAGAACCTATCCAGCTCTGCCTTAAAAATATTGAAAGACTCTGCTTTCACTCTCTTTAGAGAAACAGAGTTCTAGAGACTCTCAACCCTCAGAGCAAAAAAATCTCAGTGAACCCTAGGTTCTCTGACAAGGGGAACGAATCATCCACTTCACATTCACCCTGTCAATACCCTTTAGGATTTTAAAGGTTTTGATCAAGTTGTTCTTACTGTTCTAAACTCTAGTCGATACACACCTAATCTCTTCTAACTTTCCTTGTAAGACAATCCACCCACCCGTTACTAGAATTAGTCCAGTACACCGTCTCTAAACTGCTTTTAACACATTTACATCTTTCCTTAAATAAGGAGACCAATACTGTACACAATACTCCAGATGTGATCTCGCCAATGCCCTGTACAACTGAAGCATGACCTCCACATGTTTGTAATCAATTTCCCTCAAAATAAACAATAACATTCGATTTGCTTTCCTAATGACTTGCTGTACCTGTATATCAGCCTTTTGTGATCCAGGCACTAGGACACCCAGGTCCCTTTGTACCTCAGAGCTCAGCAATCTCTCACCATTTAGACAATAAGTTTTTCTTTTATTTTTTTCTGCCAAAATGGACAATTTCACATTTGCCCACATTATGCTCCATTTGCCAGATTTTGCTTAACCTATCTACATCATTTTGTAGCCTCCCTATTTCCTCTTCACAACTTATCTTCCTACCTATCTTGGTGTTGTCATCAAAGTTAGCAACCATACATCAGTCCCTTCATTCAAGTCATTTATATAAATTGTAAAAAGTTGAGACCTCATCATTCATCCCTGTGGTACACTACTCATCACACCCTGCCAACCAGAAAAGGACCCATATATGCCAAATCTCTGCCTCCCGTTAGCTAACCAATCTTCAATCCAAAGAACAAAGAACAGTACAGCACAGGAAACAGGCCCTTTGGCCCTCCAAGCCTGTGCCGCTCATTGGTCCAACTAGACCAATCGTTTGTATCCCTCCATTCCCAGGCTGCTCATGTGACAATCCAAGTAAGTCTTACACGATGCCAGCGTGTCTGCCTCCACCACCCTACTTGGCAGCGCATTCCAGGCCCCCACCACTCTCTGTGTAAAAAACGTCCCTCTGATATCTGAGTTAACCTCGCCCCTCTCACCTTGAGCCCGTGACCCCTCGTGATCGTCACCTCCCACCTGGGAAAAAGTTTCCCACTGTTCACCCTATCTATGCCCTTCATAATTTTGTACACCTTTATTAGGTCTCCCCTCATTCTCCGTCTTTTCAGAGAGAACAAGCCCAGTTTACCCAATTTCTCCTCATAGCTAAGACCCTCCATACCAGGCAACATCCTGGTAAACCTTCTCTGCACTCTCTCTAAAGCCTCCACGTCCTTCTGGTAGTGTGGCAACCAGAACTGGATGCAGTACTCCAAATGTACCTAACCAGCGTTCTATACAGCTGCAACATCAGACTCCAGCTTTTATATTCTATACCCCGTCCAATAAAGGCAAGCATACCATATGCCTTCTTCACCACCTTCTCCACCTGTGCTGCCACCTTCAAGGATTTGTGGACTTGCACACCTAGGTCCCTCTGTGTTTCCATACTCTTGATGGCTCTGCCATTTATTGTATAACTCCCCCCTACATTAGTTCTTCCAAAATGCATCACTTCGCATTTATCTGGATTAAATTCCATCTGCCATTTCTCCACCCAATTTTCCAGCCTTTCTATATCCTGCTGTATTGTCCGACAATGTTCATCTCTATCCGCAAGTCCAGCCATCTTCGTGTCATCCGCAAACTTGCTGATAACACCAGTTACACCTTCTTCCAAATCATTTATATATATCACAAATAGCAGAGGTCCCAGTACAGAGCCCTGCGGAACACCACTGGTCACAGACCTCCTGTCGGAAAAAGACCCTTCGACCACTACCCTCTGTCTCCTGTGGCCAAGCCAGTTTTCTACCCATCCAGCCACCTCTCCTTGTATCCCATGAGCCTTAACCTTCTTAACCAACTTGCCATGAGGGACTTTGTCAAATGCCTTACTGAAATCCATATAGACGACATCTTCCATATAGACGGCCCTTCTTTCATCAACCGTTTTTGTCACTTCCTCAAAAAACTCCACCAAATTTGTAAGGCACGACCTCCCTCTTATAAAACCATGCTGTCTGTCACTAATGAGATTGTTCCGTTCTAAATGCGCATACATCCTGTCTCTAAGAATCCTCTCCAACAACTTCCCTAGCACGGACGTCAAGCTCACTGGCCTATAATTACCCGGGTTATCCCTGCTACCCTTCTTAAATAACGGTACCACATTCGCTATCCTCCAATCCTCAGGGACCTCACCTGTGTCCAATGAAGAGACAAAGATTTCCGTCAGAGGCCCAGCAATTACATCTCTTGTCTCCCTGAGCATTCTAGGATAGATGCCATCAGGCCCTGGGGATTTGTCAGTTTTAATGTTACCTAAAAAACCTAACACTTCCTCCCTTGTAATGGAGATTCTCTCTAACGGGTCAACACCTCCCTCTGAGACACTCCCAGTCAACAAGTCCCTCTCCTTTGTGAATACCAATGCAAAGCATTCATTTAGGATTTCCCCTATTCCCTTGGGTTCTAAGCATAATTCCCCTCCTTGGTCCCTGAGAGGTCCGACTTTTTCCCTGACAACTCTTTTGTTCCTAACATATGAATAAAATGCCTTAGGATTCTCCTTAATCCTGTCTGCCAAGAACATTTCGTGACCTCTTTTTGCCCTTCTAACTCCCCGTTTGAGTTCTTTCCTACTCTCTCTGTATTCCTCCAGAGCTCCATCTGTTTTCAGTTGCCTGGACCTAACGTACGCCTCTCTTTACGTTTTGATCAGATCCTCAATTTCGCTGGTTATCCACGGCTCTCGAATCCTACCTTTCCTATCCTTCCTTTTTACAGGCACAGCCTTATCAACTGTTCCTTAAAAGACTCCCACATGCCAGACGTGGACTTACCCCCAAACAGCCTCTCCCAATCAATGGCCACCAATTCCTGCCTAATCCGGCTATAGTTAGCCTCCCCCCAATTTAGCACCCTACCCTTAGGACAACACTCGTCCTTGTCCATTACTATCCTAAAGTTAACAGAGTTGTGGTCACTATTTGCCACATGTTCCCCTACCGAAACTTTGACGACCTGACCGGGCTCATTTCCATGTCAGTATGTTTCCCCTACACCATGAGCTTTTATGTTCCACAATAACTGTTGATGTGGCACCCTTTTAAATGCCTGCTTGAAATTTAAGTACAGTACATCTACCAATTCCCCTTTATCCACAGCACATATGACTCCTTCAAAGAGCTCCAATAAATTGGAGAAAACCTTGTTGACTCTGCCTGATTGCCTTAAATTTTCCAAGTGTTCTGCGATAAAATGTTTAATAATCGTTTCTAACATTTTTCCCATGACAAATGTTGGGCTAACTGGCCGATAATTTCTTGCTTTCTGTCTCCCTTCCTTTTTGAATAAGATATTTGCTATCTTCCAATCTAATGGAACCTTCTCCAAATCAAGGGAATTTGGAAAATTAAAACCAATGCTTCAACTGTCTAATTAGCCACTTCTTTCAAGAAAGGTGAAGTCCATCCGGGCCAGGGGATTTGTCAGCCCGCAGGTCCAACAATTTGCTCAGTACCACTTCACTGGTGATTATAATTTTCCTAAATTTCTCCCTCCCTTCCATTTCCTGATTTACAGCTATTTCAGCAATGTTACTTGTATCCTCTATAGAAAAGACAGATGATAAATACCATCTTAATTCATCCGACATAGCCCTAATTTCCACTATCAGTTCCCAGTTGTAGTTCCTGTAGGGCCAATGCTCACTTAACTCTTTTTCTTATTTAACCACCTGTAGAAACTTGTACTGTCCGTCTTTATATTACTGGCAAGCTTTTAATCGTACTCTAGTTTTTCCTTCATTATTCATTTTTTTTGCCATTCTTTAGTGTTCTTTATATTCTTGCCAATACGCTGACCTGTCACTCATCTTTCTGCAAATCTGTGCTTTTTCTTTAATCATAGAATCCCTACGGTACAGAAGGAGAGCATTCGGTCCATCGAGTCTGTACTGACCATAATCTCACAAAGACCCTATCCCTGTAACCCTCATTTACCCTGCTAATCCCCCTGACATTAGGGTCAATATAGCATGGCCAATCAACCTAACCCGCACATCTTTGGAATGTGGGAGGAAAGTGGAGCACCCGGAGGAAACCCACGCAGACATAAGGAGAACACACAAACTCCACACAGACAGTGACCCAAGCTGGAATTGAACCAGGGTCCCTGGCACTGTGAGGCAGCAGTGCTAACCACTGTGCCACCATGCCAAATGATGGGCTCTCCCCTTAGAATTTTGCTTTCTCATTGTAATTCTTTATTCTTTCATGGGACATGGGCCAGCATTTATTGCCCATCCCTAGTTGTTCTTGAACTGAGTGGCTTGCTAGGCCATTTCAAAGGGCAATTGAGAGTCAACCATGCTGCTGTGGCTCTGAAGTCACATATAGGCCAGATCGGGTAAGGACGGCAAATTTCCTTCCCTAAAGAGACATTAGTGAACCAGGTGGGTTTTTCCGACAATAGACAATGGTTTCATGGTCATCAGTAGAATCTTAATTCCAGATTTTTTTTAGTGAATTCAAATTCCACTATCTGCCATGGCGGGATTCGAACATGGGTCCCCCAGAACACAAGCTGAGTTTCTGGATTAATATGTCAATTCTGTATATTTTGAAAAATCCCTTTGAATGTCTGCCACTGAACATCCATTGATCGATCACTTGAGCATATTCTCCAGTTCATTTTAGCTAGCTCTGCTTTCATGTCCTCATAGTTGCCCTTATTTAAGTTTAGAATACTGGCCTGAGATGCACTGTTCTCTCCCTCAAACTGAATGTAAAATTCAATCATATTATGATCACTGCTCCCTAGAGGTGTCTTCACTATAAGATTATCAATTAATCCTATCTTATTGCACAATACCAAGGGTGGGATTCTCCCAAAATAAGCTCTAAGTGTGAATTCGTGTAAAAACAGGAGTAAATCCCACTGTTTGTTTCAGTGGGATTTTCAAAATGAATCTCCCACTCTCTGTGCATCATAGAGTGCCCTGTATGAATCATGCTAAAAATCTGTGGACAGGGCCTATTCCTGATGGAGAGACCAGCAGCACAGAACCGAACGGGCCACTGTTCACGCGCCGATTGGTCACAGCGGAGATCAGCGCATGTACAGTAGCTCCGCACAGCTGGCCTCCCGATCACTGGCCAGCTCCGCGCCCCTGCACCGCGGCCCCTCCGACCCCGCCACGCCCCAATCGTTGGCCTCTCAGATGTGCCCAGGCCAGCCCCGTCATCTCCCCACCCTGATCTCTTGATCCCCCCCACCTCTCCAACAGGCCGACCCTTCACCCTGATGGTCAGCCCTGATCGCTGGCCTCCTTCCCTCTGTCACTGATCCCGGTGCAGAGTGACAGCGGGACCCCACCACTCCACCAATCGCCCCAGAGGCCCCACCCCCTCATTAGGTCCTGCCCCTCTGACCCCACTCTCCTTGACTCTGCCCGATGCCCAGTGGGCAGTGCCAAGGTGTTCCCTGGGTATTGCCACTTTGCCCCTTGGGCAGTGCCGGGAGCCAGGTTGGCACAGCCAAGTGGCAGCCCCCCTATCCCCAACCTCCTGGGGGGCCTCCATGACCCCCCATCACTCCAGTGGGGTCAGACCGCTAGCTCCCGCAATAGAGAGCTGTTATAAACCCTGCTAGAGTGAAACACTCCTGGCGGGGGGGGGTAGACGTGAGCGGGCCCAGAGACTTCAGTCCCTGGCCCGCAAATGATACGCTCATGGCCATTTGAATAATTCAATCAGCTCCTTACCGATTTCTGGCCTAGAGCTGACAATACCAGAAATTAATTGTGCCCAGCAGGAAGCCCTCTACACGGCCTCTGCTGATGTCTCCCAGCCCGAGAATCGCCCCCAGGTCTAGTACAACTTATCCTCTGGTTGGCTCCACAACCTGCTGTTATAAGAATGTATCCTGAAAACATTCTATGAACTCATTATCTATACTACCTTTGCCTATCTGCTTTTTCCAATCTATAGATTAAAATCCCCCATATTATCACAGTACCCTTCTGACAAACTCCCACTACCTCTTCTTTTATACCCTGACCCACCATGTAGTTACAATTAGAAGGCCTCTGCAC
The DNA here is from genome assembly GCF_964213995.1 of Mustelus asterias. Classification (NCBI taxonomy): domain Eukaryota; kingdom Metazoa; phylum Chordata; class Chondrichthyes; order Carcharhiniformes; family Triakidae; genus Mustelus; species Mustelus asterias. The sequence continues at coordinate 34,393,287 of NC_135821.1, forward strand.
CACTCCCATGAGTGACCCATCTCAAACCAAACTGCTTCTACATCCTGGTTTCCTGAACTTATGTAACCCTCTCTAATGTGGTTATACCATAAGTAATTAACAGAGCCACTCCTCCACCTATTCTGAAGTTCCTAAATATCATTACGGCCGACATAACAGCAAAGTCAGCAATCTGCCTCCAATGCCCCTGCTCGCGGGTGGGGAAGCACTAAAATGCAGCACTCGCAAGAATAAGTTTAGGCACCGTGAGCTCAGTATGGCACTTTCACAGGTGATATTCTTTCATTTAATCAGTGTTATATACTATTTTTCTGTGATAGTAGCAAAAAAATTATGTTATGTTCCTTTTTTGAAACGCTGGAAATTGTATAAACATCGATTTTGTTTCAATGCCTTGAGTGTCTTTCATGTTGTCTATAGATGCAGGATGCATCAGTGCTTTCTGAAAAATGGCAGGGACAGCAAACTTCAGTACAAAGGTTGTAAAGCAAAACTGGGGTCATGGGGTTGCCTCCTCAGAAATGGAGACAGCGGCCTTGGCGTGAGATCAAAGTCATATTTTGGCAGTCAAACTGAAGGTGGGTTGCATCAAAGCCTTCTCGTGTCTCTCCCTCCCTGAAAGTTTCTCAAATTTGCCTCCACATCCTCACTATCTGCCTGCTGGGCACCTCATCAGATCCTCTGATCCTACAGTCATCCTCTGAGCATAAGGAAGAGCAGGTGACAGAAGTGTTAGTGAGGAATCACTTTGGGGCCAGTGACCATAATTCCACTAGTTTTAAGATAGCTATGGAGAACGATAGGTCTGGCCCAAAAGTTAAAATTTCCAAATTGGGGCAAGGCCAATTTTGATGGCATCAGACAGGAACTTTCAAAAGTTAATTGGGGGAGTCTGTTGGCAGGCAAAGGGACGTCTGGTAAGTGGGAGACTTTCAAAAAAGTGTGTTAACGAGAGTTCAGAGTAAGCACATTCCTCTTAGAGTGAAGGGCAAGGCTGGAAGAAGTAGGGAACTCTGGATGACTCGGGATATTGAGGCACTGGTCAAGAAGAAGAAGGAGGCACATGACATGCATAGGCAGCTGGGATCAAGTGGGTCCCTTGAAGAGTATAGAGGGTGTAGGAGCAGAGTTAAGGGAGAAATCAGGAGTGCAAAAAGGGGACACGAGATTGCTTTGACAGATAAGGCAAAGGGGAATCCAAAGAGCTTCTACAAATACATAAAGGGCAAAAGAGTAACTGGGGAGAGAGTAGGGCCTCTTAAAGATCAACAAGGTCATCTATGTGCAGATCCACAAGATGTGGGTGAGATCCTGAATGAATATTTCTCATCAGTATTTACTGTTGAGTAAAGCATGGATGTTATAGTGAATATCTTGAGGAGTGTACATATAACAAAGGAAGTGTTGGAAGTCTTAAAGTGCATCAAGATAGATAAATCCCCGGGACCTGATGAAGTGTATCCCAGGATGTTCTGGGAGGCTAGGGAGGAAATTGCTGATCCTCTAGCAGAGATATTTGAATCATTGACAGCCACAGGTGAGGTGTCTGAAGATTGGAGGCTGGCAAATATAGTGAGCCTCACATCTGTAGTAAGTAAGTTGTTAGAAGGTATTCTGAGAGACAGGATCTACATGCATTTAGAGACGCAAGAACTGATTAGGGACAGTCAGCATGGCTTCGTGAGTGGAAAATCATGTCTCACAAATTTGATTGAGTTTTTTAAAGGGATAACCAAGAAAATAGATGAGGGCAGTGCAGTTGGTGTTGTCTACGTGGACTTTAGCAAGGCCTTTGACGAGATACTACATGGTAGGTTCTTGCATCAGGTTAAATCCCATGGGATCCAGGGTGATGTAGCCAAATGGATACAAAATTGGCTTGATGACAGAAGACAGAGGTTGGTTGTAGACGGTTGTTTTTCAAACTGGAAGCCTGTGGCCGGTGGTGTGCCTCAGGGATCAGTGCTGGGTCCACTGTTATTTGTCACTTATATTAATGATTTGGATGAGAATTTAGAAGGCATGGTTAGTGAATTTGCAGATGACACCAAGATTGGTGGCATAGTAGACAGTGATGAAGGTTATCTAGGATTGCAACGGGATCTTGATCAATTGAGCCAGTGGGCTGACGAATGGCAGATGGCGTTTAATTTAGATAAAAGCGAGATGATGCATTTTGGTAGATCAAACCCGGACAGGACTTACTCAGATAATGTTTGGGCATTGGGAAGAGTTATAGAACAAAGAGATCTAGGGTAACAGGTTCATAGCACCTTGGAAGTGGAATCACAAGTGAACAGAGTGGTGAAGAAGGCATTCAGCATGCTTGGTTTCATTGGTCAGAACATTGAATTAAGGAGTGGGACGTCTTGTTGAAGCTGTACAAGACATTGGTAAGGCCACACTTGGAATACTGTGTACAGTTCTGGTCACAAAAGATATTATTAAGTAGAAAGAGTGCAGAAAAGATTTGCTAGGATGCTACCGGGACTTGATGGTTTTAGTTCTTAGGAGAGGCTGGATAGACTGGGACTTTTTTCTCTGGAGCGTACGAGGCTTAGGGATGATCTTATAGAGGTCTACAAAATAATGAGGGGCATAGATCAGCTAGATAGTCAATAACTTTTCCCAAAGGTAGGGGAGTTTAAAGCTACAGGGCATAGGTTTAAGGTGAAAGGAAGAGATACAAAAGGGTCCAGAGGGGCAATTTTTTCACACAGAGGATGATGAGTGTCTGGAACAAGCCGCCAGTGGTAGTAGTAGAGGTGGGTACAATTGTGTCTCTTAAAAAACATTTAGACAGTTATTTATTTATTAGTCACAAGTAAGGCTTATATTAACACCGCAATGAAGTTACTGTGAAATTCCCCTAGTCGCCACACTCCAGCGCCCCTATTTGGGTCAATGTACCTCACCAGCATGCCTTTCAGACTGTGGGAGGAAACCAGAGCACCCGGAGGAAACCCATTCAGACACAGGGAGAACGTGCAGACAGACAATGACCCAAGTCAGGAATCGAAATCCCGGTGCTATGAGGCAGCAGTGCTAACCACTGTGCCCCATGCTGCTCCATTGGGTAAGTCCCTAATGGGCTTTAGATGGATAAGATGGGAACACAGGAATATGGGCCAAACGCGGGCAATTGGGACTAGCTTAGTGGTTAAAAAAAGAGGACGGCATGGATAAGTTGGGCCGAAGGGCCTGTTTCCATGCTGGAAACCTCTATGACTCTATGACCCATGGAGCTGCCACACTAGCCTCATCCTTTTGCGTGTCCCCTCTTACTGGTGCCAAATTGTACAGAAAGCAGCCTACAATGACAGTAAGCAAAGCACACTCTGTAGGATATCCCAGTGCAAAACCTGATCCGTCCAGGCAGCAGAACCTGATATTCAGCAGTCCAATGGTCCTCTCAACCATAGCACTTGTGCACTTGTGGAGGCATGATTCCTATTGTCTCTCTCTTCCCCACCTCTGTCCTTGGGTGTCGGAATGACATCATGGCACACCTTTTCAAGGGATATCCTTTGTTACCCAGCAGCCAACCGGTCAGCCAAGTTGGAGCCATGAACAGCCTGAGAGTGTCACAAGAAGTATTCATCAAGGGAGCTACCAGGGTACCTTGAACAGGCTTGCAGAATTTGTGTCATGCGGTCACATACAAATGCATGTTCAGGGAGTGGAAGCTTTTCTGTTCAAGAAGGCACCCGGCTAACCCGCTGACACCTTGATTGTCACGAGTGTAGTCCAGGCTACCCTTCATGTGGAGGAACAGCCCGACTCGACTACAACAGTGTTTCTATTTTGGCAATAGTGTGAGGATAAGGTGTTTCACTCCAGCTGTGATTCTATTGACACATTAGGAAGCTTTTATCAAAACAAACTTCATTTAACAGTACAGTTTAACTATGCCAAATGAATTAGCTTAATACTTACCAATTCAAATACTTAAATAAAAAGATACACTTTTTAACTGGTAATCTATATCTATTAGTTCCAACTCTAGCAATGTTCCTCCTAGAGACTTAAAACTCCTCTTCAAAATCAGTTAGCACCACACAGGCTTATGTGCTTGTACTTGTTAATAGTTCTAGAGCATCTGAACACCTCGGGGGAGAGAGAGAAAGAGAGGAACACCTGTCTTCTGAAAGAACCCAGCAGAAACTGCCTGCTTTTCCCTGTAAGCTTAGCTCCTCCCCTTATGCACATGACTTTGTCAATCAGCCTAATCAAAACCCAACTCTGAAACCCCAGGGGAAAATAACATAAATAAACATGCATTAACTCAAAATGAAACAAAAACATCCTGAGCTAAAATCAATCATTATCCCACATTCTCAGCATGTGACCTGCCTGGTGCCCAGACAAATCAGCATCGTGTAAAACAGAGCTGAATTTTAAACACACCTCTTATAAGTAACGTGATATGGAGACATTTCTTAAAGGCACAGTATCACACATGGTGTCCCTGGATAGGCAGAGACCCCTGTGACACTGGACTTTAGAATTGTTAAGGTAGCTGGATCACTGCCTCTATACTCTGGGTCGTGCTATCTTTTGCATTGTCTGTTGACGTGCTTACCTGCACCCCTTGTGCTTAGGCCTCACCTCCCACAGATCTGTCCCAAGGGACGCCTCCCATGGACACCTGGTCTCTTCTCTTTCTGCCCTGCCATCCACTTCAGATGAGGTCCTACCAGTAGACTAAACAACCCCATCTACTGAAATGCTGATGGCACTGTCTCGTGCATTGAAGGGTGCACTCGGCAGAAATCCTCCACAAAACCTGACAAATAAGTGTCCTCAAAACAAAGTTAGTAAAGAAAATACTAACAGAAACCACAGCGATAGGTATGAAATCTCAGCACTAAAGCAGCAGCACACTCTCATCTGAACTCCAAACAACGCACAGAGCCAATGCTCCTGTCCCCTTTCATCCTGCCCTTGGGTGAGAAATGAGAAAAGGCGCACTGGTCGCTTGCTGGTGTTGTCCATGCAACAAGTAGGCAACATAAATTCAGATCAATTAGGTTACTAATGGGCTAATTGCGTGCTTCTGACACCTGCATGCAAGCACGAAGATGTTGGGATGCATGCCCAATGTCTTTTCACACTATTTCACGCAAATTCAGGTCAGGTTGCATGCCTGCTTATTCAACATAAGATTCTCATCCATGTCTTTTTTTTCGCTCATTATGCTGTGATTGATTAACTGTGGTTAACTGATACTTCAGTTTCCTTCCTTAGTAGAAGGAAGAAACATCAGCGTTGAAGTCTCAGAATCACTTCATGATCGGTTTGGGAGTAAGTTGGATAAACAGCACAGAATTTGCATGAGAAAAACAGAATTTCTCATAAGAATGCAATCACAAAGACTGTCACTGCATGGTAATAATACAATATTACTTGGAATGAACAGTTTTCCTACAGAATACATCTGCGGTAAAACAGGCATCCTGTTACAATCTATTGTAACTAACTAATCCTTTAATCTGTGCTGATGAAGGAATGGAATAAAATGAGCAAATTAGGAGATTTGAACGTCATGCAACAATGTACAACATTTTTGTGCTGGAATAGGAGACAGAAAGACAATATAATAGCTGATAAGAGGCTTCAGCAGATGATCCATCAGAAACTATGCTAAAATAAGGGACAGAATTGTTCAGAATTTATTCTACTTTCTCCCCTAGATGAGTAAAATCACTTCTATATAATTTATTGTAGCCAGTGGACATGGTTGTAATCTATCCCTCAATTTAATGATGACATCAACTTCGGTTCATGAGTTTCTACCACAGCTCTTCATGTGACTGAACAAATGGATCCTTGATCCACAGATCCTTAGGCACAGAGGGCAGGATGTCCCATGAGGCAGTGGGAACCAGAGTGCAGGATTTGCTTCCTTTTCTGTCTTTCTCTACGACCATTTCTGCCTCATAATTAAGGCATTCTGACTCAAAGCATGATGGACAAGTTCTTGCAATTCTGAATGACTGGTAGTAAGTTCCTCCCAGTCATTTATGTCAATGATGCCATGTTTCAAGGAGAGATTCAGAGCAGACAGGTCGCAATGCAATGTTTAAAAATATATTTCAAATAAGTTGCCATATGGAAGAATGCAGCTTATGCTTGGTGAATTAGTTCATACTAATTTCTATGTGTCCATAAATTAGTTATCATGTGCATAAAAATGCTTACATTAAAGGAGTGCAGGTGCAGATGTTGGTAATTGCATTTCATAAATTAGAATTTCAAGCCTTTACTGTTTACCAAAATGTTCCAATTTGATATGAGCTTTTTTTATTTATCTGTTAGGGTACAGATCAGAAACACCAAGGTATATTACAAAGTTAGACTAGACCCCAACTATTTGCTATTTTGGCATTAATGTGAGGATATGATGCTTCATTCCAGGCGCAATTCTACTGACAAACTAGGAAGCTTTTTACCAAAACAAACTTTATTTACCAATACATTTAACTATAACAAGTGAATCAGTTTAACATTCAACATCTGAACAATACGTAAACAGGACAAGATATAATTCGTAACTGCTGATCTCGCTCTATCAGTTGCAATTCAAGCAATATTCCTCTTACAAACTTAAAACAAAATCATAAAACCATAAGACATAGGAGCAAAATTAGGCTACTCAGCCCACTGCGTCTGCTCCGCCATTCAATCATGGCTGATATTTTTCTCATCCCCATTCTCCTGCCTTTTCCCCATAACCCCTGATCCTCTTATTAATCAAAAACCTATCTATCTCTGTCTTAAAGACACTCAATGACCTGGCCTCCACAGCCTTCTGCGACAAAGAGTTCCACAGATTCACCACTCTCTGGCTGAAGAACTTCCTCCTCATCTCTGTTTTAAAGGATCGTCCCTTTAGCCTGAGGTTGTGCCCTCTGGTTCTAGTTTTTCCTACTAGAATCAGAGGGCACATCCTCTCCATATTCACTCTATCCAGGCACGCAGTATCCTGTAAGTTTCTTAAGTTCCCCCCTCATCCTTCCAAACTCCAACGAGTACAGACCCAGAGTCCTCAACCGTTCCTCATACGACAAGCTCTTCATTCCAGGAATCATTCTTGTGAACCTCCTCCGAATCCGTTCCAAGGCCAGCAAATCCTTCCTTAGATATGGGGCCCAAAACTGCTCACAATACTCCAAATGCGGTCTGACCAGAGCCTTATTTAGCCTCAGAAGTACATCCCTGCTGTTGTATTCTCGCCCTCTCGACATGAATGCTAACATTGCCTTTACCTTTCTAACTGCCGACTGAACCTGCACGTTAACCTTAAGAGAATCTTGAACAATGACTCCCAAGTCCCTTTGTGTTTCTGATTTCCTAAGCATTTTCCCATTTAGAAAATAGTCTATGCCTCCATTCCTCCTTCCAAAGTGCATAACCTCACACTTTTCCACATTGTATTCCATCTGCCACTTCTTTGCCCACTCTCTTAACCTGTCCAAGTCCTTCTGCAGCACCGCCCCCCCGCTTCCTCTATATTACCTGTCCCTCTACATATCTTTGTACCATCTGCAAACTTAGCAACAGTGTCTCCAGTTTCTTCTTCTAAATCGCTAATGCATATTGTGAAAAGTTGTTGACCCAGCACTGACCCCTGAGACACACCACTAGTCACCGGCTGCCATCCTGAGAAAGACCCTTTTATCCCCACTCTCTGCCTTCTGCCAGTCAGCCAATCCTCTATCCATGCCAGGATCTTACCCTTAACACCAGGGGCAATTAACTAATTTAACAGTCTCCTTTGCGGCACCTTGTCAAAGGCCTTCTGGAAATCTAAATAAATCACGTCCACTGGTTCTCCTTTATCTAACTTCCTTGTTACCTCCTCAAAGAACTCTAACAGATTTGTCAGACATGATCTCCCTTTGACGAAACTGTGCTGACTCAGTCCTACTTTATCATGCACTTCCAAGTACTCTGTGATCTCATCTTTAATAATGGACTCTAAAATCTTGCCAATGACCGAAGTCAGGCTAACCGGCCTATAATTTACCGTCTGCTGCCTCCCTCACTTCTTAAACAGCGGTGTTAATTAGCTGCTTTCCAGTCCTCTAGTAGCCTCCCTGCCTCCAGTGATTCCTGAAAGATCACCGCCAATGCCTCCACAATTTCCTCAGCTCTTTTAGAATCCTGGGGTGTAGTCTATCCAGTCCAGGTGATTTATCCACCTTCAGACCTTTCAGTTTCCCCAGAATCATCTCTTTAGTGATGGCCACTACACCCACCTGTGCCCCCTGACTCTCTTGGAGCTCTGGCATCCCACTGGTGTCTTCCACCGTGACGACTGATGAAAAGTAACTATTCAGTTCCTCTGCCAATGCTTTGTTTCCTATTATTACTTCTCCAGTCTCATTTTCCAATGGTCCAATTTTTTGCCTCTCTCTTACCTTTTATATATTGAAAAAAACTCTTCCCATCTTCTTTTATATTACTAGCTAGCTTACATATCATATTTCATCTTCTCCCCCCTTATTGCTTTTTTTGTTGTCCTCTGCGCGCTTTTAAAGGCTTCCCAATCCTCTGGCTTCCACTAATCCTTGCCACTTTGTATGCTTTTTCTTTTGCTTTTATGTTGTCCTTGACTTCCCTCATCAGCCATGGATGCCTCGTCCTCCCCTTAGTATGTTTCCTCCTCCTTGGGATGAATTTCTGTTGTGCATCCCGCATAACTATCAAAAACTCCTGCCATTGCTGTTCCACTGTCTTCCCTGCTAGGCTTCCTTTCCAATCAACTCTGGCCAGCTGCTCCCTCATGTCTTTGTAACAAAAATCACAGGCTTACATGTACATGTTAACAATCCTAGAGTTTTTGAACACCTCCAGAGAGATCTTTTCAGAGAAAGAGAGAGATTTCCAGCGAGAGAGGGAGAGAGAGACTTCCTTTAAACAGCTCTGGTCAGCAACTTGATTGTTGCTCTTGATTTTAAAAATGAAATTAAAAACACTGTCTTTCCTGCAAGCTTAGCTCCTACCATTAATCACAGAATTCTGTCAATCAACCTAATCAAAACCCTACACTGAAACTCCAAGGGAAACCTAAGTTTAAAAAATGCATTAATCTATTTAAACAAACAGATCCCTAGCTAAAATTAGTCATTCGCCTGCATTCTCAACATTTGAGCTACTTGCTGCCAAAACAAACAGGCACCAAATAAAACAGCTGATTTTCAAACATACCCCTACAAGAAACATAATAAAATATATTTCTTAAAGGCACAGTATCATCACAAATCTTAGGTGTTCAGGTCAGAGAATAGGAGCTATAAGGCTATAGTTCTATCTCCAACTTAGGCTTCCATCTAGCAAAACTCTGTTTTGGAAATTAGATTTGATAAGGATTTATTGCTTCATTCGCAAACTTTTCTAAAAGAAATTTACAGACTGGCAGTCACATGTCAATGACTTGGAATGCATTGGCCATGAGAGTCAAAGTCAAAAAAAGAAACCAAAACTGCCTATGCATTCCATTGTATATATTACAATAAGAAACAAACTGGCGCAATCACAATCTCTTGTCGCATCTTCAGATGTCAAAGTAAGCTAAGAATGCTTGAGTCTGTCATGGTTGATTGCACTACCCGAACTTTCTGATTGAAGATCTTGCTTTATCCTCAATATATTACCCATACTGGTCCTGAATGCTATTAAACTTCTGCTTTAGTATCTTGAAATAATTTCAATATCACATCCTCCTGTAAAGGGACCAGTTAGCTCAGATGGCTAGCATGTTGTGCAGAGTAACGCCAACAGCGTGGGTTTTGTTACCATTCCAGCTGAGGCAGACTTGTGACCTTCCCCCATGCCCTGCTCCCGGGAGTAGAAGACAATAGCAAACCACCATTGACAAAAGCTGCCAAGAAAACAGTTCAGGGCGCAGCATCAGCAGAAAATGAGCCAAGGACCTGCCTTTGGGAAGAGCACAGATGATGATCCTATGATCTTCCTATGTACCATGCTAAATTATTTGTCCTCATAACCTTAAATGAATGTGACTGATTTCAGTTTGATCCTTAATTGTCACTCGCTACTTTCATTTCATTGACACCATAATGTGGATTATAGTAAAAATTGATGGATGGTGGAAATCAGAGGTTGTAAGTTAATTTTGGTATTCTAATAAATGATATTTAACCAATATTAACCGCTTTCATTCCATGTTAAGCAAACATCAGTAATTTATATCAGAAGTTAATGAGAACTTTCAGCGAATCTCACAATAAAGCTGCATAAAACTGCAATCACACTTACCAGCGTTTGAAGCAACATTTTCAACATTAAAATCATTTGCATTTCTGGAATGTAATTTTGATGCTATGAACTCGTTCTTGATGAAAGGCAGTGCCGTACTTGAGTCGGACTCATTTTCATGCATGTCTGGGCATGCACATCCTGAGTAATTAATTCCACATGGTTCATAACGATTTTTGTTGCTCAAGCAGCTTTGAAACCAATGGCACAATATTCCACAGCCAAACTGACTAGAATTCTCATTATTCAGCAAAATAACCTCCAAGAGTTGAAATTCCATTGCATTTTTCCCGAGGTGTTCATTCAAAACTGATTCAGAAGTCAGACAAAATTGTACAAAATCTTTATCAAATTGTAAAAATGTAAACAAATTCCTTGTTTCACACAAGTTAACAGCATCATAATCAATGTAATCCAATGTGCTACAGGTCTGGTTCGGAATGTAGTGATCCAACTGCAGTACCATTAGAGAGGTGTGGGAGCAAATCTGCTTCACTTTATGAAATTTTAAGTAAATGGAATATTTCGTTGGATCTGGGTTTTCAATGGTCCAGAAGCAGCCAGACAAGGCTTTAGGGAATATGTCTTGTAGGGAGAATGATCTGTACAGAACTCCAGAAACCAAGGTGGAACATACGTTCTCACTGACATCAAACCCCAAAGTGAGCAGAACAAGGGACAACAACACAGATAATATCAGGCGATGAGCAGTGTTCATCCTATGTCATATGTCCTGAAATGAAAAGGAATGAAAATAAAGTTATGATACAATTGTAACATAATTTAGATTTTTTTGCATTGCACAACATAATACTACATAAATGAGTGCGACCATGTGACAAATCAGACCTGCTGTTCTCAACACTAATTCTTAAAAAATAAAATTCTGACATTGTCTCAGAGTCAATACCACGCCTCAGTGCAAATCATTTTACTACCTTTTTCCAGCAGCACTGCAGACACCTGCAAGAGACTGGTTACAAACTTCAAATCTGAAAATGCCAGGTAAACCAAAATTATAAGGAGTCAAGACAGCATACAAAACGAGAAACTATTCCCGTTGACAGAAGGCTCGAGAACCAGACGACAGCAATTTAAGATGACTGGCAAAAGAACCAATGGCAACATAAGGAAAAACTTTTTCACGTAGAGTGGTTAGGAATGGAATGCATTACCTAAGAATGTGATAGAAGCAGATACAATTTGGGCTTTCAAAAGGACTTGGATCAGTTCAGGAAGAGAAAATATCTGTAGGGCTATGAGACACCTGAGTTTCACTTGCAGAGAGCCACTCGAGAGATGACAGGCTGTAAACCCTCTTTCTGTATAATTATTCTACGATTGGATGTAACGCAAGAACATATCATTCTCCCCGATTTCAGTGGGCCACAATATAAAACACCTTTAAAGAGTCTTGAATACTTCTGGAAAGTAGTGTTAGATCTGGAAAGATTAGCTCAAATAGACAAAAATAATCTTCTCTCCCTGAACATATCACTTTCAGAGCTGGTATCTAACAAGCAAGTTAGAACCTCAAAGAGTGAAGCTGCATTCTGTCACAAATAACAGAGTTGCATTCTCAGCACAGGCAATGTCATTAGCCACCATAACCCATGCAAATGATATCATAATAACCATGTTGCATGTTTATAAATAAATGAAAAGTTAGCATTTGAAGCACCACAAATAATTTATGAGCAAAGCTGCTGTGTATCTTCATATCTTGATGGAGAAATCACTACTTTCAAATTCAACCAGGGCAATGAAATAAGTGGGGTGAACGGAGGTCATTGGAAATTATTACAATTATTGATTCATTACAATGCAAAGAGTATGATGATAAGGACACAGGGCATGCATCATAGAAAGAGGCCGTTTGGCTCAACCAGTCAGTGCCAGCCTTTATGGTCCACTTGAGTTCCTGGCTATTTTTCCTCACCTAAGTCTACTATCATAACACTCTATTCTCTTTCCCTTCGAATGCTTGCCTAGTTTCCCTTAAATGTACCTATGCTTTTTGTTTCCAACACACAGGTAGCAAATTCCATATTTTCTGGATAAAAAAGTTTCTTGTGAATTCTGAATTGAGTACGAGTATGAAATAAGCCTCTAGACTGAGCCTCGACAAGAGGTGTCAAAGTAGATAACAGCAAGCTAGGGATGAAACAAAGGAAAACATTGTTTTGAAACTAAGATTCAGCCACAATCAATAATGATACAACATCGTTCTGCTGTATGATGTGTTCCAGAACGTAAATTAAAACTTAAAAACAAAGTTGTTGCTGTTGTGAGGAAAAAAATTGAACAAAACTCATGCTGAATGTGGGAAGATGAAAGACAAAAATTTTTTTTTAAATTATGAACTGACTAAAACAGAGTATTTGGACCTTTTTACCTGATAATCAATATAACTCTTATGAAACTCTTAAAGCAGCTAAGGAGGATTTTACCCGGCAAAAGATCAAACTGCTTGCACAAAGGGGGCAGTGATAAACCAGCATCTGCTGGAAAAGAATACTGAGGGTGGGATTTTCCAGCCAAGCTTGCCCCAAGACCGGAGAATCCCACCCGAGGTCAACGCAACTTTGCACGATCCGCCCCTGCCCACTACAATTCCCGTGGCAGACGGGATGGGAAAATTGGCCCTGACAGTTTAAATCATGGGAACTAAATTAAAGACCAAATTATTCCTGCATTTAAACAGGACTTTGACAGTTTGGATGCTTGGCTGGTTGAAACTTTCTTTACAGACTTGGACATGAAATAAAACTACAGTCAGGAAAGAGAATAGGGCTCAAGAGTGAAAACCTGAATAGCGCAGTTCAAAGAATGTGTTGAAAGATCAACAACCTAATAACGATGTAGGACGTCATTTTCCCAGCCCGTTGCACTGCTTGCTTAGCGTAGCGGACCAGCAAATGTCAGCGAGAGGGAAAAACGGGATTTGTGACCAGCGTCCGGCCAGTCACAATCTTCCCGGTCCATTTTGTACAATGTACTCAGCCTCACGCTGTTCCCAGTGCGAAGCTGATACCGTATGCAGACGGGGCACTGCATCTCTTTAGCGAGCCTGGGACTCAATTGTCTGGGACCGCTAAAGTTTCTGTCCCTGCCAGTGGAGGTCCACACCCCTGGGGGATCACGTATGGTCCTCATCAACAGGGCCAAGTGTGATGGCCCTGTTGGTGGGACCAGAGGCCATTGAGGCCCCACCAGGATGTCAGGAGCAGGGTTCCCCTTGGGCAGTGCCAGCTTGGCACTACCAGCCTGGTACACTGGCCATGCCTACTGGGCACCCTGGCAGTGTCCATCGGACACCCTGGCACAGCCAGCCTGGCAGTGTCAGCTTGGCATACTGACAGTGCCCAGTCGGCACTGGGCAGTGCCAGGGGTGCAGGGCTTGAGGAGGCAGTGCCTGAGAGGACTGAGCCAGACCAAAGGACGGAGAGAGGAAGGAGAGGGAATGGGGAGAACTCTGCATGAGGGGTAGGGGTTGATGGTGTGGTTGGGGCTCGGACGCCGGGTCTGGCCATGAGGAGGCTGCTCGGGAGTCGGGGCCGGAGAGGGGGGGGGGGGGGGAGCAGTCAGAGCCGCCAATGTTGTGGAGGGTGTCAGGGCCGGCAATCAGGAGGCCAGCCATCGTGAGGCTAGCCATTGGGAGGGCACTTGTCAACTGATCTCCCAATATACTGGGAGATTGGCACATGCACCCTTGCCCACTCAGCACTCTTGATGCCAGCCTCTCGGGTAGGATTGGGCTTCGCCCACTCCCACCACCAACACCAGTCCTTGACGGACTCTGTGACACATAGAGTGCCGTAAGTTCATTTAACATAGCTCATCCAAAAATCAGGCAGGAAAAGCTCCTGTATTCCAGTCCATTGGGCACTTCGGCACTTAGATTTTTTGTGGGAAAATAGCACCCATTTAAAGAAGGTTTAAAGATTTAAAAGAAGAACAAAAGGAATTACTGAATCCAGAGAATAAAAAGATTTATGACAGAGCATTTCTTTTGGTCTACAATTTATTCCAGGAGGTACCTGAAACCCCAAGGAATTATCAAAAAACAGCAATGCTGTTCAAAGGAAACCAAACCAATATACAGATTTCTAAACCAGGGCATGGAAAAGTTGTCAAAACTATGCAAAATAAGAAAAGAGTTTTGCTACAATGAGTGGCAGAAAGCAAAGCCACCAGCAGTAAAGCCAACTCTCATTTGCAAGAAAGTTACAATTCCAAGAACTCATACAAACTGAACTTTAAATCCTAATTGTCACATGAGATTCGGTGTGATGGGGTAAGCCTTATAATGTAAGACAGACTGTTTAAGGGTGGAATGTGAAAAAGGGGGAAAAGAATATTAAGTATACTGCACAGAGTAAGTTAGATTTTAAGTTAGAGTAAGTTATATTTGAAAGTGCTCAGATTTTTGGGGGAGGGTGTTACGAGTGTGAGGTTCTATAAGATGGTTATATTTTAAACAGTCTCTTTTAATTCAAGATAAGATGGAACATGTGACCACCTACTGGTTCTGCCCAGCAGTATGTTAATGTGACCTGGTTGCCATGGGACTGGCGGTCCAAGTGAAGTCAAATCCTCAATTTAACAACTGAGCACAAAGGCAGAAGTGGTTGTCCTGACTTTGTGTATATTTACAGACTCTCATATTTATTGGCTCAAAAAATCTGAACAAAGGAAAGAGAGAGAGAAAAAATCATCAAAGTGGGCCTTGCTGCTGGAAGTCAGTTCACTGTCAGAACTACATAAAAGTGTGACAATGCTGTGCCTTTAAGAAATGTATTTTAATCATATTTTTCTGCAAGATGTTTCTAGTGGTCCCTGGCATTTTGTTGGAGCCATTTTGTCTGCAGCCGGTATCAGTACTGAAGCAGTATAATGGATGCGGTCACGAGGTCGGGCATAGCTACACTGTTGACCTCTAACAGGATTCAAGCTGCCAAAAGGAGAAGGATGTCACACTGAAGCAATGCTTCCACTATCTGGGTCATTCATGACAAACTTTGTAGTAAAGTCTTGCGCAAGTATTCAAATTTTAGACCATATGCTGCAGGTTCCATAACTTTGTCATCACAATGGACTGGTCCTTACCACCAACATTTTTTTAAAATTTGTTATGAGACATGAACTTCATTGGCAAGGACAGCATTTATTACCCATCACTAATTGTGAAGCTTGTGATGAGCCTCCCCTATGGACCACAATCCATGAGCTGTAGATACAGCAAGAATGCTGTTGAGTAGGAAGCTCCAGCACTTTGACCCACTGACAGTGAAGAAATGACAATATGGTTCCAAGTCAGGATGCTGTGCAGCTTGCAGAGGAACTCTTAAGCGGGTGATCACATGTGCTTCCTGACCTTGTTCTTCTAGACGGCAGAGGTGCAGATTTGGAAGGTTTTGCCAAAGGAACCTTCGCAAGTTGCTGCTGTGTATCTTGCAGATGACACACAGGCATCCAAGGTGTAGTTGTGCTACTGGATGGGTGCCAATCAATCATACTACTTCAGCCTGGATGACAATATTATCCTGGCTTGGCTTGGATGTTGCTGGAGCTGCAGATATCCAGGAAAATGGAGAGTATTTAATCACACTCCTTTGACTTGAAGGTAATGGACAGAGTTTGGGGAGTCAAGTGTTGAGTTACTCATCACAGAATTCTCAGACTCTGATCGACTCTTCTTGCTGCAGTGCATAAGTAGCTAGTCAAGTTATGTTTCTGATCAATGGTAACCTCCAGGTTGATGGTGGGGTATTCAGAAATGGTAATGCCATTCAATGTCAAAGGGAGGCAGATGCTCATTGCCTCGCACTTATGGGGCATGAATGTCACTTCCCACTTATCCACTCGAGTGTGCATGTTGACCAGGTCTTGCTGCAAGCATGCAGGGATTATTTCATTACCTGAGGAGTCATGAATGGAACCAAACACTGTGCAATCATCAGTGAACATTCTCATTTGATAGCAAGAGCAGACACTCTCATCTCATGTCTGGAATTCAGCTGGTTTTTCCATAGAATTATTGTGTGGTCACATTCATGCCACAAGAGTAACCTAACTAGTCCAGCTCTGTCACCATTTCCTCATAGTTCTGCAAATATTTTAATGTAAAGTCACACCCTCTGCCATCTTGTGTGGTCCATATGTGGACTAACAGTAATGGTAGAGTGAGGGATATGTCTGGCCATGTAATTAGACAGTGAAGGAATACAATTCTGCTAATGATGATTGCCTGAAGTATTTAATGTTGCCCATTTTTAAGCTGCTGGATCTATTCTGAATCTATTCCACTTCGTACAGAGCTAATGCCACTCAACATGACGGATGGTGTTCGAAGTGCAAATCCAGGTCTTCATCTCAATACTGTGTGCTGGTCACGCCTTCCACTAATGTCCTGGGTGCATCTGTGACAGCAAGGCTGGTTTAGGCAAGGGAAGAAGGTTTTCAGCACTTATCGTAGGCCCAGTCTGATAAATATGTCCTTTAGGCACTGCTTAAGTCTGTAGTGGCACCATATAGCCACTCATAGTGATGGACATTGAAGTGGCGAAAACAAAGTATATTCTATGGCCGTATTACCCTCTGAACTTTCCTGATTTGATTTATTATTGCTACATGTAAAGTTTTTTAAAATTTATTAGTGGCACAAGTAGGCTTACATTAACACTGCACTGCAGTTACTGGTGGGAGTTCATCCTGTGGTCAAAATGAAGGAACCTGCAGAAATTTAAGGTCTCTGGAAAATTCATCCCGGCGTGATTGGGAGAATGAATCACCGGAGTGGCCCTTGCTGCTGAAAGTCAGTTCACTGTCAGAACCACATAAAAGTGTGACAATGCTGTGCCTTTAAGAAATGTATTTTAATCATATTTTTCTGCAAGATGTTTCTAGCGGTCCCTGGCATTTTGTTGGAGCCATTTTGTCTGCAGCTGGTATTTTTTATCAGTACTGAAGCAGTATAATGGATGCAGTCACGAGGTTGGGCATAGCTGCACTGTTGACCTATAACAGGATTCAAGCTGCCAAAAGGAGAAGGATGTCACACTGAAGCAATGCTTCCACTATCTGGGTCATTCATGACAAGCTTTGTAGTAAAGTCTTGCGCAGGTATCCAAATTTTAGACCAAATGCTACAGGTTCCATAACTTTGCCATCACAATGGACTGGTCCTTACCACCAACATTTTTTAAAAATTTGTTATGAGACATGAACTTCAGTGGCAAGGACAGCATTTATTACCCATCGCTAATTGTGAAGCTTGTGGTGAGCCTCCCCTATGGAAATCCCCTAGTTGCCAAATTCCGGCACCTGTTCGGGTAGACGGAGGGAGAATTTAGCATGGCCAATGCATGTAACCAGCACATCTTTCAGACTTTGGGAGGAAACTGGAGCAACCGGAGGAAACCCATGCAGATACGGGGAGAACGTGCAGACTCCACACAATAGAGACCCAAGCCGGGAATTGAACCCAGGTCCCTGGTGCTGTGAGGCAGCAGTGTTAACCACTATGTCACCGTACCGCCCCTGCCACCGTGCCGCCCTCATTAGGAAACAGTGAAAAGTATTGTTTCTTGCACACAGTACAGACAAAGCATACCGTACAGAGAAGGAAAGGTGAGAATGCAGAATGTAGTGTTATAGTCATAGCTAATGCAGGGTAGGTCCATCCAAAAGTTTGATGGCAGCAGCGAAGAAGCTGTTCGTGAGTCAGTTGGTACGTGTTCTTAGACTTTCGTAGCTTTTTCCCGGCGGAAGAAGGTGGAAGAATGTATGTCCGGGATGCGTGGGGTCCTTGATTATGCTGGCTGCTTTTTCGAGGGAGCAGGAAATGTAGACAGAGTCAATGGATGGGAAGCTGGTTTGAGTGATGGACTGGGCTTCATTCTCGACCGTTTATAGTTTTTTGCGGTCTTGGACAGAGCAGGAGCCATACCAAGCTGTGATATAACCAGCTTTCTATGGTGCATCTGTAAAAGTTCATGAGAGTCATAGTGGATATGCCAAATGTCCTTAGCCTCCTGAGAAAGGAGAGGTATTGGTGAACTTTCTTAACTATAGTGTCGGCATGGAGGGACCAGGACAGGTTATTGGTAATCTGGACACCTAGAAACTTGAAGCTCTCGACCCTTTCTACTTCGTCCCCATTGATGTAGACAGGGGCATGTTCTCATTTACGCTTCCTGAAGTCAATGACAATCTCCTTCGTTTTGTTGACATTGAGAGATTTTTGTCATCGCACCAGGTTCTCTATCTCTTTCCTGTACTTTCTGCATGAGATCCGACCCACTATGGTGGTGTCATCAGCAAACTTGAAAATTGAGTTGGAGGGAATTTGGCCACACAGTCATAGGTGTATAAGGAATGTAATAAGGAGCTGAGGACACAGCCATTTGGGGCACCGGTATTAGGAATGATTGTGGAGCAGATGTTATTACCTATCCTTACTGATTGCGGTCTGTGGGTTAGGAAGTCTAGGATCCAGTCGCAGAGGGAGGAGCTGAGCCCCAGACCATGGAGTTTGGAGATGAATTTTGTAGTAATAATAGTGCTGGAGGCTGAGCTGTAGTCAATAAATAGGAGTCTGACATAGGTGTCTTCATGGTCTAGGTGTTCCAGGTTGTGTGTAGGGCCAGGGAGATGGCATCTGCTATGGACCTATTGTGGCAGTAGGCAAACTGTAGTGGATCCAAGCCGGAATTCATTCGGCCATGACTCGCCTTTCGAAGCACTTCATAATGATGGGTGTCAGGGCCACCGAACGATAGTTATTAAGGCACGCTGCCTGGCTTTTCTTTGGTACCGGGATGATGGTTGTATTCTTGAAGCAGATAGGGACCTCAGATTGGTGCAAAGAGAGGTTAAAGATGTCTGCAAATACCCCCGCAAGCAGGTCCGTGAGGATCATCTGATGAAGGAGCAATGCTCCGAAAGGTTGTTGCCTGACTAATCTGTGAGACATTTCTCCCAACTTTGCCACGCATCACCAGCTGTTAGTGACAGGGGCTTTGCAGAGATGATTGGGCATGGTTTGCCTTTTCTGTTTTGATGTCTACATCCTACTTGATTCTTATTCAATTTTTTTATAGCAGTTTGATCCAAGTAAGTGGCTTTCTAGGCCATTTCAGAGGGGAGTTAAGAGTCATCCATGCTTCAGTGGCTCCTGATTCACATGTAGGCCAGACTTGGAAAAGGCCATAGCATAACGGTATTGTCACTGCACTAGTAATCCTAATTCAAATCTCACCACGCAGATGGTGAAATTTGAATTCAATAAAAAAATCTGGAATTACAAGTCTACTGGTGGTCATGAAACCGATTGTCGTAAAAACCTATCTTGTTCACTAATGTCCTTTAGGGAAGGAAATCTGCCACCCCCTCAGCTGGTCTGGCCTACATGTGACTGCAGACCCATAGCAATTCGACAATGCCTTCTAAAATGGCCTAGCAAGTAACTCAGTTCAAAGACAGTTAGGGTGGGCAATAAATGCTAGCCCAGCCAGTGACACCCACATCACTGGAACAAATTTAAAAAACTACTTCCAAAAAAAGCATTAGGAAACCACTTGAATTTTTATAACAACTCAGTTAATTGCACGGTCATCAATGGAACTAGCTTTTTATTCCAGATTTATTTATTTTATTTAATTTGAACTCCTCAGCTGCTGTGTTCATGCCTCTGGAACATTTGCCCAGAACTCCACATTATTATCCAGTAACATGATCTACATGATCTGTGCAAAGATGGAGCTGGGCACCTCCAAGTTCTTTGAGCTACCTAACAGAGTGCTTATTTCATCTACAAATTTCCAGCTTATCATCCTCAAGTGCATCCTATGTTTCTATTATCATACTATACAAGGCATTACCACTCTTCCATCTCTCTCGATATCTCACTGACTCAGTTTTGCCAGATGATTCCATGCCATCCAATGGTCAGCCACTGACTGCTCTTCAAACAATTACATTTCACTCATTAAATCCTCGGTCTGTTTCTTACAATATTTGCTTTCAAAGTCTGGATTTGCTCTTCCACATTGTGCATCACATCAGTCATGTTGTTCAGATTGGATCAAAGTTTAAGAATTTCATTGCTCTTTTCACAAGGAAATTCCCACACCTCATCAGTTTTGGTTAATTCTGCATTCAACTAACTTTTCTGAGCTTTTATAGAGTCTTTGAATACTTGAAGTTCATCAGGTTCTAATTTTTAATTCGCAAACTCATTTTCCATATGTAAAAGTTGGTTCTCTGATTCAGTGAACAGCTTTTCCTTAGCAGAGCTTAATTCCTCTGTGCTATCATTCAAGCTCAAGTTCTTTCATTTTACTTCTGCTAATTATTTCTGAGAGTCTTCAAACTCCATTCTGAGAACATCACTCTTTCTCTTGCAACTTTGTCTTAACATTCTAGTTTCTTGATTTCATTGTGGCCTTGTCATTTTTTAACAAATTAATGATTCTCACTATATTTGAGGCATTTAGTATTATTCCTTCCAGATGACCGATCGTCACCTTCAGATTTACATTTTCCAAACTTCTGTCTGTCCTTGTCTGCAGAACTTTGTCCTTGCCTTTCATTTTGGTTTCACTGTTGGCCAGGTCTGTCTCCAGCAAAGTCTTAACTTGTATCAGTTTCATAGTCATGCTATTCATGGCATTATTACCTGCTTGCAGCTTGGATATTGGCGCCCTCAGCCTGGGATCTCCTTGTCCCCTCGATGGTTGATAGGGAGGTGGGGGGGTTCCCAGACCTTTTTTAAGATCTGCGCTCTCCACAATTTGGAATTTAAAATATTAAGCAAAGATTTTTAATAGCAAACAAAAAGTGGTTGAGGATTCATCTATACCTGGTCTCATGATTATTTTATTTGCAAATACACTAAACAAGTGTACAACATTTTAACTTGTACTTTTCCTGATTTCTTGCTTAATCCTAATGTACTCCTTTACATAAATTGGCCCAGTCATGTTACTTTGCTATCCATGATTGTTTTGGGGTTCAACTTTAAGTGGGGAATATGGCTTTATTTATTTTTCTCTCTCCTTAGCCTTTTCTTTTGTGCTCCTTGTTCTTCCCATCCTTGTTGGGTTTGAACATACCACCACTGCAATCATGGGCCCGACTCGTCAAACAATTGATTCACCAGGAAATCCTCAAACAAACCTTTTGGGCTCGATACTTGGGGTTTTTAAGGTTAGAGAATGTAATTCAAGGACTTTCAACCCTCACATCTGCAATGGAGCTTCTTTTTGGGTAATCTCCAACTGCCTTCAATTTGGGTGCACTTCTCAAAGGCCAGAACGCAAGTTTCTTTAATTTTTCATGCTTTCGGGATTTTGTGGTCAATGCTTCACTGCCACCATGTCACAAGGCTGTTTGGTATCTCACTAAGAGGATGGTTGAACATACTGTTTAATAATAACACAGCTATACACATCTCTAAGGTACAGTCCTGCATGGGTGCTGTCTCCATCCAGATTCTTGCACATACTGTTGAAGTGGAAATTCTCCGGCTTCCTAATTGTGAAAGATAGACTTGTTTCGTCAATATAACAAACATTTAATTACTAATAACTGCTTGCAGTATATGGCTGAAACTTGGGGTCAGAGAGCAGTTGGTTCAACTGCTGATTCTTCCACAAGTCCACAATTACACAGAGAAACAGTTCAGTATTTATACATAATCATTATCAGTTTTCGTGACCAGAGCAAATTCAGGAATTCGATCAGTAATAGAATCATAAGCAAATATCATTAATCATGTTTTAACTTGCTGACCTCCTAGAACTCTTTGTCTATTTATTCATACCCTTATCTTGTCCTTTGATGGAACAGAAGAAGGTCGGTGACTCCTTCCTCCCTGACCTTATCTTGTTTTATTTACTCATACAGTCTTATTAACTCTTACAGGGGTCTGGCATTTTGAAATAGCTTTGGTTAGCCGTTCTTTATATTGTAACAAATAGTTGACCAATATTCCCATCACGCCCTTACTTAGTTCGTATAACTTCACAATACTGTCTGCTATCACATGACTTTCTAATCATACCATGGAAAATACTGTTTCCCCAGTCCCACATTAACCCTTGGTATGCCCGAATCATAGAGAAATCATCATAGAAACCCTACAGTGCAGAAGGAGGCCATTCAGCCCATCGAGTCTGCACCGACCACAATCCCACCCAGGCCCAGGCCCTACCCCCACATATTTTACCCGCTAATCCCTCTAACCTACACATCTCAGGACTCTAAGGGCAATTTTTAACCTGGCCAATCAACCTACCTCGCACATCATTGGACTGTGGGAGGAAACCGGAGCACCCGGAGGAAACCCACGCAGACACGAGGAGAATGTGCAAACTCCACACAGACAGTGACCCAAGCCAGGAATCGAACCCAGGTCCCTGGAGCTGTGAAGCAGCAGTGCTAACCACTGTGCTACCGTGCCGCCATATAAATACCCTTATATTTCAGTCTCCTGCTCCAGGACTGGTCTGAATTTTTCAAGAGTTTTCAAGAGAGGAGGGCACCTGTACAAGAAGGACGGGTCACAACTAAATTGGAAGGGCACGAATATCCTGGCTGGGAGTTTTGCTAGTGCAGTTCGGGTAGGTTTAAACTAATATGGCAGGGGGATGGGGATCAAAAAATTATGTCTCCAAGTGTAGAGGCTGGGGACGAGCTTGGGGCCAGGACAAGGCTGGCAAAGTAGAAGAGCACGCTGGGGGAGGATGATCTCACTGGGCCTGGAGGTCTGGAGTGCATCTACTTCAATGCAAGGAGCGTAGCAGGTAAGACAGACGAACTTAGGGCCTTAATGCTTATGAGGAATTTGGATGTGGTTGCGGTGACAGAGACTTGGTTGAAAGAGGGACAGGACTGGCAGCTGAATATTCCGGGGTACAAGTGTTTTAGGCGAGACAGAGGAGGGGCCAAAAGAGGTGGGGGAGTAGCAGTATTAGTTAGGGAGCATATTACAGCGGTGCAGAGGGAGGACAATTCAGAGGGGTCATGTAACGAGTCACTGTGGGTGTAGCTCAGAAACAGGAAGGGCGCAGTCACTATGTTGGGGGTGTACTACAGGCCCCCCAACAGCCCAAGGGAAGTGGAAGAACGGATATGTCAGGAGATAATGGATAGGTGCAGGAAAAATAGGGCTGTTGTAGTGGGAGACTTCAATTTCCCTGATATAGACTGGAAATCGCGTAGGGCTGGGAGTCTGAATGGGGAGGAATTTGTAAAATGCGTACAGGAAGATTCTTTGGAACAATATGTAGATAGCCCAACTAGAGAGGGGGCTATACTGGACCTAGTACTGGGGAATGAGCCCGGTCAGGTCTTCAAAGTTTCGGTAGGGGAACATGTGGCAAATAGTGACCACAATTCTGTTAGCTTTAGGATAGTGATGGAAAAGGATGAGTGGTGTCCCAAGGGTAAGGTGTTGGATTGGGGGAAGGCTAACTTTAGTGGGATTAGGCAGAATTTGGCAGCTGTTGATTGGGAGAGGCTGTTTGAGGGTAAATCCACATCTGGCATGTGGGAGTCTTTTAAGGAACAGTTGTTAGGGCTGCAGGATAGGCATGTGCCTGTAAAAAAGGATAGGAAGGGTAGGATTCGAGAACCGTGGATAACCAGGGAAATTGAGGGATTGGTCAAAAAGAAAAGAGAGGCGTACGTTAGGTCCAGGCAGCTAAAAACGGAGGGAGCTCTGGAGGAATACAAAGAAAGTAGGAAATAACGCAAACGAGGAATTAGAAGGGCAAAAAGGGATCACGAAATGTCCTTGGCAGACAGGATTAAGGAGAATCCCAAGGCATTTTATTCATACGTTAGGAACAAAAGGGTTGTCAGGGAAAAAAATCAGACCTCTCAGGGACAAAAGTGGAGAATTATGCTTAGAGCCCAAAGAAGTAGGAGAGATCCTAAATGAATACTTAGCGTCAGTATTCACAAAGGAGAGGGATGTGTTGACTGGGAGTGTCTCGGAGGGGAGTGTTGACCCGTTAGAGAAAATCTCCATTACAAGGGAGGAAGTGTTAGGTTTCTTAGGGAATATAAAGTCTGACAAATCCCCAGGGCCTGATGGAATCTATCCAAGGCTGCTCAGGGAGACAAGAGATGAAATCGCTAGGCCTATGACGCAAATCTGTGTCTCGTCACTGGACACAGGTGAGGTCCCAGAGGATTGGAGGATAGCTAATGTGGTCCCGTTATTTAAGAAGGGTAGGAAGAATAACCAGGGAAATTATAGGCCGGTGAGCTTGACGTCCGTGGTAGGGAAGTTGTTGGAGAGGATTCTTAGAGATAGGATGTATGCGCATTTAGAAAGGAATAAACTCATTAACAATAGTCAGCATGGTTTTGTGAGAGGGAGGTCATGCCTCACTAACCTGGTGGAGTTTTTTGAAGAAGTGACTGGAATGGTTGACGTGGATGTCGTCTAAATGGACTTTATTAAAGCATTTGACAAAGTCCCTCATGGTAGGTTGGTGCAAAAGGTTGGATCTCATGGGATAAAGGGGGAGGTGGCTAGATGGGTGGAGAACTGGCTTGGTCACAGAAGACAGAGGGTGGTAGTGGAAGGGTCTTTTTCTGGCTGGATGCCTGTGACTAGTGGTGTTCCGCAGGGCTCTGTATTGGGACCTCTGCTGTTTGTGATTTATATAAACGATCTGGAAGAAGGTGTAACTGGGGTGATCAGTAAGTTTGCAGACGACACAAAAATGGCTGGACTTGCAGATAGTGAGGAACATTGTCAGAGGCTACAGAAGGATATAGATAGGCTGGAAATTTGGGCAAAGAAATGGCAGATGGAGTTCGATCCAGATAAATGCAAAGTGATGCATTTTGGTAGAATTAACGTAGGGGGGAACTATACGATAAATGGCAGAACCATAAAAGGGTGTAGATACGCAGAGAAACCTGGGTGTGCAAGTCCACAGATCTTTGAAGGTGACGTCACAGGTGGAGAAGGTAGTGAATAAGGCATATGGCATGCTTGCCTTTATAGGACGGGGCATACAGTATAAAAGTTGGGGTCTGATGTTGCAGTTGTATAGAACGTTGGTTCGGCCGCATTTGGAATACTGCGCCCAGTTCTGGTCGCCACACTACCAAAAGGACGTGGAGGCTTTAGAGAGAGTGCAGAGGAGGTTTACCAGGATGTTGCCTGATATGGAAGGGCTTAGTTATGAGGAGAGAGTGGGTAAACTGGGGTTGTTCTCACTGGAAAGACGGAGGATGAGGGGTGACCTAATAGAGGTGTATAAAATTATGAAAGGCATAGATAGGGTGAACGCTGGGAAGCTTTTTCCCAGGTCGGTGGTGACGTTCACGAGGGGTCATAGGTTCAAGGTGAGGGAAGGAGGTTTAACACGGATATCAGAAAGACGTATTTTACAAAGAGGGTGGTGGGGGCCTGGAATGCGCTGCCGGGCAAGGTGGCGGAGGCGGACACACTGGGAATGTTTAAGACTTATCTAGATAGCCACATGAACGGAGTGGGACTGGAGGGATACAAAGAATGGTCTAGTTTGGACAAGGGAGCGGTGTGGGCTTGGAGGGCCGAATGGCCTGTTCCTGTGCTGTATTGTTCTTTGTTCTTTTAATTCACCAAGAATCTAAAGCCCTCATTTAAGACACACTTTGATCTTCCCTACCTTTCTATTTCTATTCTTGCAGTCAGATGGTACTGGGAGTATTCCAGATAATTGCACCTTTATGATCCTAATTTATTACCATCTCCCTAGCTCCTGAAAGTTTGATGATAGAACCTAAATTCATGCCCTCTCTATGTCATTGGTACCAACATGCACCATAATATCTGGTTTGTTTCCTTATCCTTGTAGAATATCCCACATGTTCTCTTTGATGTTCTTTACCCTGAAACCAGGACTTCTTGTGGGACTCAAAATAACAGTTACAGAGACATCTTCCTGTTCCCCCTAACTGTGGAATCTCTTATAATTACTGCATCTCGGCGGCACAGTGGCTCAGTGGTTAGCACTGCTGCTTCACAGTGCCAGGGTCCCAGCTTGGGTCACTATGCGGAGTCTGCATATTCTTGGAGTCTGCTATTCAGGAGACCTGGGATCGGGGCAGGCAGGAGCAGTTGGGGAAGACATTAGGAGGCCGGTGATGGGGGGGCCAGTGCACATGCACCAATCCCTCTACTGACAAATTGGTGCATGCACAGCGCACGAGATTAGGCCCTGCCTCCCTTACCAACAGGAATCCCTGGCAGACTCTGTGAAGCACAGAACTGTGAAGCACAGAACTCTGTGAAGCACAGAGTGCCAGAAATTCGTTCAACTATGTGCACCAAAAAAACGGGTGGAAGTAGCTCCCATTTTTCTGCCCATTGAGCACTTAGTTTCTTCTTAGGAAAATCATCCCCCCCCATATCTTTTAGGAGTAAAACTCTTATCTTGGATATAGTCATCTTTAAATCTAGGATTTTAGTTTGAAAGGCTCGCAGACAAAGCCAGGGTATTTACAAATCAACACGTTTATTTACTGGGGAAGTGTTGAAAACTAAACAATGAGCTTTTTGATGGAGACAATATGTCTACAGCTCGCAATAAGGAGTTTAAATTATTCATGCAGTTTCCAAGAACAAAGGGAAGGTTTGGGAATTGAAGATAATTAGTTTAAATTTCTGTCTGGATTACACCAGGTATACCACATTGCTTTGGAAATAGGTTGTCCAGTGAGTTACCCTGTTGTTTTGGGTTGTCTATGTTGTCTTAGAAAGTAAGAAGTTTAACAACACCAGGTTAAAGTCCAACAGGTTTATTCAAACAAAACAATGTGAGTGGAGAGAGCATCAAGACAGGCTAAAAAGATGTGTATTGTCTCCAGACAAGACAGCCAGTGAAACTCTGCAGGTCCACGCAACTGTGGGAGTTACAAATAGTGTGACATGAACCCAATATCCCGGTTGAGGCCGTCCTCGTGTGTGCGGAACTTGGCTATCAGTTTCTGCGCAGCGACTCTGCGCTGTCGTGTGTCGCGAAGGCCGCCTTGGAGAACGCTTACCCAAGGCGTTCTCCAAGGCGGCCTTCGCGACACACGACAGCGCAGAGTCGCTGAGCAGAAACTGATAGCCAAGTTCCGCACACATCCGGACGGCCTCAACCGGGATATTGGGTTCATGTCACACTATTTGTAATCCCCACAGCCTGCCTGGACCTGCAGAGTTTCACTGGCTGTCCTGTCTGGAGACAATACACATCTCTTTAGCCTGTCTTGATGCTCTCTCCACCCACATTGTTTGTATCTTAAAGACTTGATTAGCTGTAAGTATTCACATTCCAACCATTATTCATGTAAATTGAGTTTGTGTCTTTATATGCTCTGTTTGTGAACAGAATTCCCACTCACCTGAAGAAGGGGCTCCGAAAGCTTGTGTGGCTTTTGCTACCAAATAAACCTGTTGGACTTTAACCTGGTGTTGTTAAACTTCTTACTGTGTTTACCCCAGTCCAACGCCGGCATCTCCACATCATTCTTAGAAAGTGTCAGCTCATATTTGAAAGCCACTGGAGTCAAAAGAGACTGCCAGCAGCTGGTGCTTTGAAGCAGCTGGAGGAAATAGCAGAGGACTATCAGGAGCTACGGGTTCTTCACGATTTGAACGAAACAAAAATGCAGCCAGACCTATGCCTGAACTGGGAAATCCACAATCATGAGGTGTTGAAGGAGAGTTGAGAAGTTCACCTGAGAGCTATACATTGGTTTGTTCCCAGAAGTAAATGAGCTCTCAAAATCCTGTAAAGTACAGAGGAACTCTTGGCTGGAAGTAAAAGGAAAACTGGGAACGTTCTGTTGTGATTTTAGTATTTATAGTATAAGTGATTACAAAATATAGCATTATTTAATTATGGGGCGATTCTTCAGGGCCACCAACCCGTCTGGATTCATGATGGCCTGTTGAATCGGACGAGAGGGCCAAATTGGGATTCTTGTCAGGTATCAAACCCGTTGCAAGTCCCCCGGCTCGCTGTGCCTGGCCCGATCAGAGCGGGCAAGAACCTGATCACAACTGATTTAAATCGGGCGGCATGGTAGCACAGCGGTTAGCACTGCTGCTTCACAGCTCCAGGGACCTGGGTTCGATTCCCGGCTTGGGCCACTGTCTGTGTGGAGTTTGCACATTCTCCTCGTGTCTGCATGGGTTTCCTCCGGGTGCTCCGGTTTCCTCCCACAGTCCAAAGATGTGCAGGTTAGGTTGATTGGCTATGCTATAATTGCCCCTTAGTGTCCTGGGATGCGTGGATTAGCAGGTAAAATATGTAGGGATATGGGGGTAGGGCCTGGGTGGGATTGTGGTCGGTGCAGACTCGATGGGCCGACTGGCCTCTTTCTGTACTGTAGGGTTTCTATGATCTTTCTATGATCTAAATACATTTGAATGTCATTACCGGGTTTCAAGCTGGATGCTCTCGCCTCCCAGTATGCTTGCACCTTCCCAGCCAGAACTCCTTCTGGTCCCGACAATCAGGGACCAGGCACCGTGGAGTCCATGGCAGGAGGAAAGGAGGTAAGTACTGCCTCCAACTGTGCCCATGGGTTCCTCTGCCACCGCCAGACTGCATAAGGGAGGGACCATCATGGGACCTGGAGGTCGAGGGGGCTCAGGCTGGAGGGAAGGAGTTGACTTTAGGGCTCTCCTTCAGAGTGGGGCTCCCAGGGCTGAACCTCTGCTTGTCGCTCTGGAAATCTTGGAAATCACTCCTAAGATGATGAATTCAGGTATCTTTCTGCTGAAAATCTTTATTATTGTCTGTATTCTGTAAAACCTTTGAAGTGGCCTTGTCTTATTAAAGCCCATGCCCCCTGAACATCTGGAAACCTTCAAAATGACAGTAACACTTTATTCTACAGTAGGCATTGCCCTTGGTTGATTTTAGATGCCCGGGTGTTACCAGACCTATTTGAAGTGCTTTGAGTGACTGGAGCCATCAGTTCCACCAGGAAGATCCCTTTGTTTTCTCTCATAAATCCGAGCTGCTCTGAAACCTCTTTGAAGTGCTGTGATGGAAAGGCACGTTCAATTTCAATAGGGAGATTCCCCTTTCTTGCTTGAATGAGTCCCAACAGCTTTGAAAGCTCTTAGAACTGCTTTGATTGACACCTTCAGCGCAGATCAAAGAAGTGATTTGATCTGCTCTGAAGCTGTCAAGGCCAAGGTTTGTTTACACAAGGAACTAACTGATGGTCTATTTCCTTCTAAAAGCTTTCTGACTGACAGTTCCAGAACAGAATAATCAGTTCATGCCACATTAAGCCTGAAGTGCTTCTTTTTTCATACCTCTTCTGTTTGAGCAATTTTTTAAACATTTATTTTCAAGTCTCTTGATTCTTCCTCGGAAGCATATATGCTTTCTAATACAACTTTTCTTTCCATTGGCCTGCAAAATTTCTCACTGAACCCATGAGTTTAATATTATGATGTGGAGATGCCGGCGTTGGACTGGGGTAAACACAGTAAGAAGTCTAACAACTCCAGGTTAAAGTCCAACAGATTTGGTAGCAAAAGCCACTAGCTTTCGGAACAGGCTAAATATTTAATATTATGGCCTTTTTCTCTTACTGTGTTTTTTAACGCTGCCCAAGCTTCATGATTGGATAGATTGGGGTTTTATCTTTGAAATGGAGGAGGCTGAGGGAAGATTCAGTTAAAGTACATAAAATAATGAGGGGCCTTGACAGAGTGGAAATGGAAGGACCTACTTGTTAAAGCAGAGGTATCACCAGGGGGCGTAGATTAAAAGTGATAGACTAAAGGATTAAAGGTGACTTGAGAGAAAATTATTTTAACCAGAATGTGCGGAGGGGACAAGGGGCAGTGGAGGGTAAAGGCAAAAAGCTTTTAAAACATGAGGTGCATGGTTATCATTAAAAGTATCATCTACAGCGCAACTGCCAAGTGCTGAAAAATGAATCTCTTTCAGCGGGCAGGCATCTAATGGGCTGAATGGCTGCCTCTTCTGCTATTATTTCTGAGAAATCTATAGCCAATCTCCTCACTTCATCCAATGAGCCCCTCAGAAGGACCATTCATGTGAGTTAAATAAGACATTAAAATAATTTTTGACATTTGAGATGAGAATGCAAAAACTAGTCCATTTAAACATTGGCTCTTAGGGTATTTCATTGATTCACAAGTCTGACTTTTGTTGTAGCTACCTTGGATTTGAAATTGACCCTTAAGTTATGAATGACAATACCCTGGTTCCTATATGTGACAACTGTTAATTACAGCACCAGACTCTTTCTATATGATTTTGCTTTCTCCTCACCAATGCTTGCCTTATTAAGAACAGTTATTAATATTTAAAGGTAATTCATTGTGTTATAATCCAGATCAGAAATTCCTACATTGTTTACTTTGAATTTGGCACGAATAAGCATAAGATGCTTCGCTCCAGGTATGATTCAAGTGACTCACTGGGAAGCTTTTATCAAACAAAGTTTATTTAAGAACACAATTAACATATATTAAGAAAAAAATAACATAACTTTTAGCAATTACAAAAAAGACAACCATGATATTGTACAAGCCTTACTAGCTAAGTATACTGTTCCAAGCTAAACAATTCCCATAAACACTCACCCATTCTAGGCTTCGCACAGAAAGCAAGTATGCTCACGTGATGCTGGATTTTGCAGCTTTGTAACACTTGTTGTGAATCAGTCCTTTGGATGGGGAATTGAAGCACTGAGACTTCCCAGTCTGGAACTTCCAGCACACATCAAGAGACAGAGACACTACTTGCCTCCAGCTTCTAGCTAGCCAGCCACCAACAGCAGAATTTCCAACACCAGGGAGAAAGACAAAAAAGCACTGCTTTCAGCCTGTAGTCCAAACAGCTTCTGCCAAAAAGAAAGTAAAACTCTTGGATTTCTCCTGTGAAACAAAACTATCCAAAGGCATCTGACTTGTCAATCATTCGCATATCAAACCCCAGGCAGCAATTCCAAAAGGGTCATAAAACTTCAGGACATTGCATTAGGCCAAATTAAAAAAAACATTGCTTCAATTATCCTGCTTCAGCAATCATAAAAGATACTAGCACAGACAGCACGGCATCAAAACAAAAATGCCAGGCCTGCTTAAAAAAACTGCAGAGAAACATAATTAAAATACATTTCTTAAATGCACAGTATCATCACAATTGGCACTCTGGAACATTATGCGAACATGATAAGTGCTATTCAAGAATGCAAGTCCTTCTTTCATGGTTTTCTCATCAAATTCGTCATCCAGGATGGAGATGGTGGGCAGCTGGTCAAAAGGAGATATGCAAGGGTTGCTGTTGGGGTAACACACCCTCCCTGTGTGGGGAGTGTTCGCCTTCCAATAATGATCTGAGATTGGTAACTCGTGAGGCATTACATGTGCCAATCTATATCTTTGCTTTATTACACAAAAACTCAAAATCCATGTGCACTGTGCCACATTCCGGTTCCTGTGCTGGGTACAACTTTAGAAATACACCTCATTCTCTTATCATGGGTACATGTGAAAGATGGAATCATTGAGATCTAATTCTATTTGGAAAAACTACAGGTTTGATTCAGTGATATCACATATTTTACATGTACATTGTGTGTAATATCTACATAGTCTTATAATGAACGAACTTTTTGGGGTGCAATTCAATTACAGTTTTCATTGAGTTTTTCTGGGATCTTGCTGCAGTTGAGACTGTTAGAAATAATTACATAGTTATAGACCACAAAGATTGGTTCCATAAAAGGTCTAAGATCAAACGCTTGTTTCATTAATGTGAGACTGTGTCATTCTTCCTTCAGTGAATCTCAAAGAAGGAAGATATGGAACTGTTCTTGAATGTCAACTGAACAGCTGATCGCTGATCCAAGAGCCTCACATACCTAGCGAGTTTGGCCTGACATAAATCATGTGGGGGCAGTTTTTTCACTTTTAAAGTCGTTGGGCATGATCATACCAGCTCATCCACAGGACGATTGGTGAGGTGAGCCGGTAAGATATTGCGAGAGGTGAAAGGTCAGGGCAGGATTTTCTCCGAAAAATTCTAAGCGTCAAATGGGCAAGAAAATGGGAGGTTTTCCCGGCTGTTTTTCCAGTGAGGTAAGTGGTGGTAATTTACGTCACTCTGTGCAATACAGAGGCCGCAATGTGATTCCCGCTGGTAGAGGGAGTAGGCCAGCCTATTCACTCCAGGAAGCTGCCTGCAGACTGCCAGGCATGGTGCCCCAATCTCCCAGTAGACTGTGTACACAGTCTACTGGGAGATCCGACAACCATTCCCCCTCCTCCCCCACAACAGACATCGCCCCACAACCTCCTCCATGGGCCCCCCGCACCTCTATTGCCACCAACATCCCGATGGACCCCTCCTCCGATTGCCACCCCCCACCGACCGCCAGCCTCCTGATCGCCGCCCCCACACCCCTGCTACCGATCGCTGGCAAAAGCCCCTGATCACCGACCCCAACGCCAGATCACCGGTCCCAATCAAACACCTGATGCAGAGTTCACCCATTCTCTCCTCTCCAATGGAACTCCCATCCTGACCCTGCCCCCATCAGCCCCACCCCTCAAGCTCTGCCCTCTTGGGCATTGCCAGTGCGCCAGGCTGATACTGCCTGGCCCTGACCCCGACCACCACCAAGGGGGCTTCAATGGCTCCATTCCCACTGGTTCGGCCATCACATCTGGTCCCTATTTGTGGGGACTATATATGATCCTCGGTGGTGAGGACCTCCACCAACAAGGTTTGGAAGGTAATTGAGCCTGGACTACTGTGTCCCAGGCTCACTAATTATGTCAAAGTTAATAAATACTTAAGTGAGCCTTGTGCCTTTCCCTCAGGGGGGAAAGGGATTGATCGGTAGGAGTGGCAATTCGGGGGTGGGGGAAACTCTGCAGGAGTGGCGATTGTGGAGGGGGGAGAACTCTGCAGGGGTGGCGATCAGGGGTGGGTGGTGCAGTGGGAACTCTGCAGGAGCTGCAATCGGCGGTGGGAAAAGGGTGACAGGAGAACTCCCAGTGCACTGGGAGATTAGGGTGCTTGCATAATACCTTCCCAAGCAGTAGCTGGTTTCACCAGCAAGATTAGGCTGAGCCTCCACCCCTCCCACCAGTGAGAATCACATCTGGATCTTTTTTAACTAAGTGCCAGGCGATTGTGACTGGGAGTTTGCCCAAAGAAAATCGGCACAATTCTCTCCCGTTTTCACATTCATTTGGGGAGAACGTGCAGACTCCACAAAGACAGTAACCCAAGCCAGGAATCGAATCCGGGTCCCTGGCTTTGTGAAGCAGCAGTACTAACCACTATGTGACCGTACCACCTGTAAATACTGTGGCTACAAGAGCAGGTCAGATTCTGGGAATTCTGTGGCAAGTAACTCACTACCCGACTCCCCAAAGCCTTTCCACCATTTAAAAGACGCAAGTCAGAAGTGTGATGGTATACTCCCCATTCACCAGGACAACAACTCCAGCTCCAACACTCAAGAAGCTCAACACCATCCAGGATAATGCAGCCTGCTTGATTAGCATCCCTTAAACAATCATTCTCTCCATCACCAACGCAAAGTGGCAGCAATGTGTGTCTTCTAAAAGTTGCACTGCAACAATTCACAAACACTTCTTCAACAGCATCTTCCAAACCCGCAACCTCTACCACCTTGTAGGACAAGGGAGCAAATGCATGAGAACACCACCACCTGCAAGTTCCCCTCCAAGCAATGCACCATCCTCATGTGAAATTGTATCACCATTCCTTCACTGTTGCTGGGTCCAACTTCTGAAATTGTATTATGATGTACCTATACCACATAGACTGCAATAGTTCAAGAAGGCAGTTTACCAACACTTTCTCAAGGGAAATTAGAGATGGGCAACAAATGCTGTTCTAGCCAGCGAAGTCCACATCCCTGAAAGTATTTTAAAACTCTAGGCTCTAAAACCACCAGCAATCTATAACTTGAAGATGAAATCAAAACACACATCCACAAAAGATGCAGTAGTATGTCCAACCTGAGTAAGAGGTCCTGGAGTGTGCCAATTCCATCAGTATACACTCAATGCTAAGCCAACCAAGTCAGCCCTGATTGTCCACATTCATCAGATAGATGATGACCTTATACCCAAATAACTTCTATACAGTAAATTGGGCACTGGGTCACATCTCAACAACCAGAACAACTGCAAGCAAGAAATTAAGAAGGCAATATTGACACAGACGACTGCAATACAGTTGCCGACAATCATGACCTCTGGAGGCTGACTTTTTGGAAGAGCTTTGGTTTAAAAAGTGGCCCCCTGCATTCTCAAACAAAGAAAATCCCCCAATATCAACATTCTAGGGATTACCATTGACCAGCCACAAAAATACTGTGGCTACAAGTGCAGGTTAGAGACTAGGAATCCTGAGGCAAGTCACTCATCTCCTGACTCGCCTGTGCACAATCTACAAGGCACAAGTCAGAAGTGTGATGGAATACTCTGCATTTGCTTGGACTAGTGCAGCTCCAACAAAAATCAAGAAGCTGAACACCATCCAGGACAAAGCAGCCGACTTGATTGGCACCCCATCCACAAACATTTACTCCATCCATCGCCAACGCACAGGAGCAACAGTGTATGCCATTTACAAGATACAGTGCAGGAATTCATCAAAGCTCCTTAAACAGCAGCTTCCAAACCCACGCCCACTATCATCTAGAAGTCCAAGGGGCAGCAGACACATGGGAACACCACCACCACCAGGGAAATTCCCCTGCAAGCTACTCACAATACTGACTGGGAAATATATCGTTGTTCCTTCACTGTTGCTGGATCAAAATCCTGGAACTACCTTCCTAACAGCACTGTGGATGTACCTACACCAAATGGGCTGCAGAGGTTCAACAGGTTTACAGAAACGTGAGCCTGGCACTTTCACCTCTGAGGGGGGTTTCAGAGGTGAGCACTCAGGCAGCCAGCAGCTTCAACGGGTACACTACTCAGGGGCACTGGAGAGATCTCAGGGGACATGGATAGGTTGATCTCAGGGCTGGAGGTGAGGGTCCCAGAATTGCCATTTCGGGAGAGGAGTCAGGAGGAGTCACATGCAAACCTTATCTACCCTTCAGGTCAGGGTGTCCCTTGCTTTAAAGAGGATCTGAAGGCTAGTATGCAGGCAGTGCTTCCCGTGTCCTCCTTCCTAGGTTTCTGTCCATATTGCAGTTGAGGGAATGCCCTTCCTTAGTGGGGGCTGGCAAGTGGGTAGAAGGGACATAGCACTGCCATTCTCACACTCCACATGGATGAGGTGCCAGGTGAGCATGGTAGTTTTCTCCAAGCTTGGTAGCATGAACAGATATGATGAAGGTTCTGTGGGTGAACACAGTGGAATTTATTGACAAACATTCAGAACAAAACAGTGACCTTTCTTCAATATTGCCTATATTCACCCATGTCCATGGTCTCTTAACCTTCCTCACTCTGCCACAATGTCTAGGTGTCACCCCAGGATTCGCAGCTGAGGTTGAGGTGGCCTGCTGACTTCCACGCCCTTTTCCCTGAGATGACTTTGGTGGTGTCCTTTCTGAACTGGGACTTTGAGGGTCCAGGCCTGCTTTCAGACGGCACGCATGATGGACTGCTGTCCTCCTCAGTGTCAGGAGCTGGAGGTATGTTGCTCACAGGGATAGGGGTGTGAGATGGGCTAGAGACGCCCAGGGTCCTCTGGTTGTGGGCCCCGGGCTATACTCCTGCTGATCGCTTCATTTCGGGTTTCTGGGAGCACCAGTTCTCCTCCATGGGATTGAGAGGCACTTGGAGTGAGATCCAGAAGCCCCGCCATCCTCTGGCACAGACACTCATGGATTCCCACCAGTGCCTGCATCATGCAGTCAACGTCCTGCACCCTGGTGTGGGCATCTCCTGCCATGGAGTGCACATCCTGCATCAAGGTCTCCACAGCGGACGCCAACCTTACAGTGTGGGTCTCTGTGCGCTGCAGTGATGGCACCATCTCCTCGGATAGAAGGAACTCCTCCGATCAGCCTTGCACTGAGGAGGACTGCTGTCATCCCTTCCTGACACTCTTGACTCTGCCTTTGTAGCTCCACCAACTGTGCAATGACCAGGCCCAGGGGCACATCATCGGCCTGGAGCACAGCAGAATCCTGGGCTCTGGCATCCTTCCGAGTGCCTGTTCCCTGGGACTTCCCTGTCTCCATCTGCTGTGGATCATCAGTTGTGAGGTGCTCACCAGTGAGTGACCCAGAATCCTGCCTACTTAGTGAACCAACAGAGGTGTATCTGCTCTGGTGTTAGATGTGGGTGACAGCTGTGATGCATCATCCACGGTTGCAGGGGGTTGGAGAAGTCCCCCTCTCCGCTATTAGAGTCTGGTAGATCCAGGAGGCTCAAGGATGGTCCAGATGTTCCGTTGGGTGGCCTGCAAGAGAAGGTACACAGCATCAGTGCATGACAAGGGACACAGAGGGAACATGGTTTACTCAATTGAGACTTGAGGAATGCCAGCATTTATGCTGAGGATTCTCACATTTCTCTGCTGCCCCTACTTCACCACCAGTGCAGGCACGCTCTTCCTCCTTCACAGCCAGCTCGAGGGCCTATTCCTCAAAGCGAGTGACTGTGTGCAGCTCGGGCATGACTCCAGCTGCTGGCACCTGCTGACTCCAGTTTGTCCTACAATGACACGGATAGGGAGAGTGTAGGTATGAATGTGGACATTTAAGATGGTGATGTGGTATGGCAAGCATGGGGCTTGAGTGGGACCTGGAGTGTGCGGAGCATAGCAGCTATTAGGGGAACATGGTGACTGTGGGAGGGAAGGGAGTCCTGGTGCCTGGTGTTGGCAGAGGCCAAGGTGGCTGAGTGAGAGAAAAGGTTGGGGTGCCACGGGTGTGCAAGGGGGTCCAGTGGAGTCTGGATGTGGCTCACTGACTCTAGCTGAGCGAAGAAGATCATTCATCCTCCAACACTGCTGCCCCGTCTTCTTCTGGAATGCGCTTGCACTTACCAGGGCTGCCGCTGCATTCCAGGCGAGATGCTTACCCTGCTGGAGGTCATCTACTGGAACGTGGATATAGGGTTTCCCACCTAATAGGGTTTTGCCACTCATACAGCAGTCTGGTGGGGTCCCCCTCTGTAAAGCACGGTGCTGGCTTCTTGGCTGCCATCTCCTGCAGTCGTTGTGGAACAAGTGCTGGGGGATGCTGGGGAGCCATTTATATGGAGTGCTCCAGTGCCTGCAGCAATTAAGTTGTGACGCGGCGGGCGAATCAGAGGGAATGTGCCTCTGGAGTGGTGTGAAACCCATGGGAATACAAATTAATACTAATGAGCCATAAAATTGAGCACGAAAACATGCCAGAGCTGTCGGCAGGAAATACTCATTTTTCGCGCCAGAACCAACACTGCCATTTTTGGTAAGATTTTACCGTGTTGCTAAAAGAAAGCTATAACATCAGAAGCTAGTCAAATTAGTAACAGCAGTCTTATTAAGGGGATCAAGAGTTATGGAGAAAAGGCAGCAGAATGAGAAAACTATCAGCCATGATTGAATGGTGGAGCAGACTCGATGGGCCGAATGGCCGAGTTCTGCTCCTATGTCTTATAGTCTTAATTGGCAGCATCCCACCCTCTGGGTTCAAGTCACATTTCAGGACTTGCTGGCCACAGGCGATCATAACAAATTAGGATGACACGGTGGCACAGTGGTTAGCACTGTTGTCTCAAAGCACCAGGCATCCGGGATTGATTCCGGTGTTGGGTGACTGTATGTGCGGAGTTTGCATATTCCCACCATGTCTGTGTGGGTCTCCTCCTAATGCTCCGGTTTCCTCCCACAGTCCAAAAATGTGTAGGTTAGGATTGCATATGGTAAATGCATGTGGTTACGTAGATGGAGTGGAAGGAAGGACCTGGGTGGGAAGCTCATTTGGAAAGTTGGTGCAGACTCGATGGGCAAATGGCGTCCTTCTACATTGTAGGGATTCTATGGTTCTAATTCAATACCCCAACAACTCTGATTGCTAAAAATTGCAAAAGAACAGCCTGAATGGTAACCCAAATGTACTTTTGCTGTCTATGAGGAAAGAAATTAATCTTAATAACAGAACAATTAAGATTAGGAATTCATAAGGAGATGCAGTGCAAATACACATCATGTTGCTTTACAATTATGGGCGTTAAAACCAGTTGAACAGTATTTAATGTTTTAAAGCAATTAACACAAATCATTCATCATAATTTCAGTATGAAGGTTGAGGATACTAAATCTGTTGTGCAAAACTTAGGTATATGGGTCTCAAAATTAAATTGTTCCAATTTTTGGAAGTGGGGGCCTCACATCCGATATGCACACATCTATTTAAAAAATTGGATAAGACATAAAATTTGTCGAACCACTTAATATCTTGTCTTATGAGGAAAGCAAGTTGGGCCTAGACTCATTGAGTTTAGAAAACTGAGAATGATCTTATTGAAACATAAGATTCTGAGGGAGCTTCACATGATAGATGCTGAGGATGTTTCCTTGTGTGCGCACGTCTAGAACTAGCAGGCAGTTTAAAAATAAGGGGTCACCCAATTATGACAGAGATGAGGAGGATCTTTTTCTCCCAAAGGGTCGTGAGTCTTTGGTATTTTCTTCCACAGAAAGCAGTGAAGGTTGGGTCATTGAATTTATTCAAGGCTGAGCTGGACAGGTTTTTGATTAACAAGCGAGTAGGGGGTGCAAGCAGGAAAGTGGAATTAAGGTACAATCAGATCAATCATGATTTTACTGAATGGCAGAGCAGGCTCAATGGACCAAATTACCATTTCTTTTCTTATCTGTTCTTCTGGCATGCAGCCCCAATGCTTATTTTTGTGCAGGCATCTTCTGCACATTCTAGGGGGCTGAGTAGCATTCTGTAGGAAACGTGTGTTAAAGGGAGCCTTCACTTTTTAAACATGAAGCCCCTTTAAAACTCCCTAGAGTAGATAAGGGAGAACCAGTGGGTGGTTTTTGATAAGGTCCCTCATAAGAGGTTACTGGGCAAAATTAAAGTATATGGGATCATTGGTAATGTATTAGCATGAATCAAGAATTGGTTGACAGATAGGAATCAGAGAGCGGGAATAAATTTTTCCCAGTGGCAGGCAGTGACTAGTGGGGTACCGCAGGGATCAGTGCTGTTCAAGATATACATAATATATATATAAATGATCTGGATGAGGGAACCAAATGTAACATTTCCAAGTTTGCTGACGACATAAAACTGAGTGGAATCATGAATTGTGAGGAGGATGCATAGAGACCTCAAGATGATTTAGACAAGTTGACTGAGTGGGCAAACACATGGCAGATGTAGTACAACGTGGCTAAATGGGAAGTTACACACTTTGGTGTGAAAAACAAAAAGGAAGAGTATTATTTAAATGGTGATATATTTGGAAGCATGAATACACAAAGCAATCTAGGTGTGTTTGTATACCAGTCAGTGAAAATAGAGAGGCAGCTGTAGAAAACAATTAGGAAGGCAAATTGTATGTTGACCTTCATAGCAAAAGGATTTGAGTTCAGAAGTAGAGATGTCTTACTGCGGTTGTACATGGCCTTGGTAAGACCACACCAGGAGCATTGCATGCAGTTTTGGTCTCCCTACCTAAGAAAGGATATACTTGCCATAGAGGAAGTCCAGTGAAGGTTCACTTGGCTGATACCGGGGTTGGTGAGGTTGTCCTATGATTGGTTCAACTGGGCTTGCATTCACTCGAGTTTGGAAGAATGAGAGGAAATCTGATTGAAATGTATAAAACTCTAACAGAACTGGACAGCCTAGTTGGGGAACCTAGAACCAGGGACATAGTCTCTTAACACGTGGTAGATCATTTAGGACTGAGATGGGAAAAAATGTATTCACTCAAATGGTAGTCAGCCTGTGGAATTTTCTACCACAGAAGGCTATGGAGGCCATCACTAAATGTTTTCACAGAAGAGATAGATAATTTTTTAGATTTTAATGGCATCAAGTTGTATGGCAAGAAAACGGGAATATGTCATTGAGATCAAGGATCATCCATGATGGGGCGGCACGGTAGCACAGTGGTTAGCACTGCTGCTTCACAGCTCCAGGGTCCCGGGTTCGATTCCCGGCTCGGGTCACTGTCTGTGTGGAGTTTGCACATTCTCCTCGTGTCTGCGTGGGTTTCCTCCGGGTGCTCCGGTTTCCTCCCACAGTCCAAAGATGTGCGGGTTAGGTTGATTGGCCAGGTTAAAAATTGCCCCTTAGAGTCCTGGGATGCGTAGGTTAGAGGGATTAGCGGGTAAAATATGTGGGGTGGGATTGTGGTCGGTGCAGACTCGATGGGCCGAATGGCCTCCTTCTGCACTGTAGGGATTCTATTCTATTCTATCATATTGAATGGCAGAGCAGGCTCGAAGGACCGAATTGCCAACTCCTGTTCCTAGTTTCCATGTTTAAAAGGTGGTTGCAACAATGTTGTGCAGGCTGCTGGGTAATGACTTTTAGATACTAACATTCCTTGGTCCATGTCACACCAAGGAAAGGAGATGGCTCCTATATTTAATGATGCTGCCTTGAACACACTCTGCCAGGAGACTATGCTTCCAGTAGGGAGCAAGAATCCCTCCAGAATGACCCGGAGAAGGAAATGGGAGAACTCATTAAGGTAGTGAAAGGAAGAGTCAGGCTGAACCACCTAGTTCTTCTACTCTTCTGTCCATCATCTGGATAATAGAGGTGCGTTCCCAAACCCCATAATTTGTGTGTGGTCAGTTTTTACAAAGTCACTAGCAGCAGACTTTCATGGATTTTTAAACAAACAGCCTTATTTATTTCTGCACACTTTTCACTAATTCACAGACACTATATACACACAAGAAAGATGTGGCAAGAGAAAGGAGTTTCACTTCTACAAATATTGTAACCAAGAGCCCCTTGAGGGGCCTTTTCCACTCAGGAGCTGAAGTTCAGAGGAGTCCAAATAGCTGAGACAGGATTTTGTGGAATTTCCAAAAAAGCAGACAGCTTTGGTAATATTAGGAGCCAGAGAACCAGTTTCTCTTTTCCAGGCAAACTCAGGATGTTTTGGAAACAGACTTTTAAGGAGGCTTGAAAACTTTAAACATTGTGGCTTAGTACAAGGCTAGATGTTATAGCCTGATTTTAGCAATGTTCTTTCTGATGTCAGTCCTGCATTCTGCAGTGTTCTGCAAAAATCAAGCAGGGTTTATAATAATAAAAAGCTTTCAAAATCAAAGAGTTTCAGTCATGTGATCACTGGCCTTTGATACACAATGGAAAACAATTGCTAGTCTATTCATGTTAATGAAGGTGTTTCCATTTCCCATGGTCAAAAAATATCAAAATACAATACAGACAGATAGGGGTCCTCAGCAATTCCCTTGCACATAATCAGTTTTGTTAGTTCTCCTTTGTTCCCTGATAGCCCTGGAAACAGTATGAAGCCGTATTGTCCATGCTGCTTAAGAGTGAATCTTGACATAGGTAGGTGTAATATCCCACAAAGATGTATGGTTGGGGCACATTCACTATAATCCACTTTTTATAGCCTTCAAGAAGCTTGATCAATTTGCAGTAGAACAATATTCTCCTTTTTTAAATAGGCGTACAAGTATCTAAAAAAAATGTAATTGCCTCTTGCCTGTTCAGCATTACAAAGTAAGTACTGCTTGGCAGTACTCTCAAAAGCACCTTCCAACACTTTGCTGATGATTGAGAGTAGATTGATGGAGTGGTGATTAAGCAGACTGTATTTGTCTTCCTTTTCATGGACAATTTTCCATGTCGTCAGGTGGATGTTGTAGCTATAACAGCTTGGCTAAGGATGCAGCCAGTCTTCAATGCTATAGCCAGAATGTCATCAGGGCCCTTAGCTTTGCTGTATCTATGGCCTTCTGCCATTTCGTGATATCACATGGAGTGAAGCAAATTGGTTGAAGACTGACATCTGTGATTCTGAAGACCGTAAGAGTTTTAATAACACCAGGTTAAAGTCCAACAGGTTTATTTGGTAGCAAATACCATTAGCTTTCGGAGCGCTGCTCCTTTGTCAGATGGAGTGGAAATCTGCTCTCAAACAGGGCACAGAGACACAAAATCAAGTTACAGAATACTGATTAGAATGCGAATCTCTACACCCAACCAGGTCTTAAAGATACAGACAATGTGAGTGGAGGGAGCATTAAGCACAGGTTAAAGAGATGTGTATTGTCTCCAGACAGGACAGCCAGTGAGATTCTGCAAGTCCAGGAGGCAAGCTGTGAGGGTTACTGATAGTGTGACATAAACCCAACATCCCGGTTTAGGCCGTCCTCATGTGTGCGGAACTTGGCTATCAGTTTCTGCTCAGCGACTCTGCGCTGTGGTGTGTCGTGAAGGCCGCCTTGGAGAACACTTACCCAAAGATCAGAGGCTGAATGTCCGTGACCGCTGAAGTGCTCCCCCACAGGAAGAGAACAGTCTTGCTGTATAATTCTGAAGACCACCAGAAGAGCCCAAAATGGATCATCTAAAAGCATTTCTGGCTGAAGATGGTTGTAAATGCTTCAGCCTTGTCTTTTGAACTGAAGTGAGGGCTCTATGGTCATTAAGGATGGGGATGTTTCTTAACCCTCTTTTGCTAAGCTGTTGCCTAACTGTTACTTGTTCATTACCATTCATGTCAGATGTGGCAGAACTACAGAGCTTAAGCTAATTCATTGGTTGTGGGATCACTTAGCTCCGTCTACTAATGCTGCTTCTGCTAGTTAGCATACAAATCCTGTGTTGTAGCTTCAATAGCTTCAACCTCTTTTCGGTATGCATGAAGCTGTTACTGCACGATTTATTGAACTAGGGTTGGTCCCTTGGCTTAATGTTGAAGTGAGAGTTTTGCAATATAATGAGATTACATATCTTGATTGAATACAATTCTAATGCTGATGATGAACAGCCACTCATGGATGCCCAGTTTTGAACACCTAGATTTTTTTTCCCATTCTTTCAAAGGACGTTGGTGTCAAAGCCAGCATTCATTGCTCATCCCAATTGCCATTGAGAAGATGGTGTTGAGCAGTGTGCTTCAACCACATCAGTCCATCTGGTGTAGGTATATCAACAGTGCTGGTTCGGGATGGAGACGCAGAATTTTAACCAGGTGACAGACAGTGAAGGAACATATATCAGTCAGGATGGTATGTGGCTGGGAAGAGAATTTCAAGGTGGTTGTGTTCCCATGCATCTGCTGCCCTTGTCCTTCTAGGTGGTGGTGGCCTTGGGTTTTGAAGGTGCTGTCAAAGGAGCCTTGGCAAATTCCTATACTGTACCATGTAGGAAGATGGTGCACACTGCTGCCACTATGGGGCAGTGGTGGAGGGCTGTTCTTGTCAAGTCATTGAGTCATACGGCACAGAAACAAGCCCTTCCTATCACCATATTTATGCCGACCATCAAATCTATACTAATCCCATTTACCAGCACTTGGTCAATTGCCTACTATGCCTTGGCAATTTGTCCAGATGCTTCTAAAATGTTGCGAAAGTACCTGTCTCCACCACTCTCTCAGGCAGCATATTCCATATTCCCACCACCCTCTGGGTGAAAAGACTTTTCCTCAGATCCCTTCGAAACCATTTACTCCTCACCTTAAACATATGCCCTCTAGTCTTCGACACGCCTGCCATGGGGAAAAAATTCTTACAAAGAACAAAGAACAGTACAGCACAGGAAACAGGCCCTTCGGCCCTCCAAGCCTGTGCCGCTCCTTGGTCCAACTAGACCAATCGTTTGTATCCCTCCATTCCCAGGCTGCTCATGTGACATTCCAGGTAAGTCTTAAACGATGTCAGCGTGCCTGCCTCCACCACCCTACTTGGCAGCGCATTCCAGGCCCCCACCACCCTCTGTGTAAAAAACGTCCCTCTGATGTCTGAGTTATACTTCGCCCCTCTCAGCTTGAGCCCGTGACCCCTCATGATCGTCACCTCCGACCTGGGAAAAAGCTTCCCACTGTTCACCCTATCTATAACCTTCATAATCTTGTATACCTCTATTAGATCTCCCCTCATTCTCCGTCTTTCCAAGGAGAACAACCCCAGTCTACCCAATCTCTCCTCATAGCTAAGACCCTCCATACCAGG
This sequence comes from Mustelus asterias, assembly GCF_964213995.1. NCBI lineage: Eukaryota > Metazoa > Chordata > Chondrichthyes > Carcharhiniformes > Triakidae > Mustelus > Mustelus asterias. The sequence goes on from NC_135821.1 coordinate 34,437,752, forward strand.
CAACATCCTGGTAAACCTTCTCTGCACTCTCTCCAATGCCTCCACGTCCTTCTGGTAGTGCGGCGACCAGAACTGGACGCAGTACTCCAAATGTGGCCTAACCAGCGTTCTATATAGCTGCATCATCAGACTCCAGCTTTTATACTCTATACCCCGTCCTATAAAGGCAAGCATACCATATGCGATCTACCCTATCTCTGCCTCTCATAATATTGTATACCTCTATCAGGTTTCTCCTCAGTCTCCTCTGATCTAAGGAATACAAACCCAACCTATCCAGTCTGTCCTCGTAGCTGAAACTTTCCATCCAGGCAACATCCTGATGAATCTCCTGTGCACCCTCTCTGGTCCTTCCGATAGTGTGGTGGCCAGAACGGCACATAATATTCCATCTGTGGCTTAACCAATGTTTTAAGTTGTACCAAGACTTCCCTGCTCTTATATTCTATACCTTAGCTAATGAAGACAATCATTCCATATGTCTTCTTCACCACCGTATCTACCTGTGCTGCCACCCTCAGAGACCTGTGGATTTGTCCAACAAGGTCCCTTTGGTCCTCAATACTCCCTAGGGACCTACTGTTCATTGTGTACATCCTTCCCTTATTAGATCTCACAATTAAATTCCATCTGCCATTGTTCTATCCAAGCTACCAGTAAAATGAAGGAGATAGTCATCAACTTCAGGAAGTGTAGTGGAGGACATGACCCTGTCTCCATCAACGGGGACGAAGTGGAAATGGTCGAGAGCTTCAAGTTTCTAGGTGTCCAGGTCAACAACTTGTCCTGGTCCCTCCACGCCAAAGCTATAATTAATAAAGTCCACCAACACCTCTACTTCCTCAGGAGGCTATGGAAATTCAGCATGTCTGCTACGACTCTCACCAACTTTTACAGATGCACCATAGAAAGCATCTTTTCTGGTTGTATCACAGCTCCTGCTCTGTCCAAGCCTGCCAGAAGCTACAAAGGGTTGTGAATGAAGCCCATGCTTACCAGCCTCCCATCCCCTGATTTTGTCTACACTTCCCGCTCTCTCGGAAAAGCAGCCACGCACCCCGGATAGACTTTCTTTCACCTTCGTCGGGAAAAAGGTCACGTACCAACTGACTCAAGAACAACTTCTTCCCTGCTGCCATCAGACTTTTGAATGGACCTACGTTATATTAAGTTGATCTTTCGCTATGACTGTAACACTGCATTCTACACTCTCTCCTTTCCTTCTCTATGTACAGTATGTTTTGTCTGTATAACACGCAGGAAACAATACTTTCCACTGTATACTAATACATGTGACAATAATAAATCAAATCAAATCAGAATTTTAAAAAATGGTCAATATCAGTCTGTAGCCTGGGGTTATCCTCCTCACTATCAACAACACAACCAATATTTGTGTCCTCTGCAAACTTACTAATTATACCTTCTACATTCACATCCAAGTCATTAATATATGTAACAAACAGCAAGGGTCCCAGCACCAATCACAGCTGGTCACAGACTTCCAATCACAAAAGCAATCCTCTACCATCACCTATTGCCTCCTATTAACAAACTAATTTTGAATTCAATTTGCTAACTTGCCTTGGATCCCATGTGTTATAAACTTTTGGACCATCCTTCTATTTGGGACCTTGTCAAAGGCCTTACTGAAGTCCATGTAAACTGTGCTACCTTCAACAACATATTTATTTACCTTTGCAAAAGACTCAATAAAATTAGTTAGACAGGATCTCCCACCAAAAAATCCGTGCTGACTACCCCTGATCAATCCCTGCCATTCCAAATGTTGATTAATCCTGTCCTTCAGAATATTTTCCAATAATTTTCCTATGACTGACATTAGACTAACTGGCTTGTAATTACCTAGCTTATCCCTGCTGCCCTTCTTGAATAAAGGTACCATATTAGTTTTCTTCCAATCATCTAGCACTTCACCTGTGGCCAGCAAAGATTTAAATATCTCCATCAGGGCCCCTGGAGTTTTATTCCTTGTCTCCCACGGCAGCCTGGGATACATCTCATCAGGCCCTGGGAATTTCTGCACCTTTATGCCTGCTAAAACATCTAATACCTCCTCCTTATAAATATTAACGTGCTCTAGAACTTTACCACCAACTGAAATCTGTAGCTACAATATCTTTCTCCTTGGTAAATACAGATGAAAAATATTCATTTAAGACCTCACCCACACCGTCTGGCTCCACGCGTAGATTGTCCCTTTAGTCTCTAATGGGCCTCATTCTTTTTCTGGTCATCCTCTTGCTCTTAATATACTTAAAATGCCTTGGAGATTTCCTTAATCTTATCTGGCAATGATATTTTGTGGCCCCTGTATGCCTTCTTAATTTTTTTTAAGCATCCCCCTACATATACACCTGAAGGGTCTCCTCTGTTTTTAATGCTCTATACCTACCAAATGCTTCTTTTTTTTTCCTTTATCTACACTTCCCGCTGCCTCGGCAAAGCAGCCAGCATAATTAAGGACCCCACGGACCCCGGACATTCTCTCTTCCACCTTCTTCCATCAAGAAAAAGATACAAAAGTCTGAGGTCATGTCTCAACCGACTCAAGAACAGCTTCTTCCCTGCTGCTGTCAGACTTTTGAATGGCCTTACCTTGCATAAAGTTGATCTTTCTCTATACGCTAGCTATGACTGTAACACTACATTCTGCACTCTCTCCTTTCCTTTTCTATGAACGGTATGTTTTGTCTGTATAGCGCACAAGAAACAATACTTTTCACTGTATGTTAATACATGTGACAATAATAAATCAAATCAAATCCAAATCAAACCCCCAATGTCCCTAGACATCCAAGGTTCCCTGGGCTTGCCATCCTTGCCTTTCACTCTTAGAGGAACACGTTGGCCCTGAACTCTCACTATGCCACTTTTAAAAGACTCCCACTTTCCAAATGAAGATTTATCTCCAAGTAGCTGCTTCCAGTCTATGTTTACCAGGTCTTATATAACAATATTGAAATCGGTCTTCCCCCAATTCAAACATTTGATTTCTGGACTATCCTTATCCTTCCCATAATGACTTTGTAACTTTAGAGTAATGGTCGCTATCCCCAAAATGCTGACACTTCAACCATTTTCTTGGCTCGATTCCTAGGATTAAGTCGTGCACTGCCCCATTAGTAGGGCTAACTACGTACAAGCACAAAAAGCTCTCCAGGATACACTTCAAAAATTCCACCCCATCTAATCCTTTCACACTAAGACAATTCCAGTTAATATTGGCAAACTTGAAATGCCCCCTACTACTATAATCCTATGCCTCTTCCACCTCACAGTGATTTGCTTACATATCTGCTCTTCTATCTCCCTCTGATCTTTGGGAGGCCTGTACTATAATCCCAGCAAAGTGATCGTCCCTTTTTTATTTTTGTAAGTTCCACCCATATGGCCTCATTTGACTAGCCTTCCAAGACCATCCTCCCTCATTATTGGACTTTTATCAATAATGCTTAATAATCAATAATAAATAATTGTTATTATTTACACAATCTATTCCTAACTAGTGTCCACCTACACCTGTGCCCTCTTAATAACCTAATAACTTCTTCATCTTACGTGGTCTGCCGCTATGTCTAATTGAGCCCAGGGTGCACATCAGAGGGGGAAGTGGTCAGCTGTGCTCCACGCCCCGTGACCTTTGATGCTCTTCGCGGGCATCCCCTGGATGACTTTCGGGTATCACGGATTCAGCCGTGCCACCCAGTTTAGCATACTAAGATGCACCAGTGTCAGGAAGGGGAGATTCGGAGGGCTGGAGTCTCCTGGGTTCATCTTCTCCCGGCATTGATCATTGGTCCTGCATGTCAGGTCACGGGCACTGAATGTCATGACAAATGCTTCCCAATGGAGTCCCTGCTCCTGGGTGGTCTTCCATACTGGGGTACAGGATGGCCTGCCTCTCCTCCACGGATTTCAGCAGCTGTCCATGCTCTCCCTCCGTAAACAGTGTGGCTGGTCTGCCTGCTCCCATCTTCCTGGCGTGACTGGCTGGGAGTACAGCGGGAGCATTTAAATACAGCTCCCCCTTGTTAACGGTGCAGAGCTGTGGCCACTTCAGGTGAATCATGCACCTGGAGGCTCTATAACGGGGAGGCGGATTGCGTTGTGGAACGCGCCAAAGAGACTGGCACAGATCACTCCATTATTCTTGCAGTTATGACACCTAGAAATTTTTTGGGAGAATTCCATCCCTTGTTGGAGCTTCATTATAGCAGAACTCTGCCTCGGTCTCAGGCCTTCGCACTGGCGTCATTAGTCATGACTTCAGTACCCTTGTCCTCCAGAAGCCATCCCGAAACTTGGGCTGGTCCTCGAAGACACCAGGGATGTCAGAATTCCACAGGATGTAGCGGTCATGCATTCTCCCCCGGAAGCATGCACACACCTCCAGGATGTTGGCATGGTTGGTCATACACAATCTGCACATTCAGGCAGTCATAGAGCCATAGAGTCGTACAGCACAGAAAAGGCCTATCGGCCCATCGAGCCTGCATCAACAATAACTACCACTAAAGGCGCGCTAATCCCAGTTTCCAGCACTTGTCCCATATCCTTCAATGTTATGATGCTTCAAGTGCTCATCCAAATATTTTATAAAGGCTGTAAGCTGTTCAGTCTCCAGTACCTTCCCAGGCAGAGCATTCCATATTCCAACCACCCTCTGAGTGAAAAGAAAATCTCAAATCCCTCTGAATCTTCTGCCTATTATCCTAAAACTCTGCCCTTCTTAATTGGCCCTTCAACCAAGTAGAACAGCTGCTTCCTATTCACTCTGTCCATACCCCTCATGTCACACACCTTAATCATGATCCTCGTCAGCCTTCTCTGCTCCAAAGATTGTTCTCCATGCCTATCCATTCTCTCCTTATAGCTCAAATGCTCCATCCCAGGCAAATCCTGGTGAATCGCCTCTGTACCCTCTCTAGTGAGGTGACCAGAACTGCGTAGAGTACTCCAACTGTGGCCTAACCAATGTTCTGTCCAACTCCAACATTACCTCCTTACTTTTATACTCAATGCCACGACTGACAAAAGCAAGTATCCCAAATGTCTTCATAACTATCCTATTCACCAGCTCTGCCACCTTCAGGGATCTATGAATAAGTGCCCCAAGATAAGAGTCATAGAGCTTTACAGCATGGAAACAGGTCCTTCAGCCCAACTTGTCCATGCCACCCTTTTTTTTTAAAACCTTAAGCTAGTCCAAATTGCCCGTATTTGGCCCATATCCCTCTACCCATCTTACCCAAGTAACTGTCGAAACGCTTTTTAAAAGACAAAATTGTACCCGCCTCTACTACTACCTCTGGAAGGTTGTTCCAGACACTCATCACCCTCTGCGTGAAAAATTGCCCCTCTGGAACCTTTTTTATCTCTCCCCCTCTCTCCTTAAACCTGTGGCCTCTAGTTTTAGACTCCCCTACCTTTGGGAAAAGACATTGACTATCTAGCTGATCTATGCCCCTCATTATTTCATAGACATCTATAAGATCAGCCCTCAGCCTTCTACGCTCCAGAGAAAAAAGTCGCAGTCTATCCAGCCACTCCTTATAACTCAAACCATAAAGTCCCAGTAACATCCTAGTAAATCTCCTCTGCACTCTTTCGAGTTTAATAATATCATTTCTATAATAGTGACCAGAACTGTACACAGTATTCCAAGTGTGGCCTTGCTCAACAAGACATCCCAACTCCTGTTCTGACCAATGAAACCAAGCATGCTGAATGCCTTCTTCACCACTCTGTCCACCTGTGACTCCACTTTCAAGGAGCTATGAACCTGTAACCCTAGATCTCTTTGTTCTGTAACTCTCCCCAACGCCCTACCATTAACGCGGCACGGTAGCACAGTGGTTAGCACTGCTGCTTCACAGCTCCAGGGACCTGGGTTCGATTCCCGGCTTGGGTCACTGTCTGTGTGGAGTTTGCACATTCTCCTCGTGTCTGCGTGGGTTTCCTCCGGGTGCTCTGGTTTCCTCCCACAGTCCAAAGATGCGGGGGTTAGATTGATTGGCCATGCTAAAAGTGCCCCTTAGTGTCCTGAGATGCGTAGATTAGAGGGATGTGGGGGTAGGGCCTGGGTGGGATTGTGGTCGGTGCAGACTCGATGGGCAAAATGGCCTCTTTCTGCACTGTAGGGTTTCTATGATTCTATGATTAACTGAGTAAGTCCTGCCCTGGTTCAATCTACCAAAATGCATCACCTCGCATTTATCGAAATTAAACTAATCTGCCATTCGACAGCCCACTGGCCCAATTGATCAAGATTCTGTTGCAATCCGAGATAACCTTCTTCACTGTCCATTATGCTGCCAATCTTGGTGTCATCTGCAAACTTGCTAACCATGCCTCCTATATTCTCATCCAAATCATTAATATAAATGACAAATAACAGTGGACCCAGCACCAATCCCTGAGGCACACCGCTGGTCACAGGTCTCCAGTTTGAAAAACAACCCTCTACAACCACCCTCTTTGGCTTTTGTCATCAAGCCAATTTTGTATCCGTTCACCTACCTCACCCTGGATCCCGTGAGATTTAACCTTATGCAACAACCTACCATGCGGTACCTTGTCAAAGGCCTTGCTAAAGTCCATGTAGCCAACATCAACTGCACTGCCCTCATCTATCTTCTTAGTTACCCCTTCAAAAAACTCAATCAAATTTGTAGACATGATTTTCCACTCACAAAGCCATGCTGACTGTCCCTAATCAGTCCTTGTGTCTCTAAATGCCTGTAGATCCTGTCTCTCAAAATACCTTCCAACAACTTGCCCACCACAGATGTGAGGCTCACTGGCCTTAGTTCCCAGGCTTTTCCCTGCAGCCCTTTTTAAACAAAGGCACAACATTTGCCACCCTCCAATCTTCAGGCACCTCACCTGTGACTATCGATGATTCAAGTATCTCTGCTAGGGGACCCGCAATTTCCTCCCTAGCCTCCCACAATGTCCTGGGATACACTTCATCAGATCCCGGGAATGTATCTAGCTTGATGCACTTTAAGACTCCCAGCACCTCCTTCTCTGTAATAGAAGGAGATCCATCTGTTCCTCTGAGCTTCTAAGTGTCTGGGGCATGGGGACTTTGCCCCTGGGGCAGTGCCCGGAAATCTAAGCCTTGGAGCGCAATCATGGCTCACAGGAATCCCTCAAATCATGCAATTCTCCTGGCCCGCCGCGTTAAAAAATTAGCGTGGCGGGATGGGAGAATCGCCACAGCAGTCTGTATTACAGGTATAACCATTATCATTTCCTGTAACTTGTGCATCGTCATAACATTCTAGAAACCTGAAAATATAAAATTAAAATAAATCTTCAGATTAGTATGCAATCTCAAACTCAAACATGTTATTCTGATTAGTTCCAGTTGTTATTATATTGCTACTGTCTGCACTGATCAGTTTCAAAAATCATTCCCTCTTGTCTATCAAGAATATCAAGAATGAAATAATTACACCTGAAATCCTAACAGTGATCTGGAAGGTTATTTTGAATTCCTAGGATCCATAGAATCCCTACAGTGCAGAAAGAGGCACCAACTTCCGAAAGAGCATTCCACCTCGGCCCACTCCTCTATCCTATCCCTGTAACCCCATGCATTGATCATGCCCACTTTACCTAATCTGCGCATCATTGGACACTAAGGGGCAATTTAAAATGACCAATCCACCTAACCTGCAATATTTGGACTGAGATGTATATTGGTCTTAGTTTAAGACCGTGAAGTTAATGGTACAGTCAACAGCAGTTAGATGTAATTGAAATCTCTATCAAATAAAAAGCCAGAAATATTTGTTTTAGAAATGTCCAATTGTTTGTGCAGATGATATTTCACATTATTTGAGGCTATAATTATGAATATAAGAAAATCGGAAGTCGAAACAATATGGATAGGCTTTTCTTTTCAGGGCAGGAGCTAGACATCGAAGACGTTTATTGGTTCTGCTCCCACCACCTGGGAGAAGCAGACACAGCCCTTATTTTCTGCTGGAATGGAATGTTAATTGGGTGGAGGGTAAGTTGGGCAGCCAATTAGTGGCTGCAGATGCAGGAACAGAGGCAAATTAAAAGAGAGTGTACTCCTTTCAAAGATTTCTTGCTGGAATAAAGATGGAACAGGAGAGGCAGAGGCCTGTTTGTGCGTGCCGACCTAGAAATCTTCCTCAAGGCAGTGAACAAGAGGAGAGTGACCATCGTCCCAGAGAATGTCAGGAGATGGTTACCTTCCTAGACCAAGTAGCCTGGATCAAGGCCATCAACATAGTGAACAGATGGAGTGTGCTCTGCAGGAAATATGTCCAGTGCAGCAAAAGATTCAGCGACCTTATTTACTCCTGAAAGGTGAGTGCAATGCCATATCCTTGGACAGGTCTCTGGGCATTCAAACTTCAACATGCCACCAACTGAAGTATCTGAGAATGCATGCTACTCCTGAACAGGAGACGAGCGTGTGCCCAGCACACTTACTGATCTATCAGCTTGGCTCAGAAAAGTACTTGTCTACAATGATACATGCAGTATCTTATTAGTATGAGCTGTTGGAATTGGCAATAGAGGCCAGCAGTGCTCTTTATCTCTCTCTCTTTTCTTCCTTGTGGGATAAGTGGGCATTTAACACCTGCATCATGGCCCAGTGAGGAAGAGGGAGCGAGGGTCACTGGTGAAGAGCAAGTCAGGGAGGGAAGGGAATTCCTGACTGCAGGTGATGAATAGATACTGCAATACAATGCTTACATTAAGGTGTTACATTTAACTCCAGCCTGTCCAACAGCATATCAAACACTTGGGCTGCATCAGGAAGCCTCATAACTGCAGAGGCTTCTGTTCTCCATGATCTCTTCTTGTGTCTTCCACAGGTACTGACAGTGAGACGCTAAGACTGATTCTAAGAGAAAAAGATTGACAAAAACCAATGTTGGCCCCTTACAGTCAGAAACGGGAGAATTCATAACAAGGAATAAAAAATGGCCGAGGAATTAAAGTTAAAGTTTATTTATCAGTCACAAGTAGGCTGACATTAACACTGCAATCAAGTCACTGTGAAAATCCCCTAGTCACCACACTCCGGCGCCTGTTTGGGTACACTGAGGGAGAATTTAGCATGGCCAATTCACCTAACCAGCACATCTTGCGGACTATGGGAGGAAACCGGAGCACCCAGAGGAAACCCACAGGTAGAACGTGCAGACTCCGCACAGACAGTGACCCAACCAGGAATCGAACCGGGGTCCCTGGGGCCGTGAGGCAACAGTGCTAACCACTGTGCCGCCCAACTCATACTTTGTCTCAGTCTTCACAAAGGAAGACATGAATAATGTACCAGATATTCTGAGAGAAACAAGTTTTAGTGAGGAGCTGAAAGAAATCAGCATTAGCTGAGAAATGGTCTTGGGGAAATTGATGGGATTGAAGATGGATAAATCTCCAGGTCCTGATTATCTTCATCTCAGGGTATTTCAGGAAGTGGCTGAAATAGTAGATCCATTGGCAGTTATTTTCCAAAATTCTTTGGACTCTGGACTGGTTCCTACAGATTGGAGGGTAGCTAATGTAAGCCCGCTATTCAAAAAGGAGGTAGAGAGAAAACAGGAAACTATAGACCAGTAAGCCTAATGTCGGTACTGGAGAAGTTTCTAGAGTCCATTATCGAGGATTTCATAACTAGTTACATCCTCAAAGAGGATGTAACTAGTTGAGTTGACCAAGGAGAGCCAGTGCACGTGGTTTATTTAGACTTTCAGAAGGCTTTTAACAAAGTCTAACATAACAGACTACTATGTAAAGTTAAAGCTCATGGGATTGCAGGTAACGTCTTGAAAGGGATTTGGCCTTCATTGCGAGAGGATTTCAGTATAGGGATAGGGATGTTTTGCTGCACTTGTATAGGGCATTGGTGAGGCCACACCTGGAGTATTGTGTACAGTTTTGGTGTCCTTATCTGAGGAAGGGTGTCCTTGCTATAGAAGCAGTATAGCAATCATTTACTAGGCTAATTCCTGGGATGGCAGGTCTGTCATATGAGGAGCGACTAAGTTGGTTAGGCTTATATTCACTGGAGTTTAGAAGAGTGAGAGGAGATCTCATAGAAACTTATAAAATTATAACAGGGTTAGACAGCGTGGATTCAGGAAAGAATGTTCCCAATTGTATGGAAGTCCAGAACTAGGGGGGTCATAGTTTGAGGATAAGGGGTAAACCTTTTAGAACAGAGTTGAGGAGAAATTTCTTCATCCGGAGGGTGGTGAATGTGTGGAATTCATCACCACAGAATGTAGTTGAGGCATTGTTGTCTGATTTCAAGAAAAAATAGACTGCAATTAACTTCAGGGATCTTACCGGCACTGGATATCTGACGAGGTCAGCCTCGCATCCGAAAAAGGCGCGAGGCTGATTGTAATATTGAAATCCATTCAAATGTGAATTTAAATATGATTAGTGAGCCCGGGACGGAATTGTCCAGGCTCATTTGTCTCTGTGGCCTCGCTGGGAAAGACTTCTTCGAGCAAGGATAGTGTATGGTCCCCATAACGAGGGCCAGACATGGTGGCCTTGCCGATAGGACCGGAGGCCATTGAGGCCCCCTGGAGGGGCTGGGGCAGAGGGGGGATGCTCCTTGGGCAGTGCCATCCTGGCACCCTGACAGTGCCCATCAGGTAGTACCAAGGGAGCAGGGCCTGAGGGGAAGGGCCAGACCAGGGGCAGGCCGTTCGGGGGGGAAAACCACAGCGCACTCTGCAACAGCAATCGGTGGCGTGGGGCCGGGGGGGGGGGGGGCTGGTATTAGCTGTGGGCACAGTGAGTGGTGGGGGGTTGGTGGTGATCGGCCAAATGGCCGACTGTGGCTGGGTGCAGGCAGAGAATGACGGATCTCTGTGCACACAACCTCATGGGTATGATCATCAATAGGAGCAATGGCGTCCTCTGCTGCTATCAGCTGACTTTCGGGTGATTTAGGCCCCACCCACTCCACTGTTGGCAGATTCCAAGCCGAGCAAGATTCTTTTGACAAGTCAGGTAAGAGGCGTAAATTTCTCCCGTTTTCACTCTAGTTCAGGACTTAGAATCTTTTTGGTAAGATTGCCCCCTTTGGTCTATGTTCACTTTATCAATCCATCTTAGTATTTTATATACATCGATCAGATCCCCTCTCATCCTTCTAAAGTATAAGTATAAGCCCAAACTGTAATCTCTCCTCGTACATCAACTCGTTCATCCCCAGAATCAATCTGGTGAACCTCCTCTGAACTGCCTCCAATGCCACCACATCCTTCCTCAAATAAAGAGACCAAAACTGGACACACTACCCCAGATGTGGTCTCACCAAGAGCCTATAAATTGCAGCAACACTTCTCTTTTACACTCCAGTCCTTTTGCAATAAATGCTAACATTCCATTTGCCTTTTTTATTAGATGCTGTACCTGCATATCGACTTTCTGCGATTCACAAACAAGGACACTCAGATCCCTCTGCCCAGAAGCATTTTGAATCTGCTTTCCATTTGGATAATAATTTGCCTTTCTATTTTTTCAGCCAAAAAGGATAACCTCACACTTATCCACATTAAACTCCATCTGTCACATTTTGGCCCATTTTCCTAGCCTGTCTACATCCGTCTGTAAAATCTTTATCTCCTCTTCACTGCCTGCTTTCCCACCCGTTTTAGTATCATCTGCAAATTTTGCTATGTTACACTCTCCCCCTGCTTGCAGTCCATTTATATAGATTGTAAACAGTTGAGGTCTGAGGACTGACCTCTGTGGCATCCTGCTAGTTACAGTTCGCCATCCAGAGAAGGACCCATTTATCCCGACCCTCTGCTTTCTGTCAATCAGTAATCCTCAATCCAATCTAGTACTGTACCCCTATTCCCTGCAATCTCACCTTCTGGATCAGTCTTTTACACTTCTACACTGTACTTATATTGTGGCATCAGATAAGGTGGAGACAGCCTCCATCACTGGGCCCTGCTACATAGATGCTCCCTCAGTCAGAGGGATCTAGGTGCCCCTGTTGATGCTCACACCCGTGAGATGGCATCTTTATATTCATTGGTGATAGTTCCAGCCCTTGGCTGGTGCTTCAGATGTCTGAAAGAGAATACCAACTTGGGTGCAACGAGCATCTCTTCCAAACACCCCTGTGCTATTAGTGTAAATGATTGGTCACGGTTACATAGCCTGCATCCTGTGAATCTCTGCATGATTCATGCATGAACATAAAGTGCTTCCACAGGTGGTTACCCATGAGGCTGCCATTCAGTGGAGAATCTCACGCACAAAGTCCTGAGCTATTGTGTTGCATAGCTTAGTCTTCTACATTCTCAGCCCATGGCCATGTAATACGTCAAGGAGCTCTGATATGAGACAGCACATTATTGCTGCTGATCTAAGTAGCATCTCCTTTCCTGTGATACCTGGGACCTTGCATCTATGTTCAACTGAGTATGACCTCCAGCTTCTGAGGGGACTGCTCACAATTTCATCTGTCTCTCTCACCTCCTTTTGCTTGTGGTGTGCTCATTAACCTGCACCATGCTGTCTAAGGAAACACGAGAACCCATCAAATCTGTAATGGTGTGATGGTGCTTGCTCTGAGGTCTGCTCTTGGCAGTGCCTGACCCATTGATAGTAGACGAAACATGGAAACCAGCAGGAGGGATAGACTATTTGGCCCCTCGAGCCCGCTCTGCCATTCATTTTGATCATAGCTGACCTTCAAATTCAAAATTCTGTTTCCCTCCCCCCTTCCCCCATATCTCTTGATCCCTTTTGCCCTTGGCCACAGAGGCAAATTAGCCTAGACAATTCCGTCCCGGGCTCACTGATAATATTTAAATTCACATTTGAATGGATTTCAATATTACAATCAGCCTCGCGCCCTTTTCGGATGCAAGGTTGATCTCGTCAGATATCCAGTGCCGGTAAGATCCCTGAAGTTAATTGCATCCTGATGAGACCCTTGAGACCTGCACCAACCCAGCATTTCATTGTGCAGCCAGGGCACCTCTGCATTTTACATCTTTTACTCCTCCGATAAGCTGTGTGTAGTCAGCCACTTCAAGATCCATACTTCCCTGGAGGATCGTGTTGTGGAGAGTGCAGCAGGCTACAACTATGCACAAGACCATTGCAGAAGTGTACAGCAGGACACCACCCTACTGGTCCATGCACTAGAACTACATACTTAGAAGCCCAATGACCTGCTCAATGGCTGTCCTAGTGAGCAGATGTCTATATGCCAGATTCTTGTAGACGGATAAGAATGCATCTCTTCAAGGGCTACGACTTGTCCTCTACAATCTATCCAGAATTTGGGTGGCGAGGGAGTGAAATGAAAATCTTGGCAGCGTGGACAGGAGAAGAAATAAGAAATGATGGTATGTGCCAGGAAAACGAATGCACATGCGGGAAGCACATGTGGGAAGCGGTCGTCGCAAACCAGCTGAATGTCTTCCTGTTGAAGAAACTCACTCTATGCTCAAGCAATGCCTTTTGCTGGCAATTGATGATGCTCTTCAGGAAGGGCATCCTGAAATGGAGGCAAAACCCACTTCCCTCTGTGCCAATGAGGCCACATTTCTCTGAAACTGAATGCGCTGCTCAACTTTTGCAAAAAGAGCATCAGTGAACTGCAAGATGCAGTGGTGTGCAGCCATTTGCAAGATTCCACCAAGGTCTATATCTGATCCTCAAAGAGCCAGAGCGAAAGAGGTTCAAGACCACAATGCTCTTCTCTGTGCCAGTCTCCCTTTCGTAAGGTCCGTCTGGTTCACCAGGTTAGTCATGACTGGTTCTTCACTGCGAATCTGCCTCCATGCACCTGGTCTGCTCCAGATTCAGATTACAACCTGTATGCCAAAATCTGATCATGGTCCTCAACCAGCTCTTTAATTACCTTTATTAATAGATCTGGTGGATTCTCTGGACCGCTCTCCCCTGCCTTGTGAAACTCGCTGATGACAGGAAAACAGCATGCCAGCTGGCAATGTATTTTAGTTTCCCACCCATTCCATTCCCACCTCAGCAGAACCTAAAATTCCAGTCCTAAATCTTTGGACATAGGAGCCCTATAAAAGTGGAAAAGATGTTTTGCTGCTTCGAAATACATGAATAAACATTTTCTGTGAAACTCATGACTCAGATGGGCCAAAGTGAACTATTTTTATATTATACTACTTTTCAATATTTTATCACAAATACCACTTTACTCAAACCTACAGGTAACAAGCCTACATTACCCAGTCTCCCTGATGGTCATGATGTTCTACAGCATTTCCTATTACTGGTGAAATGCAGCAATATACATGCAATATACATACAGACATTAAGGTTAAGCTAACACTGAGCCATTTAGAATTTTCCTTATAAATTCCAAAATGCATCTACTTAAGGGAATGTGACATGAGCCCATGCAACCCTTCCTTTTAATTATTTTGTTCTGATCTAAAGAAAAATAATTAAAGTTTATTCTATCTAATGACTGTAAAGTTCTTAAATGTATAAGCTTGTAGTAATCTCAACTCTGCTCCTTGTCAGTACAAAGAACAAAGAACAGTACAGCACAGGAAACAGGCCCTTCGGCCCTCCAAGCCTGTGCCGCTCCTTGGTCCAACTAGACCAATCGTTTGTATCCCTCCATTCCCAGGCTGCTCATGTGACTATCCAGGTAAAAACGATGTCAGCGTGCCTGCCTCCACCACCCTACTTGGCAGCGCATTCCAGGCCCCCACCACCCTCTGTGTAAAAAACGTCCCTCTGATATCTGAGTTATACTTCGCCCCTCTCACCTTGAGCCCGTGACCTCTCGTGATCGTCACCTCCGACCTGGGAAAAAGCTTCCCACTGTTCACCCTATCTATACCCTTCATAATCTTGTACACCTCTATTAGATCTCCCCTCATTCTCCGTCTTTCCAAGGAGAACAACCCCAGTCTACCCAATCTCTCCTCATAGCTAAGACCCTCAATACCAGGCAACATCCTGGTAAACCTTCTCTTCACTCTCTCTTAACGCCTCCACGTCCTTCTGGTAGTGCGGCGACCAGAACTGGACGCAGTACTCCAAATGTGGCCTAACCAGCGTTCTATACAGCTGCATCATCAGACTCCAGCTTTTATACTCTATACCCCGTCCTATAAAGGCAAGCATACCATATGCCTTCTTCACCACCTTCTCCACCTGTGTTGCCACCTTCAAGGATTTGTGGACTTGCACACCTAGGTCCCTCTGTGTTTCTATACTCCTGATGACTCTGCCATTTATTGCATAACTCCTCCCTACATTATTTCTTCCAAAATGCATCACTTCGCATTTATCCGGATTAAACTCCATCTGCCACCTCTCCGCCCAATTTTCCAGCCTATCTATATCCTGCTGTATTGCCCGACAATGCTCTTCGCTATCCGCAAGTCCAGCCATCTTCGTGTCATCCGCAAACTTGCTGATTACACCAGTTACACCTTCTTCCAAATCATTTATATATATCACAATTAGCAGAGGTCCCAGTACAGAGCCCTGCGGAACACCACTGGTCACAGACCTCCAGCCGGAAAAAGACCCTTCGACCACTACCCTCTGTCTCCTATGGCCAAGCCAGTTCTCCACCCATCTAGCCACTTCTCCTTGTATCCCATGAGCCTTAACCTTCTTAACCAACCTGCCATGTGGGACTTTGTCAAATGCCTTACTGAAATCCATATAGACGACATCCACGGCCCTTCCTTCGTCAACCGTTTTTGTCACTTCCTCAAAAAACTCCACCAAATTTGTAAGGCACGACCTCCCTCTTACAAAACCATGCTGTCTGTCACTAATGAGATTGTTCCGTTCTAAATGCACATACATCCTGTCTCTAAGAATCCTCTCCAACAACTTCCCTAGCACGGACGTCAAGCTCACCGGCCTATAATTTCCCGGGTTATCCCTGCTACCCTTCTTAAATAACGGGACCACATTCGCTATCCTCCAATCCTCAGGGACCTCACCCGTGTCCAAAGAAGCGACAAAGATTTCCGTCAGAGGCCCAGCAATTTCATCTCTCGTCTCCCTGAGCAGTCGAGGATAGATGCCATCAGGCCCTGGGGCTTTGTCAGTTTTAATGTTCCCTAAAAAACCTAACACTTCCTCTCTTGTAATGGAGATTTTCTCTAACGGGTCAACACCTCCCACCGAGACACTCCCGGTTAACACGCCCCTCTCCTTCGTGAATACCGATGCAAAGTATTCATTTAGGATCTCCCCTATTCCCTTGGGTTCTAAGCATAATTCCCCTCCTTTGTCCCTGAGAGGTCCGATTTTCTCCGACAACTCTTTTGTTCCTAACGTATGAATAGAATGCCTTAGGATTCTCCTTAATCTTGCCTGCCAAGAACATCTCGTGACCTCTTTTTGCCCTTCTAACTCCCCGTTTGAGTTCTTTCCTACTCTCTCTGTATTCCTCCAGAGCTCCATCTGTTTTCAGTTGCCTGGACTTAACGTATGCCTCCCTTTTCATTTTAATCAGATCCTCAATTTCCCTGGTTATCCACGGCTCTCGGATCCTACCTTTCCTATCTTTCCTTTTTACAGGCACATGCCTGTCCTGCAGCCTTATCAATAGTTCCTTAAAAGACTCCCACATGCCAGACGCGGACTTACCCTCGAACATCCTCTCCCAATCAACATCCACCAATTCCTGCCTAATCCGGCTATAGTTAGCCTTCCCCCAATTTAGCACCCTGCCCGTAGGACAGCACTCATCCTTGTCCATTACTATCCTAAAGTTAACAGAGTTGTGGTCACTATTTGCCACATGTTCCCCTTCCGAAACAAAGTACAAACAAGAGCAAAACTGGAGCAAAAAACCTTCACATAATTTGAGAGTGAATAAAGAAAGACTTGCATTTATTTAGCTTCTCTTACAAACTCAAGACCTCCCAAACACTTCACAGTGACTGAATTGTAGTCATTGGTGTAATACAGGAAATGCAACAGCCAATTTGCCTCCAAACAAGAACGTGATCGTGACCAGATAAGGGTGTTGGTTGAGGAATAAATATTGCCCAAGACACTTGGGGGGGGGGAACACAGTTGTTTTTTATTGTGCAAAGCACCACAATTTAACATCTCGTCCAAAAGACAACTCTGTTTATGAATAAGTTTTGTTTCTCTACACAGGGAGTGTCAACATAGGTTTTGTGCTCTAAGTCTCTAGGGTGAGACTTGATTCAGAACCTCTGACTCAGAGGCAAAGGCCCTAAGCCATAGTCAATCCAACAGTAAAGAGTCATATAAATCAGCTCTAACTGCTGCTGCACAACTGTCCTTCAGAGATTAAGAAATGCTGTAGGAAGAATTTAAAGGAGCTTTACATTGTATCTGACCTGCTGTATATCTGATCTGCCAGCAATTATCACAAAAAGTTGAGGATATTTCCATGCTCCATCTCAGACATTCCCAATGCAGATGTGTGCAAATAGCTTTACTCTCAATTAAAAAGTAAACAACCCATGCTGCTTCCAACTGAACACAATTAGCATTCAACCAGAAGGTATTACAAGATATTGAAATGTCTATAATATTTAAAAATTATATTAATGAGCATTCAGCATATAATTTTCCTCAAGACTGATTTCCACTCTGATGAAAGATTACAACCTGAAACATTAACTGTTCCTCTCCCCACAGATGCTCCCACATCTGCTGAGTCATCATCAGCTGTTCCTGTGATGTCTACTCACAATCATGTGTTCCTGCTGTCAAAGATAAAAGGGTCAGCCGAGTATTTCCAGCAATTCTGCACTTGATTTCCACTATGTTTTTCAATTTTCATTCCTGGGCCTAGTCATTGCTTGGTATTTTGAGAAATATATGTTTGAAGTTGAAAAGGGTTTTCTTTTTATTGATAGAAACAATATCAGTAAACATCAATAATCTGCACTCCTGTGTATCTGTATGGCCGGGATTCTCCCAATCCTCTGCACTGCTTGAGTAGCGCAGCGGGCCAAGAGGCATCAACAGGGGGTCTTTAGCAGGACTTGGGACCGCCATCAAGCCAACTGTGAGTATCCCAGGCCCTTTATTCCGGGTAATCAGCCTCGCACCAGAAATTGACACGGGGTTGATTAGCATATTGAAATTTCAATTTCAGTATGATGAGCGGGCTTGTAATGATTTTCTCCAGGCCCGCTAGCGTCTTCCCCCCCCACCGGGAGAGGTTCCCACCAGTGGGGTTTACAACTGCCTCCCATCAACGGGGAACGGGTGCGCTCACCCTGCTGGTGTGGACAGAGGCATTTGAGCCCCCCCTCTCCCCGCCCCTTCCTCCCTCCCACTGTGAGGTGGGGGTGGGTGCCCCTTGGGCAGTGCCAAGGAGCCTATTGGGGGCTGATCAGTGGTGGGAGGGGCCTGCTGTCATTCTGCAATGGAATCCGTGGGGGAGGGAGTGAGGGGGGATGATCAGCGCTGGCCTGGAGGGGCAGCGATTGGGAGGCCAAGGATGGGATGGGGGGGGGGGGCGGAATGGGGAGCAGTATGCATGCGCCGATGTCCCCACTGACAGATCAGGGCATGCAGGGTGGCCCACTCAACATTATGTTGCCGCCCTCTTTGGCGGGATGAGGCCCCACCCCTACTTTCCAGCGTGAATCTCTCTGCGGCATTCTGTGTTGCAGTGTCGGAGATTCGTTCGGGTAAGTATGTCCAAAAGACGGGCGGAAAAACGGGAGATTTTGCGAACATTTAAGAACTTTACAGTCATTGAGCGCTTAGTTTTTTGGGGGGAAAATCCCGGCCAAGCCTTTAAATTTAGGCTGGCCACTTTGCACAAAAAAAACATAAGTTCAAAAATATGTTAACTGGCAAAGAAGTATCATTTTCTATAGTATATAATCCATAGGGGAGAGATTAAGATTTTTTTAACTTAAGTTTTGTTTTAAAGAAAATCATTTTAAGAATATAGGAAGATGCTCCACAATACATTAATTCCATTTAATATTGTTTAAGATTCTAAAACTGCAGCATGTCAGTTTTGGAGGAATTACCTGAAAAGGGGAATGTTTTCACAAAGTAGTCAATGAAAGTGTACTTTGTTATATTCATATGTCAACTGGAAAACTAATAATTAAATATACACAGTAGCTAATTTACAGGAAGCATCAAATCTGAAGGTACCAGGTTGTTACTTCTCAACTGCAAATACTCTACACATAATCAAAGCTCACACAGGTTTACAGGTTACATACAGGCCACATAAGGATTGTATGCCAGTGTCAATTCCAAAACATACATGGTGCACTCAAGTGAGCTGTGTTACTCTTCAGGCTTTTAAGATATTTCTTCTCCTGCTGAACACAAAAGCTAACTTCCATAGTCAGACTCTTGACCCCTATTAACTTAAGTGAGAGCTTGCTTGTAAAGCAATCTGAGTCAGAGTGCTCTCAGTGAATAAACCCATTTACTGTTTCTGAATTACTCACAGGACTTCCACTTTGATCCACCATCACTTAAAAAGACGATCAATAGTATTTGGGTTGGATTCTTTGGTAACAGACCAAATTACAAAATAGGTACGTTTGTGATTGGAGGGTGCTTGAATGAACTGGGGTTAAAAAAGTCCCTCACTTTTTGTAGTATATATCAATAATTTGGACTTAAATGATACAGTACATAATTAATATGTTTGCAAATGTTCTGAAAATTGGCCGTGAAGTTGATAGTGAGGAAGAAAGCTGTAGATCGCAAGGAAGTATCAATGGACTGTTCCGGTTGTCAGGAAAGTGGCAAATGTAATTCATTTGGACAAAGTGTGATGTATTCGGGGAGGACAAACAAGGAATACACGCTAGATGAATAGTGTAGAAGAATAGAGGGACCTTGGAGCGTATTACCATAGATCCCTGAAGGTAGCATTACAAGCGGTTAAGGTGGTTAGAAAAGGTGGACAGGATATTTTCATTTATTTGTTAAGTCATAGAATATAAGGGCAGAGAGTAAGTGAAAGCAAAATACTGTCGATGCTGGAAATCTGAAATAAAGGTATTAAAATGCTGGGATTACTTAGCAGGTCCAGCAACATCTGTAGAGTTAACATTTTGAAACAATTATGACTCTCCAGAACAGAATAGGGGGATTATGTTACAGCTGTATAAAACACTAATTCGGCCACACCCAAAGTACTGCCTACA
This sequence comes from Mustelus asterias, assembly GCF_964213995.1. Lineage (NCBI taxonomy): Eukaryota > Metazoa > Chordata > Chondrichthyes > Carcharhiniformes > Triakidae > Mustelus > Mustelus asterias. The sequence goes on from NC_135821.1 coordinate 34,457,944, forward strand.
GCTCTGGTCACAGTGTTACAGGAATGAAATGATCACACAAGTTGGGTACAGAAAAGATTCATTAGGATTTTGGCAGGAATGAAAAATTTAAGCGATGAGAAAAGCTTGGCAGGCTGGGATTGATGGCAGAGAGTGGTGGGTCTGTGGAATTCATTGCCACAGAGGGCTGTGGAGGCCGAGACGTTGAGCGTCTTCAAGACAGAAATTGATAAATTCTTGATTTCTCGAGGAATTAAGGGCTATGGGGAGAGAGCGGGTAAATGGAGTTGAAATCAACCATGATTGAATGGTGGAGTGGACTCGATGGGCCGAATGGCCTTACTTCCGCTCCTATGTCTTATGGTCTTATGGTCTTATGGATTACTTTCTTTGGAGCTGAGCAGGCTGAGGGGAGATTTAATTGCATAAAACTGTACAGTATTCAAAATTGAAGGAAGTTAGATAGGGTGCATGAGGAGGACCTATTTGCTTTAGCAGAGAGATGAATAAATAGGGAACAGGGACATTGAGGAGTATTCTTTTCAACCAGCATGTGGTGGGGGTCAGGAACACACAGCCTGTTGGAGTAGTTGAGGCAGCAACCCTCATGCTTTTAAAAAAAAACCTGGATATGCACTTGGAATGCTGTAATCTCATGGGTAGGAAGTGGAATTAGGCTAGATTTATGTCCGCCACAGACAACAAATGCCCCCATTCTGGCCAATAAATTTTCTATGTTTCTAGATTTATTTATTGATAGGTTTATTTGCCGAACAAGCAATATTGCCGAATTGAATCTTTCAAGCAAGTCATGAAAGGATAAAGCATACAACCTCATTCTGCTTCCACATTAATTTGGACAAAGTCAAAACTGTAATTATCTAATGTATCAACAAAGTGTCAAATTCTTCAAAACCATTTAAAATCCAGTCCCACCATAAGAATTTAACTGGTAAGTTGTTCAGAAATTGCCACAAATTAAGAAAAGATGGGGGCAATTCTCCCAAAAAATTCTAAGTGCTGAATTGGCAGGAAAAATGGTGCAATTCAAGATTGTTTTTTCAGTGCAACTTCAGACTCGAATCTCCCACATTCTGTGCAATGCAGAGGTCACAATTGGGAATATCATCAAAAGCTCGGGGGCGGGGCCTATTCATGTCAAAGGCACTGAAATCAGCAGGATGAGCGGGAACCTGCACATGCGCACATCTTTGGGAGATCACTGAAAATACCTCCCAGCATCGAGGTCACTGCCCTCCAACTCCCACAGACATCGCTGACCACATCGCTGCCCCGCTCCCTCCGTGCAGACGTCACTAGCCTCATCACTGTCCTCCCCCCAATACAGACATTGCTGGCCTCATCGCTGCCCTCCCATACAGATATCACTGCCCACCCCCCCGCCCCATACAGACATCACTGACCTCATCGCTGCCCCGCTCCCCCCAATACAGAAATCATTAGTCTCATCACTCTCCCCCCACATAGAGACATCGCTGGCCTCATCGCTCTGCCATCCCCCCCCCTCCCCCATATAGACATCGTTGGCCTCATAGCTGGCTCCCCTCCATACAGACATCGCTGGCTTCCCACCCCCATGATGTGGAGATGCCGGCGTTGGACTGGGGTAAGCACAGTAAGAAGTTTCACAACACCAGGTTAAAGTCCAACAGGTTTATTTGGCAGCACTAGCTTTCGGAGCCTCAAGCTCCTTCTTCAGGTGAGTGAGGACTTGTGTTCACAGGGCGTATAAAGACACAAACTCAATTTACAAGATAATGGTTGGAATGCGAGTCTTTATAGGTAATCAAGTCTTAAAGATACAGACAATGTGAGTGGAGAGAGCGTTAAGCACAGGTTAAAGAGATGTAAATTGTCTCCAGCCAGGACAGTTAGTGAGATTTTGCAAACCCAGGCAAGTCGTGGGGGCTACCGATAGTGTGACATGAACCCAAGGTCCCGGTTGAGGCCGTCCTCATGTGTGCGGAACTTGGCTATCAGTTTCTGCTCACCGATTCTGCGTTATCATGTGTCATGAAGGCCGCCTTGGAGAATGCTTACCCGAAGATCAGAGGCTGAACGCCCGTGACTGCTGAAGTGTTCCCCGACTGGAAGGGAACACTCCTGCCTGGTGATTGTTGAGCGGTGTTCATTCATTTGGTGTCGTAGCGTCTGCATGGTCTCCCCACTGTACCATGCCTCGGGACATCCTTTCCTGCAGCGTACCCTTCGTCATCCAGTACTTCCCTGGAGCGGAGAAGCTACGACATCTTCTCTGAAGCCTTCAACATGTCATCGATGAAGACGAACACCTCGCCAAGGCCATCTCCACACCCCCACTTCTTTCCGTCAAACAACTGCACAACCTCAAACAGACCATTGTCCGCAGCAAACTACCCAGCCTTCAGGAGAACAGTGACCACGACACCACACAACCCTGCCACAGCAACCTCTGCAAGACGTGCCGGATCATCGATATGGATGCCATCATCTCACTCGAGAACACCATCCACCAGGTACACGGTACATACTCTTGCGACTCGGCCAACGTTGTCTACTGATACGCTGCAGGACATCGCTGGCCACATTGTCTGTATGGGGGAGGGGGGTGCAGCATCGCCCCCACAACCCCATAGAGATATCGCTGGCCAAATCGCTTGCCCCCACAACCCCCATGCAGACATTGCTGACCACCACAAGCCCCATACAGACATCACTGGCCTCATCACTGCCCCCACCCGCGCCCCGCCCCCCCCCTCCCCATACATTCATTGCTGGCCTCATCGCTGCCCCCCCACCCATACAGACATCGCTGGCCATGCTCCCCCCGCCATACAGACACTGCTGGCCTCATCATTGCCCCCCCACCCATACAGACATCGGTGGCCATGCTCCCCCCGCCATACAGACATTGCTGGCCTCATCGCTGCCCCCCTCCAATACAGACATGGCTGCCCGCTCACCCCATGCCCCCACTGATCTGGATAACATGGGTACCCTATCCCTCCATCCCTTGAACATACTGACCTCACTGCTGCCCTGCAGAGAAATTGCACTAAGCTGCCATGCACACCCCCAGCTTGCAAGCATTGCCTCTATTGAATGGGAGCCCTGAGTATTGCACCCCTCCTGGACACAGCAGCTTATTGATTGGGAGCCCTGAGTATTTCACCTCCTATTGGACAGAGCAGCTTATTGAATGGCAGCCAATCAGCACCCCAAGGGATGCATGGTACTCAATTGAAACCAACCTTCAAAATTTCTTACAAGGATTTGTTGCCATCCTGTCCATGACTGGCCAAAGTCATCACACCTGCAATCCCTTGATAAGCCAGAGCTGTACGTAAGCTGCAAGAATGGACACACAGCCAATGACACCACCAAGATGTCTTTGAAGAGACTGGCCTCAAGATCCTCCAAGGCTGACCAGGCCTGCCTGCCTGATGCTGTGGAGGAGCAACGACAGCAGATCTTCCCCAATCAGGGCCCTCGCCCAAGGGGTGCAGCCGCCAAGACATTGTGCGAGGAGGTGGCAGATGCTGTGAAAGCCAGGAGCCAGACACCCATGGTCCGGCCAGCAGTGCAAGAAAAAACTGTACAATCATCTTTGAACAGCAACGGTGAGTGAGCATCCCACTTGGAAACCCGCACATGGTCGACACGGATCTCAAACCATGCTTTGAGACCTGAAGGGCATGTAACAAGGCCCCCTTCCCCCAAGAACAGCATCTAACCCCTTCCCCTCACCCCTCAATGAGCACCCTTTAATGGTGACCCTTTTCCCCGAAACTGCCAACACAACGTCTGAGACACAGGCACACATTGCACACCATGCACTTCACTATGTTAATGCTTGCTATCCACCTTATGTTCCCACAGGAAAAAAGCATGCATAACCACTGCGAAAGGGCACAGACTGGTGGCGGTGTGCCTGACCTGCAGCAGCTGACTGGCTTTGAGCAGCGTGCCATGAAGCTGACAGGGGGTGATGGAGCATCCAGAATGGTGACTGACAGCCAGGTCGGTGTCCAGCATGCAAGTGAGTATCGGTGTAGCCCTCAACCTAGGTCCTCCTCGAAATAAGTGCGATGCTGCGTAGAATGATTTACGTCCCTCCCCCTAACATGTGTTCTTTATTGCAGCTCTGGACCCAGACGAAACCGGCCCTTCGGGTGTTGACGCACCCCCGCACCCCCCCCCCCCCCATGCTGTTCAGCAAACTCCTGGACGACACCTTGGAGGGAGGCTCTGAAGAATCCTCCGAGGACAGCACCAGTGAAGCGGCACCGACATCTACCACATAACTCACCAACACAGACTATCACCATGGCGGATACTTTTAGTGTTGAGGTTTCTGGGTCACTTACTGGTGAGCACATCACAGACACTGATGCACAGCAGGTGAAGTCAGGCACATCCGAGGGCTCGTGCACACGGATGTCTACCGGAGGCGAGGATTCAGCTGTCCCCCAAGCCAGATGCCGGGCCTTAGGGTTCGTTCATCCCAAGGCTGGTGGGGTGGAGATGCATCAGCAAACCCGGGGAGTTGTGGAAGGACTGTCAGCAACCATGCTGCGACTGCAAGACTGTTTAAAGGAGTCAAACAGAGTGCTGTTGCAGGAGGTCTTCTTCCATCGGGAAAAAGATACAAAAGTCTGAGGTCACGTACCAACCGACTCAAGAACAGCTTCTTCCCTGCTTCTGTCAGACTTTTGAATGGACTTACCTTGCATTAAGTCGATCTTTCTCTACACCCTAGCTATGATTGTAACACTATATTCTGCACTCTCTCATTTCCTTCTCTATGAACTGTATGTTTTGTCTGGATAGCGTGCAAGAAACAATACTTTTCACTGTATGTTAATACATGTGACAATAATAAATCAAATCAAATCAAATCAGAAGTTGGTGCTGACACAGCATGCAAACCACGCCAATACTGCAAGGATGATGACCGCAGTGGAAAGTCTGGCTCAGGGGGATCTGTCCTCATGGGTGACAGTGTCCAGGCCATCCTGGAGACACAGCAGACCAAGGGGCGAGGGTGTTGCCGGCATCCAGGAGATACATCGTTCCATGGCCATGGGTGTTGGGGGCATGTGGGAGACACTGCTGTTCATGGCTGAGACTCTCACTGGCATTCAGGAGACACAGCAGGGCATGGCTGTGAGCCTCAACAACTTAGCCCAATCTCAGAGAGCTGATGCCGAGGGGCTCCAGACCCTGGCTCGCTCACAGAATGCTGTAGCGGAGGGGCCCCAGAGCTTGGCCCAGTCTCAGAGAACCAGGACTGAGGGATCACAGACCATGCGGCAGACACATCTTAGCCTCCAGGACTGGCAGAGTCAGGTAGTGCCAGAGCTTCTGAAGCTCAGTCCAGCTATCCTGGCGTCCCATGGAGTGTCTCCAGGGCCTCTAGGCATCCCAAGGGAGGAGGAAGGGCTCTAGCTCATGCTGGGGACTTCCAGCCAGGAAATCCAGGACGTCCCAAAACCTTCCAATTCCCCCCTTCCTCACACCGGGGCATCTTAAGGTCAGCTAGATGAACAGAGTGGCACAGAAACAGTGCAAGTCAGCTGGTCCCGGCCACCCAAGGGACGTCACCAAGGGCACCACAGGCAACGGGGAGTGCATGACAGCTGGACACCTCCACCTCCGATGTGCATCCTGGGGTTGCACCGAGAAGAAGCAGTAAGCCACACAAAGTTAGAGAGTTGTCGGTTCACTAAGAGGGCACGGGTGAAGGTCACCAGTAGTTACGGTTTCTTTGTCACTAATGTTAAGAACACAATAAACTTTTATTTACACCTCACAGCTATGACTAATGTGTCTCTGATTTCCCCCCCCCCCCCACAGAGCTGAGAGGACCCCATTCCCATGCATAGAGGTGCTGTCTGTTGTGCCTTGCGAGACTCAGCCACATGTTACTGAGTGCCTGCCTTATCTTCCCCAACATCCACCAGACCCTTGATGCAGTGTGCACAATAGCAAGTCATCATCATCCTCCAGCCACTCACAACCATTGCTAGCCCAGGCCCATTAACAGGTTTGGATATTTCTGGAGGACAGGGTGGTTGGGATGAGAGGCTGAGGAAGAGTGATGTGGCTTGAGGGCCCAGGTCAGTTTGAAGGGGGAATGGCAGCTGCACTTGCTCCTGGGATGCGGTGGATGTGTTGGTTGCAGTCCCCTCACTGCACAGGGGTACCAGCTAGGTGAAGCGGGCTGCGATTAAGGCATCCCTCATTGCCCTTCCCTGCCAGACACCTGCCATCGCCTCCCACCCTCTTTCCTCTGGCTTCTCATAAGGCAGGACGTGCACCTCGCCCCCACGCTGCTGCTCCCCTCCTCTTCCTGCTGCTCCAGCTGGTCTGCCCGCTGCTGGGCGATGTTGTGCAGAATGCAGCAAACTATGATCATGTGTGAAGCACGCACAGGATCATATTGGAGGGCCCCCCCCAGAGCAGTCCAAGCAACGGAACCACATTTTAAGCAGGCCGATGCACCGCTCTACTATGGATCGGGTAGCTGCAGGAGCCTCGTTGTAGTGGGTCTCTGCCTCGGTCTCGGGCCTCCGCACAGGTGTCATCAGCTATGACCTAAGCAGGCAACCTTTGTCACCCAGTAGCCATCCTGGGAGCCTGGGCTGATTTTTAAAGAGGCCAGGGATGTCCGAGTGCCTGATGACAAAGCTGTCATGGACACTCCCTGGATAGCGTGCATCAACCTGCATGATCCGCATGAGATGGTCACATACGATCTGCACATTCAGGGAGTGGAATCCTTTTCTGTTGACGAATGGCTGCAGTGCTCCATGTGGGGCCTCAAGATGATGCGTGTCCCGTCCATTGTTCCCTGTACATTCGGCATCCCTGCAATAGCTGCAAAGCCTACAACACGGACCTCCTGCTGTGCACGGCCCCACATCAAAGTTTATGTACTGTCCTGCACAGGCATACAGAGCATCTGTGACCTGCCGCACACATCTGTGCATGGAGGTCTGGGAGATCCCAATGAGGTCGCCACTGGGTGCCTGAAATGACCCAGATGCAAAAAGGTTCACGGCAGCTGTCACCTTAACTTCCACAGACAGCAGGTGGCCGCCCCTCCCCTGAGGTGCCAGGTGCGTGCGAGCACCTCAAATAGGTGCCACACCGTGCTCTTAAGGGACTCGCAGCCGGCGACAGTACATCATCTCCGAGGGGCCTCAAATGAATTCCAAGGCCTGTACCTCCTTGCCCTCTGCACCCTCCACCTTCTGCGCACCCTTTCGGGAGACTGCTCACCCACCTCCTGGCCCTCAGCGTCAACTCTCTGTCCTCCTTCCTGAGGGACTGGTATTGGGGGCTCCTGCGGTGGTCCCCCCCATGCCCTCCAGTTCCTGAGCTGAGTCCTCCTCCTCCTCATCCACCACCATAATGGCCAGTTCCGAATCTATCAGTCCAAGATCCATCTGCACACTGGGGTTTGGAAAGAGCAAAGATTAACAGATTAATGTCATTGGCTGCATAGACCCAGCAACACCCCAATTCCTCACTTGTGCCAGTAGCCCCATTTGTCGGTGCTGGCAACACCATACAATCCATGGTGCCATGCGTGACCTGATTAGGTTGTGTGAAATTCCCATCAGAACAAATGCTGGCACAAATTATGCAGGTCGGTGTGCAGCCATCGCACCCTTGGGCCATTGCTATGTGTGCAACTGCAGCATCCGTCACAGGCGTGTGTTGCTGGTCAGTGTCACGAGGCAGGGGCAGACTGCAAATCATCACCAGATGGGTGCCCAGTGACAGCAGATTCCATGCAGTCAATGTCTGAATCTCGGCACCTTGGCCTGGAGCGCTAACTGCTTGATGTAGTTAGGCTTCAGTATCCTCCCCCATCCTCCTCCCCACCGGAACCTCAGCAATCAGTGGGAATGGGAGAATCGCCCCCGTGATATGTGGCTGAATTTTTACCACGGAAGCAGGAAACAGCAATGGGGTCTGTTTTCAGGTCAGAAACCAATCTTGTGGTTGTGGGGAGCGGCAAGGTGAATAAAGTTCAAATTTTCGATTGGGGAATCGTAAGTGCTATGGAAAAAGGTCACCAAATCTGCTCCTTTCTCAAGGCCTGTTTTGGATGCACAATGAATGCTGCCCCCTTCATCCCCCGCCACATACCATGAGGAATTTTAAATAATCAGACGGTGCACGTACTTTAAAGCAGGGGTTTTCATCTTTATCAGCTTCAGAGAACCTCTGCATCCATGTTGTAAAAATTCCACTGAACACTTGTAACACACCTCAGGTATTTTATCTGAATAAAATTTATTTATACAACTAAATAAACATCCAGCACAAACATGATTTGATGATCAGTATCCTCTGCTCCAAAGTTCATTACTTTAGTAGAATTTGAGTATAAAAGCTGTCATCCCTCACATGGAAGAAAAATTCTTAGTACCTCATCCAACGCCATTATAAATCAATTTATAAATGCCAGGGTCAGAATTCTCCAACCTCACTGCAGTGAATGGAGATTTGACTGAGTCCCAAATTCTCCGTTCTTGTTGGTAGCAGGGCTTGCGAGACTGGAGAATTCTGACCCAAGTGTTTGATTTTGGAACATATGCGCAGAAGCCTCACCTCAGCCCACCAGATAATTCAATACAATACCACTAGAAACATGATCAGAATATTGACATTACTTAATGAAAGTTCTGGAACATTCCACACACCATGCACCAGTCTCCAGCAAGACTAGATCTTAAGAACTGACTTTTCTTATTAGTGTTTATTCCCAAATGCATATGCAAGGATGTATTCTACACATTTAGATCAGGATATACACATTCCATATTTATCATCCGCATGTTTTCCAATTCTGAACATTCACAAGTTATGCTTATGTTAGAAGCAAAAGATTGTGATTGACAGGATATTTAGCAGTTTTTTTGATTTATTACAACTTTGGCAAGCAAACAAATAATGTCTAATAAATTCACTCATCTATGTAAACTTCATTGCACAAGTATTAAGATAAACTGGCATAGTAAGTATATTGATGATTTGCACCTTTACAATTGTTGATTACTAGCCATTAAATCTTCTTTACCAATTAAATAAATATTTAAGGTTCCATGCTCCATAATAGTCTCACAATGATAATTGGGGAGTCCGCTTCTTGTATTTGAAAACTTGCTGAAACACCAAACAAGTTGCACCAAATATTACAGCATTCAATGTTAATATTTGTAAACTAAACAGAACAAAGTAAAATTAGAATTGAACATTCGAGGAGGTAGTTTACAGGCTTGAAGCTGAAAATTCTAGTTAACTGTTTTCAGCCTTTCCAGGAATTTAATCAGGAATCAATGACAGTAACATCAAGAAATGTGATGCCAATATTTCAAATGAAATGCATGTTTACAACAGCTACATCTTCATGAGGGAAACTATGGTACTATGATAATGTCTCTGGACCAGTAATCCAGAGGCCCAAGCTATATTTTTTAAATTTTTTACTCCATCTTTAGAGTTACAAAGCCAATGGTCAGAATTGACCAGGCAAACCCAAATCCATTCCTTGCTTGCTCCAAAAACCAAATTCAAAATCCAATTGAATCCAATTCAAGGTTCACATAAAAGGGACAAACAAGATCGAAGCTGACAAGATAAGGCACTGCACCCCATCTTGGGCTTGACCTGTCGCTTGAGGCGGGATTTTACAGCCTCGCTCGTACCAAAACCGTAAAATCCCACTGAAGGTCACACATCTTACCATTTCCAACCCCACGCCCGCTCTGATTCCATGGCGGGCAGGGCGGTAAAATTCTGGCCCTGATCTTAGGCAAAAGCCCGAGAAGCTAATGTTTTGGGAGCAAAGAAATCCCACCATGGCAGCTGGTAGAATTTAAACTAAATTAATAATCTGGAATGGAAAAGCTAGCCTCAGTATGATGACCACAAAACTATTGTCAATTGTTGTAAAAACCCATCCTGTTCACCAATGTCCTTTAACGAAGGAAATGCTGTTAACTGGACTTGCCTCCAAGTGATTCCAGACTCATAGCAATGTGGTTGACTACTAACTGCCCTCTAAAATGGTTTGGCAAGCTATTCAGTTCAAGGGTGATTAAGAATGGGTGGCGATTGCCAGTGATGCCATCCCATGAAAGAATAACTAAAAGCTACTATGTAAACTGTTTAATCGCATTGTCTGTCAGGTTGTCCCCACAAAATTAATACACCTGACATTGTAATCCTATTTAAAGTCAGACAGCCTGCTACAACATTACATAGACTGACTAGCAAATCATTTCATGGGAATTAGGCCAGCGCATAGAATTAAAATGAAAACTGCTTTAAAAATGCACTCAATAACAATCACTACAGGACATATCAGATTAAAAACCTCAGTGATGCCTTTGGTATCTCGTCAACGCATTAAAAAAAAGATTAATTCCAGAATGGTGCCGGTTACAAGAGCAACATTCACCGGTCTTCAAAGTCTCTTATCAGTGTCATGGGAAGTTGAATGGCAAAGGAACAGCTGGACACGCAAAAATGTGTTCTTCACCCAAAGTGCTGCAGGCTGCTCTTGTATAAACAGATCCCTTCATAGAAACATAGAAACACACAAAATAGGAACAGGTCGTCATTCATCCACTTGAGCCTGCTCCGCCATTCAATTAGATCATGACTGATCTTTTACTTCAATGCCATTTCTCCACATTATCCCCACTTTCCTAGCCACCACAGTCCTCCAGGATAGAGAATTCCAAAGATTTACCAATCATTAAGTGAAGAAACTCTTCTTTATCTCAATCTTAAATGGCCTACCTCTTATTCAGAGACTGTGTCACCTGGTTCTAGACTCCCCAGCCAAGGGGAACATCCTTCCTTTATTTATCTTATCGATCCCTGTAAGAATTTTTTATGTTCCAAAAGATTGCCTCTTATTCTTCTAAACACTAGAGAATACAGACTCAGTCTCCTCAGTCTCTTCTCATATGTCAATACCACCATCCTAGGAATTAGTCTGGTGAACATTTGTTGTACTCCCTCTATGGCACGAATATCGTTCCTTAGGAAAGGATACTAAAACTGTACAGTCCGGTCTCACCAAGGCTCTATATAATTGAAGCAAAACAGCTTTACTGCGGTACTCTAATCCTCTTGCTACAAAGGCCAATAAGGTTGATTGGACATGCTAAATTGCCCCTTAGTGTCATGGGGATTGGCAGGGTAAATACATGGTGTTATGGGGCCTGGGTGGGATTGTTGTCGGTGCAGGCTCAATGGGCCAGATGGCCTCCTTCTGCAATGTAGGGATTCTATGATTCTATACCATTTGCCTTCCTGATTGCTTACTGCACCAAAATGTTATATTTCAGTGACTCATGAACAAGGACACTCTTTCCCTTTGGACATCAATACTTTTCAATCTTTCACCAGTGATGTAACAAAGTTCCAGCCCAGAAAGATCAGGAACCTTTTTTACATAAGATATCATCACATTAAAGGGCTTCTCTGTCTTATGTTCCATATAAACCATTGCTGAGGTTTATAACCTAGTTGTTGTAAGAGCAACACGGTGGCACAGTGGTTAGTACTACTGCCTCACAGTGCCAGGGACCCGGGTTTGATTCCCGATTTGGGTCGCTGTCTGTGTGTAGTTGGCACATTCTCCCCGTGTCTGCAATGGTTTCCTCCAGATGCTCCAGTTTCCTCCCACAGTCTGAAAGACGTGCTGGTTAAGTGCTTTGACTGTGCTAAATTCTCCCTCAGTGTACGGGACACACAGGAATGCATTGCCCCCAGGGGGAGAGGGACGCTGGCATGGCCCACCTCCGTGAAGACAGACACAAAGGGCAGAGTTTTGCGCTCTGGTTCGCATTGAGTGTGAATGGCGACGGGAATGCAAAACTTCACAACAGATCCAAATATGTCATCAGAAAGTGCCTTGGCGATTGGTCCCGTGCCCCACCAGTGATGTAATGGGTAAACATCCAGAACCTCATTAAGATAAATTGAAGTCTAATTTCACGCCTCTACGTGCCACATTATATTATCAATTCACATCATTGCGAGGGCATGCTGACTTCAATTACAACTGTTCTCCCACTGTGTGCACATGGCAAGCAGAACCTGCCAGAGGAGCTCAGGTGAGTGCATCACTTAGGGGGGAGACGGTCATACCCTGGCAGTACATGAGTGGAAAGGCGGGTGTGCATGGTGGGGGGGGCGGGAGGTGTTCTGTTTTCTTTCATTTCATAATTTCTATTACATTTTCATTCTTCTATGCCTCTCTTTTGCTCGCTCCAACTTTCTTTGTAAACCTCCCAAACTTTCTCTTCTTTCCATCCTTTATAGCTGTCTTCAAGTGTATTTCTCATTCTCTATCCTGTCCTGTGTTTAATTCCCTCTGTCTCCACTTTCCTGATTGTCTCTATGCCTCTCAAAGATGGAGATATATTACCTATCTACTGAACTTATACTTGCATTGTTTTTTGTTAGACGGCCAAATGGAGTCAAAATGTACTGGAGATGAATATCAGGACTAAATGGAAAAGCAGCAGAAATGTGAGGGCCATGGTCTGGGCCAAGAAAGAATAGCGACTTAGTCCAGAAATAAGGACCCAGTTTCAGGCCTAGCCTGGGATAAAGTAGTGGTTGTGATACCTAGCAATGCAAGGTTGCAGAGCTAAACAGGTGTGCACTATCTCTCTCCTCAGCTCTCTTTTACTGCAATTCAAAGTAATGTTCTTCTTTTTCTCCATCAGGTTCTAGGGAACACAGCCTGGGGACAAGGGAAAGCTTCACTGTTTACTTTCACAGCATTTGCAGCAAGAGCTCTACACTAAATTCCTTACAATAATGCTGATATAGGCATCACTACCTAGTATTTGTGCCAGGAGCAGAGTGGAAAGGGGAATAAGAAAAGTGCAACTCCTATAACACCTTCATTTTCTTCTTGCACATTTGCATTACCTCATGGATGATCGTGCCCTGTATTTTATAAATGGATGTCTAGTCTCCATCCACACTCAATTCCAATACTTTAACAGTCATGTATGATAGCAAGAAACTACCGAGCACAAAGATCACAACAAAGGAAAAGGGCCTTGATAGCATCCTGGGTGTATGCTGAAGGCTTGTACTCCAGTATTAGCCCCACCCCTAGCCAAACTATCCCATTACCACAATAGCACTGGCATTTATCTGTTGTAACGCTGTTGGTTATGGATCAAATCTGTTAAGGAAATCTTCATAGTCTTCTGCATGTCAACATCAAGTGTTCATTAACTGCTTGTAACTATATACATATGTAGAGTAAAGGGTAAAGGCACCCATGTCTAGATCTTAACACGTCTCTGCCCAACACCACACTGTCTTTATTAACTGAGTAAGAGTTTTAACAACATCAGGTTAAAGTCCAACAGGTTTATTTGGTAGCAAATGCCATTAGCTTTCGGAGCGCTGCTCCTTCGTCAGATGGAGTAGATATCTGCTCTCAAACATGGCATACAGAGACACAAAATCAAGTTACAGAATACTGCTTAGAATGCGAATCTCTACAGTGTTTACCCCAGTCCAACGCCAGCATCTCCATATCATGACATTTATTAACTGAGGCATAGAGCGTATGTAGAAAGGTTATGAAGGAGCTGTATAAAATGCTCGTTAGGCCACAGCTAGAGTACTGTGTGCAGTTCTGATCGCCACACTTTAGGAAGGATGGGATTTCACTGGAAAGGGTGCAAAGGAGATTCACCTGGATGTTGCTGGGTTGATGTATTGCATCTATGAACAGAGGCTAGTTAGGCTGGAATTGTTTTCCTTGGAGCAGAGAAGGCTAAGGTGGGACCTGATCGAGGTGTACAAAATTATGAGGGACACAGAGAAAGTAGATAGGAAGAAACCTTTTGCCTTAGTAGAGGGGTCAATAACCAAGGGACATAGATTTAATGTAAGGGGCAGGAGAGTTAGAGGAGATTTGAGGAAACATTTTTTCATGCAGAGGGTGGTGGGAACCTGAAACTCAGTGCCTGAAAGTGTGGTAGAGGCAGGAACATTCACAACGTTTAGGAAACATTTAGATGAGCACTTGAAACGCCATAGCATGCAAGACTACGGACCAAGTGGTGGAAAACAAGATTAGGATAGGTGTTTGATGGCAAGCGCAGATATGATGGGCCAAAGGGCCTCTTTCTGTGCTGTAAGACTATATGACTCTATAACCCTCCCCTTGGGTCTTGTGCCTTCTTCCTGTACTTAGCCCCACATTAACCCTGCCTATACCAGTCTCTTACATTATCCAACTATGGAAAATTGCCCAAGTACATCCAATCCACAAAAAGCAGGATAAATCCTCTCCAGTCAATTACCTCAATAGCCTACTCTCAATCATTCATTTGTGATGAAAGTGGTAATCAATCAACAACTATTCACCAATAACTTGCTCACTGATGCTCAGTTTGGCTTCACCAGGACCACTCAACTCCAGACCTGATTACTACCTTGGTCCAAACATGTGGGTTTCCTCCGGGTGCTCCGGTTTCCTCCCACAGTCCAAAGATGTGCGGGTTAGGTTGATTGGCCAGGTTAAAAATTGCCCCTTAGAGTCCTGGGATGTGTAGGTTAGAGGGATTAGCGGGTAATTATGTGGGGGTAGGGCCTGGGTGGGATTGTGGTCGGTGCAGACTCGATGGGCCGAATGGCCTCCTTCTGCACTGTAGGGTTTCTATGATTTCTAAAAGAGCTGAACTCAAGTGGTGAGATGAGAGTGATTGCCTTGACATCAAAGCAACATTTGACAGTATGATATCAATGACATTTCATCCATCAAGAGTGGGTATGTTTGCTCATGATCGCAGTGTTCAGCTGTACTTACAACTCCATGTGATAACGAAGCAGTACATCCACATATGCAGCAAGACCTGGACAACATTCAGGCTTCAACTTATTAATGGAGAGTAACATTCATGCTACACAAGTGCCAAGGAATCTCCCAAAAGTACTCACCTAACTAGAGCCCTTTAACATTAAAGAAAATAATGTCAGAAATATTGGTTTTTAAATGAAACCTGAGTTTTTTTCCAATGGACACAAAAGACACTGGCTGAATTGTTGCAGGGCGCTTCTCTATGACAATGGAACCCCAGCCTGTTACTGGACAAGCATCCAAAAGCTAATAGCCAGCTCAGGGGGAGACAAAGGGTCATATGACCATCTAACCAAGAGATTTCCTCTGTAATGCCCAGAGGGATTTTGAGGATTTGCCTTCCAACTTGGAACATGCATAGAAGGAGTTAAAAGCTAGCTGAAAGTTGCCCCAGATTCTCTGTCTGTGTGTGCTCTGTGAGGACAAGTGCTGGAAGTTTTGACACAGAAGTAAAATCCAGCAAGCATACTCACAATACCCCTCAAATAGCAATTTTGCAGGAATACCCCTCTCTCTCTGACTGTGGAAGTCAGCCAAGTCAGCAATGGGCTGCAGCTGAAAAGAGAACTAGGGAGCTTCTACGCCAAGCTACAGAACACTAGAATGGCAAAGCCAATTATTCGCCTGCTGAAATCAACCCGGCTGGAAACTCGAAACTTGACTATTTGCCTACTGCAATCAACTCTATTGGACTCAATCATCTACTCCTTACGTGGCAAGAACTGTTCTGTATATCTTTTTTAATACTTACTTATTTTGAAATCAGTTCTCCTTCTAACCTGCAAGAATGTATATGCATGTGTTTACCAATTTTCTTGCCTTTAGTAATTAATAAACTACGGGGGCAATTCTCCCAAGTGCCAAATTTGAAAACTGGAGCCGATTTTTTTAGCGTGATTTTCAGGATGAATCTCCCACACTCTGAGCATTGCAGTTATGGGTTAAGCGAGATTCACACTGAAAATCAGAGGGCAGGACCTATCCCATCCAAAAGGCCAGCAGCATAGCACTGAGCGGGCCATTGCGCATGCACCGATCGGTCAGCGACGAGATCGGCACATACCCATTGGCCCTGCATTGCCAGCCTCCTAATCGCTGGCCAGCCCTACAACGCCCCCATTGCAGGCCTACTGACCCCCTCACCCCCATCACTGGCCTCCTGGACATCTCTGGGCCAGCCCCAGGGGCACTGGGGTTAGCACTGCTGCTTCACAGTGCCAGGGTCCTGGGTTTGATTCCCGGCTTGGGTCACTGTCTGTGTGGAGTTTGCACGTTCTCCCCGTGTCTGCATGGGTTTCCACCGGGTGCTCCAGTTTCCTCCCACATTCTGAAAGACATGGTAGTTAGGTGCATTGACCCGAAGAGGCACCGCCGGACTGTGGCGACTACGGGAATTTCGCAGTAACTTCATTGCAGTATTAATGTAAGCCTTACTTGTGAATAATAAATAAACTTTAACTTTAATTAATGTCTCCCCCTCCCCCGGAAGCCCCGATCTCCCCGACACTGTCCCCCCCACCACCAGTCCCGACTCCACCCTCCCACCCGCAGCCCCAAAACCCCCCCAAACCCCGCAGCGCCCCCCCCCCGCACCGCAGCCCTGATTACCCACTCTCCCTCTGCCACCGATCTCAGTGCAGAGTGACAGCGGGTCCCCCCAATCCCACCGATTGGCCCCCGCCAATAGGCCCCATCCCAATAGGCTCTGCCCCCTCTGGCCCCACCCCCTTGGCACTGCCCTATGCCTGACGGGCAGTGCCAAGGTGCTCCTTGGGCAGTGCCAGGGGACCAGGCTGGCACTGTCAGGCTGGCACTGCCCAGGGGGCACGCCCACTTACCCCCAACCTCCTGGTGGGGCCTCCATGGCCTCTGTTCCCTCCAGCAGGTCGGCCACCTGTTCCCCTTTAGTGGGGAGCAGGAGTAAACACCAGGAGTGAACCACTCCCGATGGGAGTGGGAAGGTACTTGCAGGCCCAGAGACTTCAATCCCGGGCCCACTAATGAAATGGAACTTGTGATTTAAATATTTAAATCAGCTCCGTGCCTATTTCCAGCGCGGAGCTGGTCGCTCCAAAAAACTTGATGCCGGAGACACATGGAGCTGTGGCGCCCAGCGGGGAGCCCGTTAAACACCTCCGCTGATGTTTCCCGGCCTGTTGTGCTGCTAGAGAAGTGCAGCGGCCTGGGAGAATCACCTCCTCTATCTTTAAGTCGAGAAAGCTTGATTAAATTGGCTCATTTCAAAACTACTGGGTCTGGGAAAAAGGATTTGTGAAAAGGGATGCTTTCCAGATTAAATTTTGGTGTGACCAAAAGAGGGGAGTTGAATAAAGACAGGAAGCTAGTTCATCCTTCCTCATTCAGGTTTGTAACAATTTGTGAGTATCCCAGACAGACAGTGATAAATTGAAGGGTCTCGCCCAGATCAACAACTTTGGGGAACCTTACCTGGGGTGAGTCGTAACAGCACCATCATTCAATCTCCACCATCAATATCCTGGGGTCACCACTGACCATAAATTTAACTGGACCAGCCACATAAACACTGTGGCTATAAGAGCAGGTAAGAGGCTGGAAAGTCTGTGGCAAGCAACATAACTCTTGACTCTACAAAGCCTATCCAACATGATGGGGGGTTGCGGGGCTGGCCAGTGATTGGGCTGACCAGCGATCAGGATGCCAGCAATGCGGGGCCAATGTGCACGCACCAATCCCTGCTCTGACAGATCGGCACATGTGCAGTGGCCTGCTCAGTGCTATGCTGCCAGCCTCTCCAGCAGGAATAGGTCCCGCCCCCTGATTTTCAGAGTGAGTCCCGCTAGGGTACTCTGCAGTGCTCAGAGTGTTGGAGATTCATTCCGAAAATCCCGCGAAAAAAACCAGCGGGAGTTATTCCCGTTTTCACGTGAATTCTGCACTTAGGATTTTTTTGGGAGAATCCAGGCCCAGATCTCTAACATCTGCAGTATTTTGCTTTGGAATAAGTATTACAATGTTGGAGGGACAAGATGTCCTAGATGGGTCAAGGGCTAAATCAATTTAGTTAGAGATTTAAAAATAGGCATACTATAATACTGAGTGTATTTTACTTGCCGCCAACTAGAACGAAAGGTATAGCGGAACACATTTTTAATGAAATTACAGAGAGATGCAAAAACTATGGAGCAGTTATAATGAGGAGCTTCAATTATCTTAATATATATACTGTGATAGCAATAGTGTAGAGGGAGGGCAGAGAGTGAGTAGAGCTTCTGAAATGTTCAGGAGTGGTGCCAAACAGGAACCAAAAAGGGAAATCACATGGAGACAAAGGGAATGGCTGAGGTACTTTACATCTGTCTTTTCTGAGGAAGAAGGTGTTACTAAAATCATAGTGAAGAGGAGGTAGTTGAGATGCTGGATTGGCTAAAAATTGATGAAGAGGAGGAATTAGAAAGGTGGGTTGTACCTAAAGATGCATCCAAAGATACAGACAGGAGGGGTGAACATTGGGTTGGTACTGGTCATAAAATCCCAATCTTCCCTAGACACAGGAGTGGTACCAGAGGACTGGAAAACTGCAAATTTAAACCCTTGTTCAAAAAAGGACATTATTAATAGCACTCCTAATGTGTTCCTAAAAAGTGGCAGCATAAACAAAAACATGCAAAATGAAAATCACTTTCCTATAAGAAAACATGAAATAAAGTGTGGATGACGTTCATGACCTGTAATTCACTAAATATCAATTGGGTGTCTTTAACCCAACTAGTCCAAAAATCTTCCTAATAACTCTTAATAACTTATTAACTTTTAACAATACTAACTCTTTCAACTTATCTCTTGCTTGCCATTTCCCACTCCAGATCGCCACTTCTCCCAACTCCCCCGTTTGCTGACCCACCAGACTTCCCTCTCACTTGCCATTTCTCTGATCCCACTGACCCACCCACTCACTACTTCCCTCTGCCACTCCCTCTGGCTCACCACTTCCATCTCCCAAACACTAAATGTGAGCGAGGATTTTGACAATGGGCAATAAGAGGGAACAAGCCAACAAGAGGAGCTTTAAGTTGGAAAGAGGGAGTGGGAGGTTCAGAAAGATGCTGGGGTGGAAAGCAAGTGGGAGAGTGAGCAAGATAGCCAGGAAAATCAACAGAGTCAGCAAGTAGGAGAGTTGGAAAGGAGCTGGCAAAACATGCTCAGTAACTGTGTTAAAACAAAAAAGCAGCAGCACTCTTGCCAAACGGCCGCAATTTCAAACCACGCTAAAATAATATTGCGCTTGTAGAACATGTTTGAAACGGTGGAGACCTGCAGAAAGATATACCTAGCAACAGCCAGATGGTTCAATCTCGGTGGTGGGAAGAAACAATACGACAGAACAAAATTAATAGTCACTTGGACATACAAGCATATGAAGAAGCAGACGACTCGGCTCCTCGAGCCTGCTCCACCATGCTATAGGATTATGGCTGATCTGATTGTAACCTTCACATTACTGCCTGGGCTGCTATTAATCACGAATCTATCTAGCTCTGCCTTAAAAATATTCAAACATTTCACTTCCATTGCCTTTCCAGGAAGAGGATTCCAGAGACTCACGACCTCAGAGAAAATATTTCTCCTCAACTCCATCTTAAGTGAGCGACTCTTTATTTTTAAACAGTGATCCATAAATTGAAATTCTGATAGAAAGGGCCCCTTAAGTGAGGCTTCCACAGGCTACATGGAACTGTAGGCCTAGCAGGAGTTTACTGATGGTGGTGAAGTTCTAATTTCACTCGGCAGCCTCACTTACGTCAGGCAGAGGTGGGTAGGAAATCGGCCCGAATTGCTGCGTCTGCCAAGGGAAATGCTGGTCTGAAGCCAGAATGTGAAATTGGCTGTGATGTTAAGGTTGTCAACTTCGATTGGGCCTACACTGAGGATTCACCTGACAGCCTCCCAACCCCATCTTCCCAAACTACTCCCCCCAGTGAATACTTCTCTCCCACCCCACCCCATCATTAAAAGGTTTATGATAAATTATCGCCAACCATTGGTGCGTTTGGAAGGATTTTGCAAGTTGACACACACCCGCTTAGCTGCATTATGAATGCACCTTCTTTGGCCATCAAGTCCCAGGGTGAGACTCAAACCCAGAGTTTCTGGCTCTGAGGCAGGGACACTAATTCACTGCGCCACAGGACCTCCAATCCCCTGAATGGCTCAATAAAATGGTGACACTTGCTGCATTAGCTCACAAGTGAATAATGGCTCCCGGGTATAGTATTAGAGGTTGGTAGTGCTTATGGAACTGTACCTGATGTGCATTGGTACCTTTTAGCCAAGGGAAGGTGATAATTTTAGAAGGAGGGGGGTTCAATGGAGACTGTAAACCACTCTGACCCAAACTTTCGCCAATCACAAAGCAAATTGACCACTTCAATGCAACCTGGCCCTATCAGCAGAATTTAAATGGCTGAAATTTTATGGATTCAAGTTTTCAGTCTTTAAGAGAACACGCTGCACATTTACAGAAAACAAGTCATTAACACTCTCTCGGCCAACACCCCATACGCCAACTCCACAGAAAGTCTGATTCGGACCTAATCCTGGATCGAATGTAAAGGAAAAACCAGCAACTCCTGCATCCAACTAAATAAAATTTGGAGAGTTGGGGGTGGGGGGAGAAGAATGGTACAGAAACTGTGGAGGGACAGGGCCTCAATCTTCATGTTTGGGGTAACCATAGCAACCATTTCCTACCTATAGAATGGGTTTAAGGATGATGGCTTAGTGGTGGGGTGGGGGGCAGTAAGGGGGCAATATAGCAGCTTATTAAAACTTTATTAAGTCCTGCAAGTTATTTGGAAGATCAGTGCATTGTGTTTGGTGTCTTCAATTTTAACAAGGCAGTGAGTGATTCTCACACATCCACCATCTTGCTTTGCTGAGTAGCAGAGGGGAGAAACACTGTATGACAAAGTGATTGCCTTACATTTTTTAAAAATCCAAAAGTAGTTTCACTTTTTTTTTGGTTCAAAATTTGTCCTCTCCATAATCTAGACTTTAACTTTAACCAATGTCAAATCTAGAAAATTGTGAAACCTGTTCAGGAGATCACATGCATTTCATTAAAGACACTTCCCTTCCGAACAATGCAATCTCTACCTCAGTGAGCAACCGATCCCCAGAAAGCATAATTCCAAAAGAGGTTCTCAAAACTAAACTCAACGACAGTGGGCAGCATGGTGGCACAGTGCTGCCTCACAGCACCAGGGACCAGGTTCGATTCCCGGCTTGGGTCACTGTCTGTGCAGAGTCTGTACGTTCTTCCCGTGTCTGTGTGGGTTTCCTCCAGGTGCTCCGGTGTCCAAAAGACGTGCTGATTAGGTGCATTGGCCATGCTAAGTTCTCCCCCAGTGCACCCAAACAGGCGCCAGAGTGTGGCGACCAGGGGATTTTTAGAGTAACTTCATTATGGTGTTAATGGAAGCCTACTTGTGACATGAATAAATAAACTTTAAAAATTCTAAAAACTTAAGATTCTCTAACAAGAGGAAACATCCATTCAGGAGCTGAATGGTTTTGATCAAGTCACCTCTTACTCTTCTAAATTCTAGAGGATACAAATCTAAACTCTCCAATCTTTTCCTATAAGACGATTCGCCCTTTCCTGGTATAGTCTCATAAACCTTCTCTGAACTGCTTCCAACACATTTACATCTTTCCTTAGATAAGGAGACCAATAATGTAGACAATATCAAAGATGGGGGCGGGGGGTGATTTGCCCATCCCGGTGCGCTAATTTTTTAGCACAGCAGGCCGGGAGATTTCAGCGGGGCCGGATTAGCACAATCCACGCTGGGCATCCAGCCCTGAGTGCCTCTCCCAACACTGGATTTCCGGAGCTGTCAGCTCAGTGCCGGAAATAGGTGCGGAGCTACATTAGGCACGCAAATCTAATTTAAATATCATTAGCGGGTCCAGGATTGAAGTCTCGGAGCCTGCTAGCCTCTCCCACCCTGCCAGGAGTGTTTCACTCTTCACTCCAGCAGGGTTTACAGTACCTCCCCACTTTTGGGGAGCTAGTGGCCCAACCCCGCTGGAGTGAAAGGGGGGCAATGGGGCCCCCCAGAGGATTGGCCGCCAGGGGATGCCGCATGGGCATTGACACCTTGGCAGTGCCAGCCGTGGCCCCCATGCATTGCCCGACGGGCAAAGTGCCAATGCCCAGGGGGGCAGTGATTGAAGGGGGGGTGGTGCACAGGGCTGGGCCGGGGTTGCAGGACTGGCCAGCGACCGAGCTGGCCAGCAATTGGGAGGCCGGCAGACAGGGGCCACTGCACATGCTCCGATCTTGGCACTGACAGATCGGTGCTGCGCAGTGGCCCGCTCAGTGCTCTGCTGCTGGCCTCTCCAATGGAATAGGCCCCACCCACTGATTTTTAGTGTGATTTATGCTAGTACACCCAGCAGTGCATAGAGTGGGAGATTCGTCTCTGAACTCCCACTGAAAAAACCAGCATGATTTAGAATCATAGAATCATAGAAACCCTACAGTGCAGAAGGAGGCCATTCGGCCCATCGAGTCTGCACCGACCACAATCCCACCCAGGCCCTACCCCCACATATTTACCCGCTAACTACACATCTCAGGGACAATTTTTAACCTGGCCAATCAACCTAACCCACACATCTTTGGACTGTGGGAGGAAACCGGAGCACCCGGAGGAAACCCACGCAGACACGAGGAGAATGTGCAAACTCCACACAGACAGTGACCCGAGCCGGGAATCAAACCCGGGACCCTGGAGCTGTGAAGCAGCAGTGCTAACCACTGTGCTACCGTGCCGCCCCTAACTCCAGTTTTCACGCAAATTCAGCACTTAGAATTTTTTTGGGAGAATCGCCCTGTGATCTCACCAATGCCCTGTACAATTGAAGCATAACCTCCCTGCTTTTACAAAGGATGAAGGACTTTGACAACAAAATGAGGGCGAACTTGCAGATTATCTGTTAGCTCTGTTAGTTAGAAGTACTCATTTCCCAAATATCCTCAGGTCCTTTCTGCATGTTACAGACATGGTTGCTAATGCCTTGCAGTGCATTTCGTTTTATAGAACACAGTAATGGAACATTGAAAACACACAAGGTTGAAATCACTTCAACTGATGTGATAAAGTTACAACGCGTGGCTTTGATATTAGGTCACAGTACGAAAAGCTTTCATAATACTACAGAATAACCTGTGTGGGAGTACCATAGTCATAACTATATGCACCCGCAAATCAGAAAAATCCCGTTATGCCTGCAATTATGTTAATCAAAATCCTACACTTTTCTGATGAAGCAGAGGATTAATGCCTTGCACCCAGTACTGTTGACAGAGTTCTTAATCTATTTAGCACAACTATTCCATACATAACAGTGGTTGATTGTACTGTGGTATATTGCTAAATGTGTTTGGTACTCAAGTGAAGTGATTGCTACAATTTACCATTTAAGTAACAGGCACTGCATAATAAAATATTGGTGAACGGTTGCCCCAGTTCGTATCGGGAAAGTGGAGCAGCATCCAAATTCAATTGTTTAAAAATGCTATTAAATACCCATCACAGCTATTTTACATTTCAGATATTGTAACAATTTACTCACTCCCCTAACCATATCTGAATAAAAAGGTACAAGAATTTTACACATTCTTACAATTCAAGTGGACAGTTCTTTCTCGTCTGGGAATAATCCTATGGTAAGAAGTCTCACAACATCAGGTTAAAGTCCAACAGGTTTATTTGGTAGGACAACTCCCGGCTGGAGACAATACACATCTCTTTAACCTGTGCTTAACCCTCTCTCCACTCACATTGTCTGTGCCTTTAAGACTCGATTACCTGTAAAGACTCGCATTCCAACCATTATTTTGTAAATTGAGTTTGTGTCTTTATATGCCCTGTTTGTGAACAGAACTCCCACTTACCTGACGAAGGAGCAGCACTCCAAAAGCTAGTGGCTTTTGCTACCAAATAAACCTGTTGGACTTTAACCTGGTGTTGTGAAACTTCTTACTGTGTTTACCCCAGCCTAACACCGGCATCTCTACATAATAACCCTATGGCACACTGGTCTGTGACTTACTTTTCATGGTTATTCAACATGGAACAACATGTCTATAATGCACTTAGTCTTGTTGATTGCAAATTGATTAAAATGCATCAGGTAAGCTAAACTGAGCTACCTGGTTATCAATGAAACCTATCTCATTGCACAATAGTAGATCAAGAGGGGCAGCACAGTGGTTAACACTGCAGCCTCACAGCGCCAGGGACCCGGGTTCAATTCCAGCCTTGAGTAACTGTCTGTGTGGAGCTTGCATGTTCTCCCATGTCTGCGTGGGTTTCCTCCGGGTGCTCCGGTTTCCCCTCTCAGTTCAAAAGTGTGCAGGATAGGTGGATTGGCCATAGTAAAAATTGCCCATTTAGTGTCCTAAGATATGTATGTTAGATGGATTAGCCATGATTAAATATGTGCGGTTACGAGGATAAGGCCTGGGTAAGATATTCTGTCAGAGTCAGCGCTGACTCAATGGGCTGAACGGCCACAGCAAGGATTTGATAATAGCCTGCCCTCTGGTTAGCTCCAGAACGTGTTGTTCTTAGAAACTATCCTGAAAACATTCTATGAATTCCTCATCAAAGCAACCTTTTGCCATCTAGTTTATCCAATCTATATGTAGATTAAAATCCTCCATGATTATCACCGTACCTCTCTGATAATCTCTTTTATATTCTGCCCTTCTGTATAGTTATTATTCGGGGGCCTGTACACCATTCCCACAAGTGATTTCTTGCCTTCATAATTTCTCATATCAAACCAAACTGCTACTCCATCCTGGTTTCCAGACCTTAGGTCATCCCTCTCTAATCCCATCATTTATTAACAGAGCAACCCCGCCACCTTTTCTTAACCTTCTGTTCTTCCTAAGTGTCACATATTCCTCAATATCCCGGTCCCAAGCCATGTCATCATGTAGCCACGTCTCTGTAATAGCTATCAGACTATACTTATTAATTTATATTTGCGCTATCAGTTCATCTGTTTTGTTTTGAATGCTAGTGCATTTCAATAAAGAGCCTTTAGTTTTATCCTTTTATTATTTTTGTATGATTTAGCCTTATTTGCTGATTTATTCTTAGATTTGCAATCTTTATCTCCTCCCGCCATGGTCTGTTTATTTGTTTATATTAGTACCTTCCTCTCTTGCCTATGCTTTTTGGTCTACCACAATCTTCCCTAATTTGATCCCTTACCCACTATTCAGTTTAATATTCTCCCTACTTCCCTAGTTATGCGACTCGCTAAAACATCAGCCCCAGCATGGTTTAGATGTAGACCGTCCAACGATACAGATTTGATATAGTACTGGCGCCAGTGCCCCACAAACTGGAACCCACTTTACCCAAACCAGTCTTTGAGCCACATATTCACTTCTCAAATCTTATTTGTCCTGTGCCAATTTACACATGGCTCAGGTAATGATCCAGAAACTATTACCTTCTTAATTTGGTGCCTATCTTCATACTGCCAATGCAGAACTTCCTCCTTTGCCTATATTGTTGGTACCTACATGAACCATGACCATTTGATCTTCCTCCTCCCAATGCAAGTTCATCTCCAGCACGGAACAGATGTCCTGAACCCTGGCAGACAGGCAGCACAGCCATCTGGACACTTGTTCCTTGCTACGGAGAAAAGTGTCAATCCACCTCATTATACTGTCCCCTATTACCACTACATTCATATGTCCCCCACTTGAATGGCTTCCTGTAATGGTGCCATGGTCAGTCAGCTAATCCATTTTGCATTCCCCACTGTTATCCAAACAAGCTGAGAAACCTGCTGGACAATTGCAGAGACTGACACTCTTGCCCTCTGAGTTCCCTTACCTGCCTCACCCGCAGTCACACTCTCTTGTCCCTGACCACTGACAAAATCAGAAGACTGTATCCTAAGAGGTGTGATTGCCTCCTGTTACAAAGCATCCAGGTTACTTTCCCCCTTCCTGATGTGCTCCAAAGTCTGCAGTTCAGCCTCCAGCTCAATGACTATGAGCCGAAGTTCCTTGAGCTGCAAACACAAACAGCACACATGTTTACCCTGAATCAATATGTTATCCAGGAGCTCCCACATGCTGCAGCCTTGACACATCACCTGCCCTGCCATCTTAATGTGTTTTAAACAATTACTTAAATTATTTACTTATCTATGGTGCTTCTTATATATTTTATTAACTCCATCACCAAGTTATGTACTGTTTAAACCTGAGGGATAGAATGGAACTTACTCACTTACTAACTTGTCACCAAACAGTTAATTCCTTTCCCTGTAGCGAACTAAGAACCAGTCCTAAAGGGTGAGAAGATAGAAAAAGCAAAGGGAAACAAATACCTGCTTCCTTCACCTTCACCGAACTCCCCTACTTACAAAACTTCAAGTTCGTACTGAGCTTTCTTACTGCATTCATAAAATAATTAAGCAAAGCCAGCATTAAGTCGTTAAAGGCAAATCTTGTTTCACTATCTTTATTGAGACCTTTGGTGAGGAAACAGAGTGGACTGATGAAGATAATGTAGTTGATGTGGTGTACAAAATGCTTTTGATATAACGCCAAATAACATGTTGTCAGCAAAGTTAAAGCCCATGGGATAAAAGGGATGTCAGCATGGATGCAAAGTTGTCTGAATGACAGGAAAGAGAGAATATAGAAACATAGAAACCCTACAGTACAGAAAGAGGCCATTCGACCCATCAAGTCTGCACCGACCACAATCCCACCCAGGCCCTACCTCCATATCCCTAGATATTTTACCCGCTAATCCCTCTAATCTACGCATCCCAGGACACTAAGGGGCAATTTTTAGCATGGCCAATCCACCTAACCTGCACATCTTTGGACTGTCGGAGGAAACCGGAGCACCCGGAGGAAACCCACGCAGACACGAGGAGAATGTGCAAACTCCACACAGACAGTGACCTAAGCCGGGAATCGAACCCAGGTCCCTGGAGCTGTAAAGCAGCAGTGCTAACCACTGTGCTACCCGCGTATGGTGGTAACCGGTTGCTTTTCAGATGGTAGGAAGCTATGCAAGGGACTAGACGGAGAAACTGTTTCCACTGGCAGGTTTCGAGAACTAAGGAACACTGGTTAAGGTAACTGGCAAAAGGACCAAGACAGACATGAGGAAAAACATTTTCACACAGCAAGACTGTGGTGGAGGCAGATTTAATTGTGGCTTTCAAAAGATATTGGTTCATTGTCTGAAAAGGAAAAACTTGAAGGCCAAGGGGAAAAGGCAGGGCAATGGGACTAGTCAGCATGGACATGACAGGTTGATGATCTCCTTCTGTGCTGTAAATGTTCTATGATTCTACAAATAAGAATATATTTAGTATACAGCTAATTATTATATTAATTATAATTATTCATTCTAAAAACTGAGTGCATCAAAGCACCACTGGTTACTCTCCACTTACCTAGGACAGTACAGCTCCAAAGGTACTCAAGAAGATTGACAACATCCAGGACAAAGCACTATGCTTGAATGGAATCTTTTCTACCACTTTACACATTTACTTCTTCCACAAATTATACACGGTGGTTCCAGTGTGCATTGCTTACAAGGTGCAATGTAGCAACTGTCAAGGCTCCTTCAACAGCACCTTCCAAACCCATAATCTTTACCACCCAGAAGAACAATGGCAGCAGGGGCATGGGTACACCACTTCCTGCAAGGTCCCCTCCAATTCACTCACCAGCCTGATTTGGAAATAAATCACTATTCATTCATTATCATTAAATCAAAATCCGTGAACTTCCTCCCTTCCTAATGGAACTGTGGCTGCACCTATTACACATAAGACAGCAGCAGTTCAAGAATGTAGTTCACCACCACCTTCTCAGGGGTGTCCCTATTAGAATAATTAGGGGTGGACAATAAATACCATCCTTGTCAATGATGCCCACAACTAAGGACGCATAATAAAAAGTGCACTATGGCACTTTCATCTTGCCGGCTGACAAACATTGAGGCCCTAGAAATTTTTCTGAAAATATGAATTTTTCATTCCAGTAACAGGGACAGGCCACATCTGTGAGCCCATTACCTAGCACCTCTCTGTTTCTCTCCACAACTCCCTCAACAATAGGGTTGCTTATTTCCATATGCCCTCATAAGGACAGTACACTTTAAGCCCTTATATAAGCTTTGTGTATTTAGAGTAAATCTAAAAATGGCAGAAGACCTGGAGTGAAAATTGCACATTCTTGTATTCTGAAATGAAAAGGAAAACAAAGGGATTCCAAAAATGTATTAAGTAAAATTGGGGATTCGGTTGATGTTTTGATGCAGAGTTGGCTGGCTTTATAATAAAAATGTTCTCATTGTGATACAACTCAACAAAACAACTTTCATGTAGACTATCAGACACAATTTGTCATTGAAGCACGTAAGGAGATACTTGACAAGTGACCAATACCTGTTGAATGAGGTGAATTTTTCACCGCATTTTACAAGGAAGGAAGGAAAGGTCCCTACAGATTAATAATTATTTTGAAGTGATTCTGGAGTCACTATTTTTGATTTTTAGGAGAAAGTCAATGCCCAGTTGCAATCTATTAAAACATTTTGCAAATAAGCTGAAAAGCACACAAGAGAATAATTATTTATTTACAATCATTAATTAAGATTCCTCAGTTATTTGCAGCTTTTACCCCAAACTTTTTAACAGTTTTATGGGCCTCAGCACTGGTGCTGCTCGGTCTGCCTGTCATTTTTCTGCAATAGAACTTGGTATCACCCAGTCAATAGAAACTTAATATGCTTAGACTGATGGATAAAGATAGACAAAGAAATGTCGCTAAAATGGTAGAAGGGCAGTTAAGAGGTTGAAAGATTCATATGCTGGAAAACAAACGAGGAACAAAAACAGTAAAAATAGGCAACAGGACCACCACCATCTGTGGCAAGAAGAGTGAATTAACCTTTTGTATATAATTCTACATCAGAAGTAAAAGCTGAAAAGATAACCAAAACATTTAGTATGATTATAGGATTCTGTACGTAGATTATGAGATTATGAGAGACAGGCAGAGAAAGAGATTGTCAGCTTTAAATTATTGTAGATATGTGGGAATTTCACACCTGTGTTGCATCAGAACCCTGTCTCTTCAGTACAGTTTGTTCCAGGGTCAGTTATATCCCGACATTTACATTAACAGCTCTAACTTTTCAAACTGTACAAAATAATTATTATGATTAATTTTCTACATGAATGTTTTACCAATATTGGAAATCACCTAAAGTAGATTATTTTATGAATACTACAGAAATGTATCGAGTTCCCACAGAAAGCTAAATAAAATGGTATGCATGAATTTTGGCCAAGACACTAAATGCAGCCCTAAATAATTCCGTTTCATCTTTAAAAGCATAGCAATGCAGTCACTCTTACGCATCTGGACACAGAAAATGCAATGGCAAGTTTAGCACTTACAGCACTGAGGGCTTCACGTCCCGCAGCTACTGGAATAGTACGAAAGCTCGATAAAGCCGCAAATAAATGATTTACTTTTTGTTTCAAACCCAAGTTGTCAAACATCATTACTAGTGGTTACACATCTCCATGCCCTTGATATTTATAGCGCGATCTGCCTCCGTTGCCCATTGTTTATTTGTAAAATGAAACCCTCGGACCAAATCACAAAGACTCACCCCTCTCTGTTCCCCAATGCACACCACATTCGTGGCTGATAAACGGATCTGGCACAGGAAATGCAGAAATGTCACCACTGATAAACTTCAAGAGGAAGGAAGAGGAACTGGGGGAGCAGATTCCTAAACAGCCGAGCACTATTCGGCCAATTAGTGAAAGGATCTCGTTTGACAGACGAGGAAAGGGAGAGGAAAAGAGGCGGAGATACACGTACAGGTAAACATAGAGACGGGGCAGATAGCCTTAAAGAAAGTAAAAAGGAGGAAAATAAGTGTAAAAACATATGGAAACACATGAACAGGCACATAAAGGAAAAAGACAGAGAGGAGAGGGAAACGGTAGTGAAAGCGAATAAGTGACACAGTAGCATAAAAAGATGAGGTTCTCTGCGAGATTAGTGTTTTACTGATGCATTGGATCATTTGTGTAAAGTATACAAACATGAATGCGTGCCTGTTCATCCGCAATTACACCGCTCCGACAAGATACATTTATTCTGTTTAAGGCTGGCTGCTAATAGAAAGTATACAGAATAAG
Organism: Mustelus asterias; assembly: GCF_964213995.1. Classification (NCBI taxonomy): domain Eukaryota; kingdom Metazoa; phylum Chordata; class Chondrichthyes; order Carcharhiniformes; family Triakidae; genus Mustelus; species Mustelus asterias. The sequence continues at coordinate 34,488,122 of NC_135821.1, forward strand.
ACATTCCCGCACTTAACCTGGTCAGCCCCGTCTCCTGGAAAGAATACACCGGGAGCTGCTGCTAGAATTAACTCCGGAGTTGACTCCGCCTGTCTCTGATTTACTTCATACATTTCACAAATGAATTCCGAACCATTATGCCAAAAGAAAAGTGCAAGAAATGTGGCGGAGCCATTCTTGAAAACAAACTCTTCTGCGGTCCCGTCAGGGTCAGAGTGTGGTTTAATAATTCTGCTTTGATTAGATTTCCGTTCCCTTATTCTCACACCAACTGGCAGAGTGCTCTGCTCCCGAGGCGCCCCACACACAATATATATATAAATAAACTGAAGATATTGGGGAGGGGGATTAACTCAGAGTAGTTGGAAAATAACTTTCAATACAGTTCTTTAAAATGAAATGTCGAAATGGCGGGCCATGTATTTTGACAAGCGGGGGGGGGGGGGGGTCAGTGCCGATGGTTGCTTTGCAGATAAGACATGTTTTAAGGCAGCAAACGCACTGATTCACTCCCTGCACCGATCTTCATCATGCCTGTGCAACGCAGTGTGCCCAGTTTGATAGGGGATGTTTGCACAGGCGATGGATGGATAACGTGCATCGCTATCCGGATCGGCCGACACTCTCAGGCATTCACCATAGTCGGCGCTAGAGGCTGATTAAAAGCCGCCACCATTAAGCAGTGACAGCCATTTCACAGCGGCTCCTCACACACACGCACTTTACAGCGCTTCTGTTTCTAAACAAACTGCACCCCGTTAAAATGAAGTGTGACTAAAGTACCGCCGCTTTCTCATGACCTGAGTGGGGGACGGCCCCCCCACTTCCAGCCGGGGCTCGGACCGCCTACCTTTGCGATCCTAGCAAGAGTTTGGTGCTTCTGCCGCTGACTTTGTCCGGGTGAAGTTTCCCATCCCTGAGACTGCAGCTCTCCTCTATCTCTGCCTTTTTTTTTAATTCTCGCGCAGTTGTGTCACTATTCCCTCCCCTTCTTTTGTTTTTCTCTCTCTCTTCGGCCAGTGGGGTTAAAGTGCCTGATGCCAGCCGCCGAGAGCCCGGGTGCCGCTGCTGCGCTGGCAAACGGTGCCGGGATGAGCTGCAGTCCCTGTCGTCTCTCTCCCGCTCTGCCTCCCACAGAGCTCGCACATGCTGCTGTCCCCCGCCACACTGATGATGCTGCTGCTGCTGCTTTGCTTGCTTGCTGCTGCCGGCGCCGCTACTACTGACAGGAGATCCTGACAAACTCTGCAAACACTGCCCCCCCCCTCCCCCCCCCCCCAACCAGCGCACGCGCGGCGGCGGCGGCGGCCGCCAACGGCTCGGCTCGCGCGTCAACCGCCAACTGCCAACCTCTCGCGCGCCAATCGGGTTGCAGTTGGCTGCCTGCACTTTCCCGCTCTTTCCCCGGCCGGAGCGGTGGCGCGAGCAGCCCGTCTCCCGCCCCTTCATTCACCTGTACCTGCGTCTCCCCCCGCCCCCCCCAGAACCGGACAAATGTACTTAACACTCGGTTGAAATGGAACCCCACTCCCACACAAGGGTGAGCCAATCTAGTGTCTTCTTTTATATATAAAAAAAGAAAAAAAATCAATAATTGAGTTGCCAACCCGTCAGGATCGGACTGGAGTCTCCAGGACACTTGCTGTGTGTGCAACCCCCTGGTGAAATATCGCAAGGAACCCAGTTCCCCAGAGTATTAGCCTGGATCCCTAAAGTACCAGTCCAGGGCCATTACCACTATCCCACGTTCCCCAACCTACCATCTACCAACATTGGAAGACATTATCAAGTCTGACAGAATCTGTGGAGAGAGAATAGAGCCAACGTTTCGAGTCGTCAGAGCTCTGACAAAGAGTAATCCAGACTAGAAAAGTTGGTTCTATTCTCTCTCCACAGATGCTGTCAGACCTGCTGAGATTTTCCAGCATTTTCTGTTTTTGTTTTAGATTCCAGTATCCGCAGTATTTTGCTTTTATCCACCAACATTGATAAACTAAGGAAGTAAAGTACTCAACAACAACCCAAAAAATACTCAGCTTCCTTTTCATCTTGCCATTTTACTGACAAACACACAGAAATAAAGTTCGCAATCGCAAGAACTGTCATTTACTCACTTTTTATTTACTGATCGGGAATGCGATTAGCCACATCTGGATTCACAATTAGCTCCATAGTGGGAAACATATTACACAACACTGTTTTAACATCTCAGCAGGTTGGCACCTCCCGCAGTGATGCACTGATCAAGCTATCCTATGTTGTGTGCTCACCCTCTCGTATGTGGCTGAGTGAATGTGCAACCTGCTAACCAACATTTTAGAATGCTATCAAAGCTGACTCTTTTATGGTTATCAGGTTATCACCAAAACTAATTAGATTCTGCAGTTATATCCCATGAGCCCAAAATGAATAGTATATGTAAAACTAGTATTATCCATGATTGCAAAGTATACATACTGTATCAGACTGTGTCCATAAGACCATAAGACCATAAGACATAGGAGCGGAAGTAAGGCCATTCGGCCCATCGAGTCCACTCCACCATTCAATCATGGTTGATTTCAACTCCATTTACCCGCTCTCTCCCCATAGCCCTTAATTCCTCGAGAAATCAAGAATTTATCAATTTCTGTCTTGAAGACGCTCAACGTCTCGGCCTCCACAGCCCTCTGTGGCCAGCTAAGCATGGACAATACAATTTGAATATTAGTCCAATTCTCTAAAATGATCATGGACTGTCTAATTTTCTGTCAATATTGGATCAATGCTTTTACATGATCATGGATTATGCCCTTTCTTTTTAATACTATAACCAATGCACTGATTGAACGATGGACAACAACATTTATTTTCTTCATTATACCACAGCGCTCTAAATGGTTACGGATGATACCCTTTGATACAATATCACATGGTCTGAAATTAATTATGATATGATTTTCTCTCAGTATTGTGCTTAGGTTTACTTTAGGCAGGTTCCTTCCATTTCAACATCGGACTAATAGCCTATGACAATAACAATATTTGCATAGCATCTTGTCTGATTGAAGGCCAGAATGTCAAATGCAGGCTTATAAGGGCCCTGATCCATGGGTAAGAGTGTGGCCCTTTAAGAAATATCACCTTTGTGAAGAATGTATCGCCTCTTGCCTTAAAAGCTAATTTAATGGGAGAAGGAGGAGACTTTCACCAGCCAGCTGACCATAAAAGAAGTAAGAAGAAGGCTGAATGTGTCTGGGAGTTCTCTAGGATTGTTGTTTATAAGAGGGAGGGAGAGGAGAAAGAGGATGGAGGGGAGAAAGATGGAGGGAGGGAGGAAAGGGAAACAACTGTGATACAGTGGAAGGGAAGAATGATTAAACAACTTGTCCTGTTACCATTTCTTTTGTCTTAGACCACCAATCTTCATATCATTTGATTATTCTTACCTGCCACCTTTTTATTCTTTCTTGTCACCCTTTCCCTGCCTCTGCACTTGCTTTAAAATGGTAACATCTCTAATTTCTCCCAGTTATAATAAGAAACCATCAACCTGGAACAGTCTTTCTGAAACAGTTGCTGTTTCACCTGCTGTATATTTTATCATTTTCAGTTTTTATGTCCAAGGAGAACTCCTTTCGTATTTAACATGAAATCAATGTGTGTAAATAAACCATGGACAGCACCATTTCCATTCAAAATTAGATCAAACCATCAGAAGGAACATGGACAGCACCCTTCCCACTCAACATTAAACTGACCATTTTTATGTCCTGTTGTCAAAGTTGTTTCTCTGTCAACCATCCACCTATTTCAATCAGTGTGAACATGATCCTTGAATAGCGTGCTGAGGTACTCTTCCAATGGTTGAACTACAGACATTAGACCAGCCCACTACAGCTGCAATTTGGGTGTTATTTCTTCGCAGTTGCCTCTTGATCTCATCGATTATATAGCATGTCTCACATTAATAAGCTGTGTTCTTTGAGTAAGCCACTGGGACACTTATTCCATACATTATCTATCCACAACTTCAATCCATCTTCATCAATCCAACCGTTGTCATGGACATGGACAAAAACTCCTGCAATGAATTTGATTTTCAGCATGTTTTTACATTTGAAAATTACCATGGGCTTTAATTTTGTTCCATCAGTCATGCAGGTGACTACCTTCTCATATCCTGAGGTTTTCACTGGAACTGTTTGTAATCTTCTGCTCCACAGTTCGATTGCCAGGACAAAGATATGGGCATTACATCTATATTGCCAATAAGATATAATGAGTACTTATATTTTTACTGCTGTCTGATGATGAATCACTGGAAACTGGTAATTTTGGCATCAAGATCTTTTGGTAGTCTCTGAGCAATCTTGGTCTTTTGCCACAATACCAGACATTCACATTCCATTAAGTGGTTACACCAACTATCTGTTGCTCTGAAATCTTCACTGGTTTGATTTAGCCCTCTTAGAAGTGCATTTACACATTATATATCATGTGACAATGTAACCATTCTGACAATTTTAATGAACCTATTCTGATATATGGTGCTCAAAATCAGACGAATAGCCAGTCCCGATTCTCATGGCACATTTGGTCTTGGGCATCTTATTCAGAATGGATTCCTCCTCCTTCCATTCTCACTCCACGTTTTCACTAACACTGAATTCCCTTACAACAGCACAGGAATTTGATGAGTTAGCAAATGTTATGACTTTTAGCTTGAAATCAATTTTGTACTATATTCTTTTTGCTGGCGGACCTATTTCTGTCCATTGTTCGCCATGCACAGTCTACTCTGTGTGGGCACAGCTTAAACTTCCGAGAATATTTTGATCACCATTGTGAGTCAATGAGGAACTACCCTGATTTTAGTTGCCTTGATTTGAACTTTTTTTTTCTTCCCTCAGACTTCATGGATTATAAAGTTGGCAATTGGTGAGGTTAGGGATCATGCTGCTGAGGCTTGATAGTGCAAATCATCTTTTCCATTCTAATATTTCCATTTGTTGTTCTTTATATTGTACTTGTCACATTCTCAGGATGTCCCAAAGCACATCACAACCAATTAAGTACTTTTAAAGTGTAGTCACTGGCAATTTGTACACAGCAAGTTCCCATATAAGGATTGAAACAGATTAGCAGATAATTAATTTTAATTGTATTGGTTGAAAAACAAATGTTAGCTGTGGCACTGGGAGAATAGCCTTACTCTGACCAAAAAAGTACTGCAGCACATATTACACTTAAGAGGGACTTGGTTTAACATCTTAGAAATGACACTGAACTGTCTGCTTAGATTATGTGCTCAAGTTTCTGAAATGGGACTTGACTCAGATGCAAGAGAACTAAAGCTGACAATGAGTACTTACTTTTCCTTTCAAGAATGAACTTCTTATTTCAATATTAAGTCAGCATGTTAAGCTAACAATTGGGAATCCCAATTGTTCAGATAACCATGGTTTAATGGTCATTTTGGTGCTTTCTAATAAACATAGCACTGCTGGGTTACAGTTCACCTAAAGTTGGAGGCGGTTGTTGCTGTGTTGCTGTGGTGGCTACATGCACATTTATGTGCATTTTGCAGTTTGAAGCTATGGATAGTGATGGTAGAGACACATGACTGACCAGGAATCTCTTTCATTCTTACTGCCTGTTATTGCAGTATGTTGGAATTTTGCAGGTTGATACTTGAAATTGTTTGGCTAATTTATGAATGTACCTTTCTTTGTTATCAAATCCTGCAGTTGGACTCAATCTCTGAACCTCTGACTCATAGGCAGGGATGCTATCCACTGTGCCACAAGATTGCCTCTTGAACCACGGAGAGCACCATTTCCAATTAACATCAGTCCAGTGCCTGAGGAGATCATGGACTGCACTGTTTCATTCCTACCCCAAATCAATGCTTTTAGATATGACGGGTAAAACAAAGAACAGTGATCTAAAATAATTAGGGAAAGGCCATTTTCTGTTATTTCCAGATGTTTCAAAGGACAAGTTTCAGTTGAAGATAAGCCCAGTGCTGTAGGATCAATCTTCAGTATAGCCCAACACTGCATTCTTCTCCATCGCCTTTGTTATCCAGTTCAATTGGACTGCCCACTTGACTCCACTCATTTAATTGTAGCCAGAGCACTGCTAGCAATTATATCTCTTCCTGTCCCACATTCCAAAAGGATCTGTAGATGTCTCTTCTTCTGTCTTATTCATCATTATGGGTACAGTATCATATAGTTTTTTTACTGGACTAATATCTAAAGACATAGATCATAGAACATTACAGCGCAGTAGAGGCCCTTCGGTCCTCGATGTTGCGCTGACCTGTGAAATCAATCTAAAGCCCATCTAACCTACACTATTCCAATATCATCCATATGTTTATCCAATGACCATTTAAATGCCCTTAATGTTGGTGAGTCCACTACTGTTGCAGGCAGGGCATGCCACACCCTTACTACTATCTGAGTAAAGAACCTACCTCTGACATCTGTCCTATATCTATCACCCCTCAATTTAAAGCTATGTCCCCTCGTGCCATCACCATCCAAGGAAAAAGGCTCTCACTGTCCACCCTATCTAATCCTCTGACCATCTTGTATGCCTCTATTAAGTCATCTCTTAACCTTCTGTCTAACGAAAACAGCCTCAAGTCCCTCAGCCTTTCCTCATAAGACCTTCCCATCATACCAGGCAACATCCTGGTAAATCTCCTCTGCACCCTTTCCAATGCTTCCACATCCTTCCTATAATGCGGCGACCAGAACTGTACGCAATACTCCAAGTGCGGCCGCACCAGAGTTTTGTACAGCTGCAACATGACCTTATGGCTCCGAAATTCAGTCCCTCTACCAATAAAAGCTAACACACCGTACGCCTTGTTAACAACCCTATCAACCTAGGTGCCAACTTTCAGGGACCTATGCACATGGACACTGAGATCTCTCTGCTCATCCACACTACCAAGTATCTTACCATTAGCCCAGTACTCTGTATTCCTGTTACTCCTTCCAAAGTGAATCACCTCACACTTTTCCGCATTAAACTCCATTTGCCACCTCTCAGCCCAGCTCTGCAGCTTATCTATGTCCCTCTGTAACCTGCAACATCCTTCCACACTGTCCACAACTCCACCAACTTTAGTGTCATCCGCAAATTTACTAACCCATGCCTAATGATCTTGAGAAATGAGTTCAAATTCAACTACAGCAACTGGGAAAATTAAATTCAATTGATTAAATAAATCTGGAATAAAAAGTAGTGAGCAAAACTAACCATGTAACTACTGGATAGCCAAAAAAAACATTTCATTCACCAATATCCATGAAGGAAGAAAATCTGCCTGGCACAGTTTGACCCATATTTGACTCCAGATCCTTAACAACATGGCTGATTCTTAAATGTCATCTGAGATTGCCTAGTACGATATTCAAAAGTCCTTCTTGCCAATATCTGGGGATGTGTGCCACAATTGGGACAGTTACCATACCAGCTAGTCAGGCAATATGCTGACATAGTGGGAGAGGCAAAATCATTTTTTCAGCAACCCTCCCAGGATTTTCATCACCATCTCTGAGTATCTCCTGACGTTCCACCCACTACAGGGGGCGGGGGGGGAGCTTCAATTGCCATCAAGAGTGGCTTCTTAGGACCACTAGTGACCAAACTAGCCAAGTTCTGAAGGATGATTGGATCAGTGGCATGTAGTGAGAGAACCAACTCAAGAAAAAAGTCTGCTTGATATCACCAATCCACCTGTAACAGATGCTTCTGAACATAACAATTTTGGTTATAATAATGTAGTCCCATCTTCACATTGAGAAAACCCACCATCATGTTGTGTGGCACTTGCACTGCGCCGCATTAGCATTAATAATGCACGGTGGACAATCAGAAACAGAAAAATTGTATTCAGCCACAATCTAAGCCTCATGTCCTGGCATATCCCTCATTTTACCATTACCATCAAACAGGGGATCAACCCTGATTTAATAAGGAGTGTAAAAGAGCATGCCAGAATCAGCACGAGGTGTACAAAAAAATGAGGTGGCAAACTGATGAAGATTCAACTTGGAACTACGTGCATACCAAACAGAAGCAGTTTTCCACAGATAGATCTAAGCAATTACACAACCAATGGATTAGATAAAAGCTCTGCAGGATAATTAAGAACAGGAGGAGGAGTATCCATAAACATCCTCATCCCCAATTATGGTATAGCCTAACACATGAGTGCAAAACACAAGGCTGAAGTGTTTGTAACTATCTTTAGCCAGAAGTGTCAAACTGTATGATCCTAATCTGCCTCCTCCTGAAGTCCTCAAGATTACAGAAACCCATCTTCAGTCATTTAGATTCACTCCGCAGCATATCAAGAAATGGCTAAAGATATTGCATACAAGAAAGGACATGGTGCTACCTACATCCTGATTATAGTTCTGAAAACCTGTGTTCTAGAATTAGTCAAGCTTCTAACCAAGCTGTATCAGTACAGCTACAACAGTGGCATCTACCCAACAAAGGAAAACATTTTCCAGGTATGACTCACCAAGTCTTCTTTAGCAGTGCCTCCCAAACACAGTGGGGTGGGGGGGGGGGCGATTTTCTCAGCCCGCTGCGCTGCGCTGCTCGAGTAGTGCAGCGGGCTAGGAGACATCAGCGGGTTTCGCGGACTTCCCGCTGGGTGTCACGACCTCTGCGAGTCTCCACAACTAAAATTTCCAGCATAATCAGCTTGGCGCGGAGCTGATGCAATATGGAAATCACAATTTTCACCTGTGGTAATATAATCAGGGCCTAGTTTTAAGGCTGATTAAATTGGATATCCTAAATGAAAGAATTGGGCATATTAAAATCAAACAGTCAAACCTCGGGCAGGCCAATTGTACAAATACACAAACGTGTATGTGACCCATCAATCACCCATCAAAGGTCGTTGCACTCTACTGATACTTAGCAGGAGATCATTGCACCTCATTGAAATGCACCGGCCTATTGTTAGAAGCCCAGATCGGGCCAGACTTTCTGTCACCGAGAGTTCCTGCAGTTATCTTACCTGACAACAGGTTACATGTAAGCAACAGCATGGAGATGGACACCTGGGGATGGACCCTGGTGTCCTGTCAGGCAGACATCAAGAAACCCACTGGGTATTGGAACCCCATCCAGGGACCTCATTGGCCGGAAGCCAGAGAAGTTTCTGGAAAGGCAAGCAGGCAGGGGGATAATCTCAGATACACCAGCGGCGAAGACTCGACGAGGGAGGTGACCTTGACCATTCGGAAGACTGACCAGAGAAGGAAGGAAGGAAGAAGCTGCCATCGAGACTCACCTTCATGACAACAGACCAGAGGGACTCAGAGAATCGACCCTTCAGTTTAACCAAACCATCTTTGTGGGTCGTATACTTGAATCTGGGGTATCGTCTTGTTTTATGTGGGTATTATTAATAAACTTATTGAACCTTTACTTGTGTTTGTCCTTTGTCCATCTTGCAAATAAGGGCACCGGGGTAAAACCTTAGGGTAAGCAAACTGGTTGAAAGTATCTGAGAATTAACAGGTACAACTCACCTGATTAGGCCTTCAGCCACCCTCCTCCCCCTCCAACCGTGGTTCACTCCAGCAGGATTTACTCCTTTTCCCCACTAATGGGAGACAGGCGGCCCGACCCTGCTGGAGGGAAGAGAGGTCATTGAGGCCCCTCCCCGGGAGGTCGGAGATAAGGGGGGGTTCCCCTTGGGCAGTGCCAGTCTGGCACCCTGGCACTGCCCAAGGGCACCGTTGCACTGCCTACCGGGCATCGGCCAGTGCCAAGGGGCAGAGCAAGGGGGACAGGAACCAATTGGGAGGTGCAATCGCTGGGTCTGGTGGGACCCGCTGTCACTCTGCAATAGGGATGACTGGGAGAGGGAGGGAAGAGATGATCGGGACTGGCAAGGTGGTTGGGGGGTGGGGGGGGTGTTGGGAGAGCCGGGGGGGGGTAATCGGGGCTGCCCCGGGGGGTGAGGGGGCGGTAGGCCAGTAATTGGGGGTTGCGGGGCTGGCCAGCGATCTGGAGGCTGGCAATGGTGGGGGTGTGGAGGACGGGGGGGGCTGGGAGGCACTGCTCAGCCCTATGCTGCCAGCCTCTCGGAAGGGAATAGGCCCCGCCCCCGATTTTCAGCATGAATCCGGCTAGGTCACTCTGTGATGCACGGAGTGTCGGAGATTCATTCTAGAAATCAGGCTAAAAAAACTAGTGGGATTTACTCCTACTTCCCCGCACTTTGGAGCCTAGAATTCTTTTGGCAGAATTCCAGCAATGGTTTCTACTGTCTAGAAAAACAGGGGCAGCAGATGCATGGGATCACCAACACCAGCAGTCCACCCCACCCCCACACATAGAGTGACACGCTATTCTGACTTGGAAATCGCGAACTATTCTTTCATTATCATTGGGTCAAATAATGGAATTTCCCACTTGAACCACTGTTCATAGTGGCTCAAGAGGATATGTCACCGCCGCCTTCTCAGGTGCAGTTAGTTATACGTTGGAAAAGCTGGCCTTATGAGCATGCTCCTCAGACCAGGAATGAATAAAAAGAAAAATTACATTCTGCCACTGAGCAGCATCATTTGCAAACAGTAGCTCGGTTTCATCATGTACGCTGATCACTCCAATCAATGCCATTAAGGGTCTGGCACATTCAGGATTAATGTGGGGTTGAGTCCAGTACCACTCACACAATGATGTAAGATGACACATGATCTATACGGAGGGTCAGTGTGGTATTGAGCAGAGATGTGTAAAGACCTAGCCTCTCCAGACCTAACCGACCTCCTCAGAAGACAAACACGGGACACGGTGGACAGAGTACCCTTCGTCGTCCAGTACTTCCCCAGAGCAGAGAAGCTACGGCATCTCCTCCGGAGCCTTCAACATGTCATTGATGAAGACGAACATCTCGCCAAGGCCATCCCCACACCCCCACTTCTTGCCTTCAAACAACCATGCAACCTCAAACAGACCATTGTCCGCAGCAAACTACCCAGCCTTCAGGAGAACAGTGACCATGACACCACACAACCCTGCCACAGCAACCTCTGCAAGACGTGCCGGATCATCAACATGGATGCCATCATCTCACGTGAGAACACCATCTACCAGGTACATGGTACCTACTCTTGCAACTCGGCCAACGTTGTCTACCTGATACACTGCAAGAAAGGATGTCCCGAGGCATGGTACATTGGGGAAACCATGCAGATGCTACGACAACGGATGAATGAACACCGCTCGACAATCACCAGGCAAGACTGTTCTCTTCCTGTGGGGGAGCACTTCAGCAGTCACGGGCATTCAGCCTTGGATCTTCAGGTAAGCGTTCTCCAAGGCGGCCTTCACGACACACGACAGCGCAGAGTCACTGAGCAGAAACTGATAGCCAAGTTTCGCACACATGAGGACGGTCTAAACCGGGATGTTGGATTTATGTCACATTATCAGTAACCCCCACAGCTTGACTCCTGGACTTGCACAATTTCACAAGCTGTACTGTCTGGAGACAATACACATCTCTTTAACCTGTGTTGAATGCTCCCTCCACCCACATTGTCTGTGCATTTAAGACCTGGCTGGCTGTAGAGATTTGCATTCTAATCAGTATTCTGTAATTTGATTTCTGTGTCTGTGCCCTGTTTGAGAACAGAGACCACTCCATCTGACGAAGGAGCATTGCTCCGAAAGCTTATGGTATTTGCTACCAAATAAACCTGTTGGACTTTAACCTGGTGTTGTGAGACTTCTTACTGTGCTTACCCCAGTCCAACGCCGGCATCTCCACATCATAAAGACCTAGACACAGAGATAGTTCCTTGTTTATACTCTTTACTGTTTAAATGTATGTAGTTACAAATAGTTGATAATGACTTGCTGTTAACCTACTGAAAACTACAAAGATTTCTTTAAGAGAAGCTATTCTGTAACCAACACCCCCCCCCCCCCCCCCCCCAACATGGTGAAAGCTCAGGGTCAAAAACCCTCAATCTCACTAAAATGCTGAAAGAGTAAGAAAAAGCCTTATTGGCTTCTGAAATTCTAACCTGAGAGAAGCTCCCAAAAGAAGCTGAAAACATTAGAAAAAATCACCAGAAAATGCTCCCGAGAAAGGAACCTGGAAGCTGAAGACTGAGATGTTTGCTGCAGCGGAATATCCCATTAAATCACCCATGGAAATCCAGCTTCAGAATACAGAGTCCACAGCGCCTGTGGGTGAACACAATCTTTTAAAGTTCCAGACTGCAGCAATTCTTGAACACTTTTTCATGAATTTGATCCCTGACTGAGAGTCTCAACATGTGCTCCCCGAAGTTGGATAGGAAAAGAAAATCTCTTGGGAGGGTTGCAACCATCCAACTCGAAAAACAGCAAGCTTACATTAAAATTTGAATACCTTTTTACTCAGAAAAGCAAACCGCTAAATAAAAAAAATTGTAAAATCTTTCCTTAAGGAAGTTTTGCAGAACTGCTCAGAACCAGCAAGTATGGGATATTCTTTGTATCACAATGGACAGTGACATCATCTTGAAAGCCTGTAGATTCTTAAAGCTTTACTTTTCAAAACATTTGCAACATAGATCACAATTTAACACTTCCAACTAAATTTGGACTAACCTAAGGCCCAATCCTGTCACATAATTGGATTCATTGGAGGAAAAGTCTTTTAAGAGACAGTATCACATTTAGTTTAAATGAAATGTCAGAAGAGGAGCAAGTGAACATGCTTCTTTTCTCTGTAGGGCCAATTGCAGATTACATAATTGCAAGACAGGGTATTGTTGAGTTATCTGCTATATTTGAAGAGGTTTTAAAATCTTTTGACATATATTTCAACATGTGAACCAACAAATATTGGAGACAGCTAAATTCAATGGAAGAGTCTAACTGCCTGGAGAACCTGTTGATTTTTTCATAAATAACCTGTACTGGATGGCGTATGGAGATTTAAAGTCTGAACTCATCAGAGACAGTATAGTG